>NW_028133180.1:0-415000 GCF_964374135.1 Grampus griseus | reverse complement strand
TATCTCTTCAAGATACTGATTTCATTTTCTTTAGATATATACCCAGAAGTGGTATTGCTGAATCATATGGTAGTTCTATTTTTAATTTTTTGAGGAAACTTCATATTGTTTTATATAATAACTGTAGCAATTTACAGTCCTACCAACCTTGTACAAGGGTTCTCTTTTCTCCACATCCTTGCCAACACTTGTTAGCTTTTGACTTTTTTATAGTAGCCATTCTAACCGGTGTGAGAGGATATCTCATTGTGGTTTGATTCATATTTCCCTGCTGATAAGTGATGCTGGGAATCTTTTCATATTCCTGTTGGAAACAGTATGGTGCTGACATAAAAATAGACACTTAGATCAATGGAACAGAATATAGAACTTAGAAATAAATCCATGCTTATGTGGTCAACTAATTTTTGAGAAAGGCGCCAAGAATAAACGATGGAGAAAGGATAGTCTCCTCAATAAATGGTGTTAGGGAAATGGATATCCACATGGAAAAGAATGAAATTAGACTCTCAGATTGATACACAAAAAACAACTCAAAATGGATTAAAGACTTAAGTGCAAGACCTGAAACCATCAAACTTCTAGAAGAATATATAGGGAAAAAGTTCCTTGGCATTGTTCTTGGCAATAATAGTATGGATCTGACACCAAAGGACAGAAAACAAGAGCGAAAATAAACAAGTGGAATGCATTAAACTAAGAAGCTTCTGAACAGCAAAGGAAACCATCAACAAAATGCAAAGCAAATTAAGAATGAGAGAAAATATTTACAAACCATATATCTGATAAGGGGCTCATATCCAAAGTATATAAGGAACTCTTACAACTCAATAGCAAAAAACAAAAATAAAACAAAACAAACAACAAATAATCTGATTTTAAAATGGGCAAAGGATCTGAATAGTATTTTCTTTATTTTGTTGCTCAGATTGTTCCAGCTTTGGCCATCAGGAGCTCTTTCAGTTGGCTGCTATATCCTTCATTAAACATCAATGTGGAGTTTAAAAATTTTTTTTATTTTCTGTTTTTTCCTTTGTTCCTTTGTTTTGTCTTTTGAACATTTCCATCCTTTCTGGTGCTACAAGGTGCTCCAGGCACATCTTGTATATTCCTGCCCCAGTTCTAGAGTCAATAATTTCTTCAAGGAGCCCTTGTTGATTTTACTGGATAATGGTATTAGAAACTAAGATATAGGTACTTGGTGTGCTCATTGCTAGTAGTTTATTATTTCTTTTGGGCCCTCTCGGCTGACAAAGGAAATATATGTGTGTATACTAACCCATGTGTACGTACATGTGTGTGTGCATTTTTATAAGTAACCATCTATATTTATAGAATATTAAGCTAAACATAGTTCATATCAAGGCCTCCAACTGTAATCCATTATCACACAAGCCTCTTCACATTTCTCATCTGTAAAATCTGACTCCAGCAGTGAGAAACATCACACCCACCATCCATTTCTTAGTTGCTCATTTCCAGTTTACATTTATAGCAGAATCAGAATTGTTAACCTGAAACCCCATACTTCCAGTGTAAGTATCCTTATCAACTATATCGCAGTGCTTAAGAGCAGTTCCTTTGCCTTTAAAAGTCCTACAGATTTCTCTCATCTCCAAAGTTATTTAAGTTAGCATCTTTTTCTCTCACCCCCTCGATGAGGTAGTTTCATACATTTGTAACACAGATTCTATTGTCACAGTGTGTATTCCTTCCTAGGATACCCCAATTTCCTAATTTTTTAAAATTTTGCATACATTGTTTCACTTTTTGTACTATAAAATTCTACTGGTTTTGACAAATACATAATGATATATATCCATTATTACATTATCATACAGAGTATTTTCACCACCCTAAAAGAGAATCTCCTATGCTTCACCTATTCAACCCTTTCCTTTCTATTGCTGAACCCCTGAGAACCACTGATCTCTATAGTTTTGCCTTCCTAGAATGTCATATAATTGAAATCATGCAGCATATAGCCTTTCAGACTGGCTTCTTTGACTTAGATATAGGCAATTAAGGTTCACCCATGTCTTTTTGTGGTTTGATGGCTTATTTCTCTTTGTCACTAATATTCTATTTTATGGAAGTACCACAGTTTGTTTATCCATTCACCTATCAAAAGACATCTTGGTTGCTTCCATTTTTGGGCAATTATGAAAAAAGCTTCTATAAATCTTTGTGCGCAGGTTTTTTTTTGTGGACTTAGGTTTTTAAATCAGTTAGGTAAAACCCCTATGAGCACAGTTGCTGGAGTGTATGGTAAGACTATGTTTAGCTTTGCCAGAATCAGGTATTCTCTCTTCCAAAGTGTCTGCAGTATTTTGTATTGCCACCAGCAATGAATGAGAGTTTCTGTTGCCTGGCATCTTCATCAGCATTTGATATTGACAACTTTATGGATTTTAACCATTCTAATAGGTTTGTAGAGGTATCTTATTGTTTTAAGTTGCAATTCCCTAATGAAGAATGACGTTGAGCATATTTTCATTATACTTATTTGTTATCTGTCTTCTTTTGTGAGGTGTCCTGATCTTTTGCTCATTTTTAAATTAAGTTGCTCATTTTCTTATTGTTGAGTTTTTAAAATTCTTTGTATATACTGGGTTGATCAGACATGTGTTTTAAAATATTTTCTCCCAGTCTGTGGCTTAATAGTGTCTTTCACAGAGCACAAGATTTAAATTTTAATAAAGTCCAACTTATTAATGTTTTCTTTGGGCAATCATGGTTTGGTGTTGTATCTGAAAACTCACCAACATGAAATGGGATAAAATCAGAGAGGTAAGAAAAGATCATATGTGACTTTGCATGCCAAGGGAATACATTTGGATTTTATTTTGGAGGATCACAGAAGTCATTAGAGGATTTGAGCAGGGGGGCAACCTGATTTACATTTTTTAAGAGACCACAGCTCTGAAGAGAATTAATTACAGAGGCAGGCACCAGTGAAAATAGGGTCTAGAGTGGTGGTAGATGAGAGCTGCTTTGATTAATGAAATGTGGTAGTGGATACCTGTTGTGATTAGAAAATGTTAATTTCCTTAAAATGCACAAATTTTTTAATTAAAAAAATAAATATTAAAAAATAAAAACTGATCAACAATCCTAAGGTCACTTGGATTTTCTTCTAGGTTACCCTATAGAAATTTTATAATTTTACATTTAGGTCCATGATCAATTTTAAGTTAATTTCTATGAAAGGTGTAAGATCTGGGTCTCAATTCATTATTTTTGTATATGAATGTCCAATTGTTCCAACATGACTTGTTGAAAAGATTATCCTTCTCCACTGAAATGCCTTTGCTCCTTTGTCAAAGATCAGTTGACTATGCTTGTGTAGGTCTAGTTTTGCTTCTCTATTCAGTTACATTAAACTGTAGATCTACTCTTTCACCAATATCATGCTGTTTTGATTACTGTGCTTTATAATAAGCCTTAAAATTAGGTAATGTCAGTCCTCTAATTTTGTTCTTCTTCTTTAGTCTTGTGTTGGCTATTTTGAGTCTTTCACCTTTTCATATAAACTTTAGAATCAGTCAGTTGATATTCACAAAACAGCTTGCTAAGATTTTGTTTTGGATTACATTGAGTCTATAGATCAGTTTGGGAGGAATTCATATCTTGACAATATTGAGTCTTTGCATCCATGAACATGGAATATCCTTCCATTTGTTTAGATCTTTGATCTCTTTCTTCAGATTATTGTAGTTTTCACATATAGATCCTGTACATATTTTATTAGATTTTTACCTAAGTTTCTTTTCTTTTTTTTTTTTTTTTGGTAAGTGGCATTATGCTTTTAATATCAAATTCCATGTGCTCACTGCTGGGATATAGGAAAACAATTGACTTCTGTATATTAACCTTGTATTCTGTGATCTTGCTATAATTGCTGTTAGTTCCAGAAGGTTTACTGTTGTTGATTCTTTGGGATTTTCTTTATAGACAGTCATGACATCTGGTAAGTGCTCCCATGTGCTGGTACATATTTCCTGCAGATCGATCAGTGAATAATTATTCCCTCCCTTAGCAGGGCCAGCATTAACTCAGTTGGCTTTGCTAAGACTTGAACCAATGGCCAGGAGAGGAGGTGGGGGAGATCTTAAGTTAGATGATAATGCCTTACAAAGCATCTGCTTCAGGTGAATCCTCTTCATATCTTCAGCCAGTGGGGATGTGGAGACTGATATCTTCTATCCAAGGAGAGTGGCCTGCTTTTGCAAGCTGAGAAAATTCAGAGGACTCTGGAGTTCAGTGTTACCAAGCACAGATGTGAATATGTTCCCATCCCAAGTTTTGAGGTTCCATTCTTTCCCTGTTAGAGACCTGCCCTTTGTATAGGAAACATGTGGATGCTATAAATTCAGCTTTCCATAAAGGTTACTATTAGGTCCTAGACCTGGCGTTTAGCACCATCTGCCCTTTGCAGTTGATGAGGGTGTCTTTAAACACTACTATGGATGCCTTCTGACTTTCACATCACGTCTTAAGATAATGAGTGGATGACCTGAGTTTGTCATTTTTTTCTCTTTAAAGCACCAGTAGCATGCAGCAACAACTGCCCAAGCCCACTATCCTTATGGTTACCACTTCTTCCATATACCTCAAATGTCAAAGATATTGCACAAGCCAGTGCATCACCTTCCATTGGATCTTGCCTCAATGCACCATAAAAGATAGTGTGCAACATGCCAAGAGCCCCCAAAACCAGTGAAGGGAGTTTTGTTTCCTTCCAGCCAGCAAGCAAACCAACTCCAAAATTCCACCACCAGAATCAGCTTCCTGGAACCACAGCTGATATCATCTCCCACCCTGAGATGAGGATTTATTTGCAAGTAATTTATTAGGGTTGTGTTCCTAGCGGAAACTAGTCAGGGAGTAGGAGAAGCAGGACTGTGAAGAAGGAGTCATGTGGGTGTGGTTTCAGGCAAAGATGGATGGGGGAGGGGAGCATCCATCTGCCCCTACAGGAGAACTCTAGAATGTAGAACAAGTCTCAGAGCTGTGTTGGCAGGAGGCAAGAGAGCTGGGCTGCTGTGCTCTTGCACGTATAAATCACTGGTTGAGGGCCACTCCGGGGAGACATACGATGCCAGGTACCTCAGGCTGTCTGCCTGTGAGGACGGAGCAGATTAGGTTGCTCAAGGGCAGTCAACTGAAGAAGCACCGCCATGTGACCAAATGGAGACAGAACCATACCAAAACCCACGTGGTGCTGAATAACTCCATGAGGATGAGGTCAGCAAAATCCAGATGTGAAACACTCTGTATGACAGATAATAATATACTTTCTTCAGTTAAAAACTTCAAAGGAGGCAAAAAAAAAAAATGGACAGGGAATCTATACATGAAAATAAGAGATAGATTAACCAATAACAATGTACCTACCTTGTTTTGATCTCAATTCAAATAAATTGTTAGAAAAATAATGACTTTTATGAGATCATTGGAAATGTGAACACTGAGTGGACATTGTATAATAAAAAATATTTTTGGTATTTTTAAGGTGTGATAATATTTACTATAACTTCGGAGGGGAAAAAAAGAGTCTTAATTTGGAGATATCTATAGATAAAGTGACATGAGTCTGGAATTTGCTTTAAAAAAATACTGAAGTGGGACAGTGAATGGGCATATAAATGAAATGAAATTGCCCATAATTTGATAATTATTAAAGCTGGGTGATATACATGACATTCTTTTTACTATTCTGTCCACTTTTGTATATGTTTAAAATTTCCCATAAAATAGTAAAAAATACATTTAAAAATGCTAATATATACAATATAGAAATTGTATCCTTTGTAACTAAACATAGAGTAAAAAAATTAGATTTTTAACTTGAAATGTAAAGAGCAGAGCAGAACTTTTGAAATATTTTATAGAGATGTCTTCGCTTGGTTTCCCCCAAAGAAACACAGTATGAGATAAGTAGTTTTTCTGATAAGTGACCCCAAGAAGCAGAAGTCAGGGGCACTAGAAAGAGTAAAACAAGACAGGAAAGAAAGTCAGTCCAAGGGTGTGTCATTGAGCTGGGTGTTACTGTAGGTACCCACTCGGGAGCTTCTAAGGACTGTGTAGAACGTGGGTCAGAATGGTCCATCTAAGATAGGAAAGGATGTTATCTCTCCTTGGACTCCTGTCTCCTAGTGAGCGGTTGCCATAGGGGGTGCTAACTCCCTCAGGCTTCCACACTGTTCTTGCACCCACATGATGGGTCAGGCTCCTGTCACTATGCCCTGGGAGAGAAGGAAGAGATCCCTGGTGTGGCTGAAGTGAAGTGCTGTCATACTACCCCTGAGCATATGCAGTTGGCACAGTTACATGCCCCTAGGCAAAAAAGGGGGTCAGGAAAATGGGAAATGGCACATAGAAGGTGTCAGACAGTAAGAATCTAAAAAGTCTGATGGGAGACACTTGGAGACCTTATGGTCAGAGCAGTCTCCCTACTGCAGCTGCATCTTTCCCCAACCCCACTAAAATTATCGCTTCATATAAAGTCTCCCCTTACTAAAAAAAAATACATATAATAAAGTTTGACAGCAACTGAATTATTTTCCTAGTAATTTCCCTTTTTCATTTGAAGTTAAATTTGTTATAAATTTGTTTTTCTTTGCAGTTTCTGCTCTAACTATAGTCATGATCCCCTTTTTTTAATTCCCAGTATTATTTTTTGACTTTTTTACCCTGGTAAATATTGTCAGTCTTAACTAATTTTTTTCATCTGTTCAAATAAGCCATTTGCCTCTGTTGATTCCCCTCTGTTGTATCTTCTTTTTTAAATTTATATATATTTTTTATAAAGCAGGTTCTTCTTTTTTTGGAATTTTTCAATTTTATTTTATTTGTTCTTTTATACAGCAGGTTCTTATTAGTTATCCATTTTATACATATTAGTGTATATACATCAGTCACAATCTCCCAATTCATCCCACCACCACCACCCGCACGCCCCCTACACTTTCACCCTTTGGTGTCCATATGTTTTTTCTCTACATCTGTGCCTCTATTTCTCCCTTGCAAACCAGTTCACCTGTACCATTTTTCTAGATTCCACATATATGTGTTAATATATGATATTTGTTTTTCTCTTTCTGACTTACTTCACTGTGTATGACAGTCTCTAGATTCATCCACGTCTCTACATATGACACAATTTCGTTCTTTTATGGCTGAGTAATATTCCATTGTATATATGTACCACATCTTCTTTATCCATTTGTCTGTTGATGGGCAGTTAGGTTGCTTCCATGACCTGGATATTGTAAATAGTGCTGCAATGAACATTGGGGTGCATGTATCTTTTCGACTTATGATTTTCTCCAGATAGGAGTGGGACTGCAGAATCATATGGTAATTCTATTTTTAGTTTTTTAAGGAACCTCCATACTGTTCTCCATAACGGCTGTATTAATTTACCTTCCCACCAACAGTGCAAGAGTGTTCCCTTTTGCCCACACCCTCTCCAGCATTTGTTGTTTGTAGATTTTTTGATGATGCCCATTCTAACCAGTTTGAAGTGATACCTCATTATAGTTTTGATTTTCATTTCTCTAATAATTAGTGATGTTGAGCAGCT
Organism: Grampus griseus; assembly: GCF_964374135.1. Lineage (NCBI taxonomy): Eukaryota > Metazoa > Chordata > Mammalia > Artiodactyla > Delphinidae > Grampus > Grampus griseus. Next base: position 407,412 of record NW_028133180.1, on the reverse strand, counting down.
TTTCATGTGTCTCTTGGCCATCTGTATATCTTCTTTGGAGAAATGTCTGTTTGGGTCTTCTGCCCATTTTTGGATTAGGTTGTTTGTTTTTTTTTAATATTGAGCTTCATGAGCTGTTTATATATTTTGGAGATTAATCCTTTGTCCGTTGATTCATTTGCAAATATTTTCTCCCATTCTGAGGGTTGTTTTTTTGTCTTGTTTGTACTTTCCTTTGCTGTGCAAAAACTTTTAAGTTTCATTAGGTCCCATTTGTTTATTTTTGGTTTTATTTCCACTACTCTAGGAGGTGGATCACAAAAGATCTTTCTGTGATTTATGTCAAAGAGTGTTCTTCCTATCCTCTAAGAGTTTTATAGTATCCAGTCTTACACATTTAGGTCTATAATCTATTTGGAGTTTATATTTATGTATGGTGTTAGGGAGTGTACTAATTTCATTCTTTTGCATGTAGCTGTCCAGGTTTCCCAGCACCACTTATTGAAGAGACTGTCTTTTCTCCATTGTATATCCTTGCCTCCTTTGTCACAGATTAGTTGACCATAGGTGTGTGGGTTTACCTCTGGGCTTTCTATCCTGTTCCATTGATCTATTTTTCTGTTTTTGTGCTGGTACCATATTGTCTTGATTACTGTAGCTTTATAGTATAGTCTGAAGTCAGGGAGTCTGATTCCTCCTGCTCGTTTTTTATCCCTCAAGATTGCTTTGGCTATTCGGGGTCTTTTATGCCTCCATACAAATTTTAAGATTTTTTTGTTCAAGTTCTGTAAAAAAGGCCATTGGTGATTTAATAGGGATTGCATTGAATCTATAGAGTGCTATGGGTAGTGTAGCCATTTTCACAATATTGATTCTTCCAATCCAAGAACATGATATATCTCTCCATCTGTTTGTGTCATCTTTGATTTCTTTCATCAGTGTCTTATAATTTTCTGAGTCCAGGTCTTTTACCTCCTTAGGTGGGTTTATTCCTAGGTATTTTATTCTTTTTGTTGCAGTGGTGAATGCGATTGTTTTCTTAATTTCACTTTCTGATCATTCATTGTTAGCGTATAGAAATGCAAGAGATTTCTGTGCATTAATTTTGAATCCTGCAACTTTATCAGATTCATTGGTTAGCTCTAGTAGTTTTCTGGTGACATCTGTAGGATTATCTATGTATAGTATCATATCATTTGCAAACAGTGACAGTTTTACTTCTTCTTTTCCAATTTGTATTCCTTTTATTTCTTTTTCTTCTCTGATTGCCATGGCTAAGACTTCAAAAACTATGTTGAATAATAGTGGTGAGAGTGGACAACCTTGTCTTCTTCCTGGTCTTAGAGGAAATGCTTTCAGTTTTTCACCATTGAGAACAATGTTTGCTGTGGGTTTGTCATATATGGCCTTTATTATGTTGAGGTAAGTTCCCTCCGTGCCACTTTCTGGAGAGTTTTTATCATAAATGGGTGTTGAATTTTGTCAAAAACTTTTTCTGCATCTATTGAGACGATCATATGGTTTTCATTCTTCAGTTTTTCAATATGGTGTATCACAGGGATTGATTTGTATACATTGAAGAATTCTTGCATCCCTGGGATAAACCCCACTTGATCATGGTGGATGATCATTTTAATGTGCTGTTGTATTCTGTTTGCTCATATTTTGTGAGGATTTTTGTGTCTATGTTCATCAGTGATAATGGTCTGTAATTTTCTTTTTTGTTTGTAGTATCTCTGTCTGGTTTTGGTATCAGGGTGATTGTGGCCTTCTAGAATGAGTTTGGGAGTGTTCCTTCCTCTACAATTTTTTGGAAGAGTTTGAGAAGGATGAGAGTTAGCTCTTCTCTAAATGTTTGATAGAATTCACCTGTGAAGCCATCTGGTCCTGGACTTTTGTTTGTTGGAAGATTTTTAATCACAGTTTCAATTTCATTGCTTGTGACTTGTCTGTTCATATTTTCTATTTCTTCCTGGTTCAGTCTTGGAAGGTTATACCTTTCTAAGAATTTGTCCATTTCTTCCAGGTTGTCCATTTTATTGGCATAGAGTTGCTTGTAGTAGTCTCTTAGGATGCTCTGTGTTTCTGCGGTGTCCATTGTAACTTCTGCTTTTTCATTTCTAATTTTATTGATTTGAGTCCTCTCCCTCTTTTTCTTGATTAGTCTGGCTAAAAGTTTATCCACTTTGTTTATCTTCTCAAAGAACCAGCTTTTAGTTTTATTGACCTTTGCTATTGTTTCCTGTTTCTATTTCATTTATTTCTGCTCTGATCTTTATTATTTTTTTCCTTCAGCGAATTTTAGGTTTTGTTTGTTCTTCTTTCCCTAGTTCCTTTAGGTATAAAGTTAGATTGTTTATTTGAGTTTTTTTTTTGTTTCTTGAATTAGGATAGTATTGCTATAAACTTCCCTCTTAGAACTGCTTTTGCTGTGTTCCATAGGTTTTGGATCATGGTGTTTTCACTGTCATTTGTCTCTAGGTGTTTTTTGATTTCCACTTTGATTTATTCAGGGATCTCTTGGTTATTTAGTAATGTATTGTTTAGTCTCCATGTTTTTGTGTTTTTTATGTTTTTTTCCCTGTAGTTTATTTTTAAACTCATAGCGTGGTGGTCAGAAAAGATGCTTGATATGATTTCAATTTTCTTAAATTTACTGAGGATTGATTTGTGAACCAAGATGAGATCTATCCTGGAGAATGTTTTGTGTGCACTTGTGAAGAAAGTGTAATTTGCTGTTTTTGGATGGAATGTCCTATAAATATCAATTAAATCTATCTGGTCTACTGTGTCATTTAAAGCTTGTGTTTCCTTATTAATTTTCTGTTTGGATGATCTGTCCATTGATGTGAGGTGTTAAAGTGCCCCACTATTATTGTGTCACTGTTGATTTCCTCTTTTATAGCTGTTTGCCGTTGCCTTATGTATTGAGACGCTCCTATGTTGGGTGCATATACATTTATAATTGTTATATCTTCTTCTTGGATTGATCCCTTGATCATTATGTAGTTTCCTTCCTTGTCTCTTGTAACATTCTTTATTTTAAAGTCTATTTTATCTGATATGAGTATAGCTACTCCAGATTTCTTTTGATTTCCATTTGCATGGAATATCTTTTTCCATCCCCTCACTTTCAGTCTTTATGTGTCCCTAGGTCTGAAGTGGGTCTCTTGTAGACAGCATATATATGGGTCTTGTTTTTTTTTTTTTTTTTTTTTCGGTATGCGGGCCTCTCACTGCTGTGGCCTCTCCCATTGCAGAGCACAGGTTCCAGACGCACAGGCTCAGCGGCCATGGCCCACGGGCCCAGCTGCTCCGCGGCATGTGGGATCTTCCCGGATCAGGGCATGAACCCGTGTCCCCTGCATCGGCAGGCGGACTCCCAACCACTGCGCCACCAGGGAAGCCCTGAGTCTTGTTTTTGTACCCGTTCATTGAGCCTGTGTCTTTTGGTTGGAGCCTTTAATCCATTGATATTTAAGGTAATTATTGATATGTACATTCCTATGACCATTTTCTTAATTGTTTTGGATTTGCTTTCGTAAGTCCTTTTATTCTCTTGTGTTTCCCAGTTAGAGAAGTTCCTTTAAGATTTGTTGTAGAGCTGGTTTGGTGGTGCTGAATTCTCTTAGCTTTTGCTTGTCTGTAAAGCTTTTGATTTCTCCATCGAATCTGAATGAGATCCTTGCCGGGTAGAGTGATCTTGGTTGTAGGTTCTTCCCTTTCATCACTTTAAATATATCCTGCCACTCCTTTCTGGCTTGCAGAGTTTCTGCTGAGAAATTAGTTGTTAACATTATGGGAGGTCCCTTGTATATTATTTGTTGTTTTTCCCTTGCTGCTTTCAATAATTTTTCTTCACTTTAATTTTCATCAGTTTGATTACTATGTGTCTCAGCGTGTTTCTCCTTGGCTTTATCCTGCGTGGGACTCTCTCTGCACGTCCTGGACTTGAGAGACTATTTCCTTTCCCATGTTAGGGAAGTTTTTGACTATAATCTCTTCAAATATTTTCTCAGGTCCTTTTTCTCTCTCTTCTCCCTCTGGGATCCCATAATGCAATTGTTTGTGCATTTAATGATGTTTCAGAGATCTCTTAGGCTGCCTTCATTTCTTTTCATTCTTTTTTCTTTATACTATTCTGCAGCAGTGAATTCCACCATTCTATCTTCCAGGTCACTTATCCGTTCTTCTGCCTCAGTTATTTGGCCATTGATTCCTTCTAGTGTATTTTTCATTTCAGTTATTGTATTGTTCATCTCTGTTTCTTTGTTCTTTAATTCTTCTAGATCTTTGTTAAACATTTCTTGCATCTTCTTGATATTTTCCTCCAGTCTTTTTCCGAGGTCCTGGATCATCTTCACTATCATTATTCTGAATTCTTTTTCTGGGAGGTTGCCTATCTCCACTTCATTTAGTTGTTTTTCTGGGGTTTTATCTTGTTCCTTCATCTGGTACATAGCCCTTTGCCCTTTCATCTTGTCTGTCTTTCTGTGAATGTGGTTTTTGTTTCACAGGCTGCAGGATTGTTGTTCTTCTTGCTTCTGCTGTCTGCCCTCTGGTGGATGAGGCTATCTAAGAGCCTTGTGCAAGTTTCCTGATGGGAGGGACTGGTGGTGGGTAGAGCTGGCTGTTGCTCTGGTGGGCAGAGCTCAGTAAAACTACTCCACTTGTCTGCTGATGGGTGGGGCTGGGTCCCCTCCCTGTTGGTTGTTTGGCCTGAGGCGACCTAACACTGCAGCCTACCCGGGCTCTTTGTCGGACTCTGGGAGGGCTCATGCCCAGGAGTACTTCCCAGAACTTCTGCTGCCAGTGTCCCTGTCCTCACTGTGAGACACAGCCACTCGCCACCTCTGCAGGAGGCCCTCCAACACAAGCAGTTACGTCTGGTTCAGTCTCCTATGGGGTCACTGCTCCTTCCCCTGCCTTCCGATGCGCACACTACTTTGTGTGTGCCCTCCAAGAGTCTCTGTTTCCCCTATTCCCGTCAAACACCTGCAATCAAAGCCCGCTAGCCTTCAAAGTCTGATTCTCTAGGAATTCCTCCTCCTGTTGCTGGACCCCCAGGTTGGAAGCCTGACGTGAGGCTCAGAACCTTCATTCCAGTGGGTGGACTTCTGTGGTATAAGGGTTCTCCAGTTTGTGAGTCACCCACCCAGCAGTTATGGGATTTGATTTTATTGTGATTGTGCCCCTCTTACCATCTCATTGTGGCTTCTCCTTTGTCTTTGGATGTGGGGTATCTTTTTTGGTGAGTTTCAGTGTGTTCTTGTCGATGATTGTTCAGCAGTTAGTTGTGATTCCAGTGCTCTCGCAAGAGGGGGTTAGAGCACGTCCTTCTACTCTGCCATCTTGAACCAATTTCCTCCCATGAGTTTTTGTATGCATTGTTTGTGTTACTGTTTAGTTTTAAGCATTTTCTAATTTCCTCCTGAATGTCATGTCCAGTAGTAGATGTTATTGTAATGCCACAATATCTCATACAGGAAAACCAATCTTGGCTCTTACCCCTCAGAGATAAACATTTGGACCAATCTACTAGGTAATGATAATAATAACTATTATTATTAAGGTAACAAATAAACAGATGAAGCACCATTATGGAGGTTCAAAAGATACATGCTAGAGTCAGACCCCCCCCCCCCTCCTAATTCCATCACATTAGGGGCCAGGACCTGAGTTTGGGGCGGAAACAAACATTCAGTCTATGCCAATGGTTAAAATGCACTGACTTTTCAACATTGGTTTAGTTATGAAAGAATATTTGAAAAGTACCTGGCACTAGCCATCTAGCACACAGCCAGAGCTCGGCAAATGAAACACTGTGCATTTGGGATTTCAGAAGCTTCTTCTGTTTTCCTTGTTGCCTTTTATTCACTTCCCTAACTGACCCATTAAAATAAGCTTGATTTCTTTCTTATGTGCCAGGCAATGTTCAAAGCATTTTGCATTCTTGAAGCCATTTAATCCTTAAAACATGAAACATAGTAAAGGAGACATAAGTATCAGGAATTCCTGGCTGATTTTGATTAACCAATCAGCCAAAGCAAACTTGGGGAGTGAGGAAGCCTTCCCAAAAGGATTACAATGATTGGCTCTTGGCTTACGTGATTTTAGAATATTCCTAGCACAAAGGAATGAGTGTACAATCCAAGCAAGAAGAAACTGCCATGGGTGGCCCATCATGGTACAGGCTAGCCAAGAGGAAGGGCATCCAAGTTGGACTGTCTTCCAAAGTGTCTGTGGTCTCTCACCACCCTCTAGTGTCATGATGCAGAAGTGCAAGACTGGAAGAGAAGGACTCCACCCAAGGAAGCTCCAAAAAGCAAAGCTTGAGTATCCACGTAAGACACCTCCAAAGAAATGGTGATGAACAGGACAGTTTGTGCTCTGAAGGATTCAGAGTGAGCAGGCGCATAAGACAAATGCACTGATGACTCTACTAACAATAACCTCCACCATTTATTTAGCACTGGCTATATATCAGTCACAGCATGAAAAGTTTTACATGCATGATCTCATTTTCCTGGCACAACAACACCATGATGTAGGTGTGATTAGCCTCCTTACCTCAGAGTCAAGGAGATTGAGGTTCAGAGAGGAGAAGTCATGCACCCAAGGTCACTCAGCTAGTCACTGAAACTCAAACGTGTGTATGTCTGAACCCAGAGAGCAGGTAATGCTTTGGAGAATAAGTGATGGGAAATCTCATGAGGGTTAGTGGACTGTCTAAAGGAGAAGGACTTCCTGAAGGAGATGACATACAATCTGGGCTTTGAAGAATGAACACCAAAGAAGGGATTCCAAAAGGGGATGGAACAGGGTCCAGAGGAAACAACCTGAATGAAGGCATAACCTGAGAAAACATTGTGGGTGTGAATGGAATGAGTGGTTCAGGTTGGCTGCAGTGTAGGAAGCAGAGGGAAAAAAATGGAAATGCCGGCTGCCTTTGTTACTATATTTTGTGTTCTTCCCACTGTGTTCTTAAATCCCTTGTGATAGGCACAAGGCAGCTGAAAATGAAATAAGAGGTGTTGTTTCCAACCCATGTGGAAAGACAGAACCCACCAGTCCTGTGTGACTCTTACTGATCAGCAGGGATGCCCCAGAGCAGCCAGGCACTCTGAGGGACAGAAGTGGGAGGACCAGGTGAAGGCCAAGTTAACAAGTCCAGTAGGGTTAGTGTGAGATGGAAGTTCCACCTGGGAGAAGGAGAGTAGGAGAGGATTCCTTTTGCAAGAGGCCGCTTGGTACAGTGACACTCTCCTTTGGACCTCAAATGACAGTGTGCGGTCTACCAAGGTCAAATGTAGTCGGGTGGACAAAGAACACACTTTTAAAACAGGACACTTTTCCAGAAAAGCCATGACATACAATACAATACAAAGAGACTACACTTGGCATTAGTAATTGTATCATCGTTACCTTACTAAAGGTTGGTTTCCTCCTGACAAAATTTAAAATAAAAATTTAGAATAGAAATATGCTCTCTGGGTTCTGATTAGGATCCAAGATAAGGGAGAAGACAGAAGCCTCGACTCATGCCTTGGCTCAGCCCACGTTCTAAGAGCAGTCAGGGTGAGGTTTCTCAAGCAAACCTTAGATCAAGTCACTACCAGCCCAGACCCTTCCATAGCCCCCAAACCCCATGGAAATCAGTCCCTGCTTGACTCCCTGAACTCACCCGCTCCTGGTCCCCCAGGCTCTAGTCATATGATGCTCACTGGACACATCAAGACCATCCCCATCTCAGGGCCTTTGCACTTGCTCTTGCTCAGTCTCTATCCACAGGCCTTTGTATGACCATCTTGCCATCCTCCAGACCCAGCTCCAATGTCTCTGCCTCAGAGAAGCCTTTCCTACCCACCTTAGTTAAACATGACCATGTTGTAGTTCCTCCACAGCCCCCATGACTTACCTGACACTCTTTATTAGGTTGGCCAAAAAATTTGTTCAGGTTTTTCATAAGATGTCATGGAAAAGCCCGAACGAACTTTTTGGCCAACCCCAATACTTGTTTCTTGGTTGTATATGTACTTATCACCTCTCGTTCCCTATGAGGATGTAAGCTCCTAGGGAGAAGAGCTTGTGTGGGCCTCGCTGTGCTCTGTTCTCTCTGCCTAGATGGTGGCCAGGGCATGGTAGGCACTCAATGATCATGTATTGCTATGGACACAGTGGCTCTCTGTAGACCAAGATTTCCACATGTGGGGTGTTGTTATTGATTCCCACCCTTCTCCACTGGATCAGGCCTCACAAAGACCCTGAGGTGTAGTAAAAACAAGACCCTATCCCACAGCTCATGAGCCTAGAAATTGGTCAGTGCCTTGAGCCAGCTCCTGGACTCACCCTCCAGATGCCCAATCCTCAGGCTCTTTTGGACTTTCCTTAGAATAATAGTGGTATGGTGGAATGGTTTGGCAGAGAGTTGGGTAGGAGTAGAGGGGAATAGGTGAAGAAGGAAGATTTCTCTGAGCCAGAAGGATGGGTAAAGTTATCTCCCAAACCAGGAAAGCTCTAGGAGAAAAGGGAGGAAGTCCTTGATCTCAGATTGCCATGAGAGCATTGAGGAGACAACACAGAGCATGGTCTGCCTCCTAGGAAGTCTTCAGCTGTGCCTCCCAGCTGGTTTATGTCCTCCTCTACCTGCTACAACAACCTCCAAATAACTCCACCAAAGCACTCACCATATACTACTGAAGTAATTTATATAGCCTGCTACCTGCTCTAGGTTCTGGGGACTTATAGAACAGAAACTATGTCTTATTTACCTCTGAATCCTCAGTCCCTGGAACACAGTAGGTGCTCACTAACTGTGGGGTGAATATATTTTGGGGTGTGCCTGAGTGAGCTCTCTATTTCTATACCACTCTTGAGGTGGACTTTCCATGCAAGCAGCCACTCATTTTTGCCCATCCAAGACCACACCCCAGCATAGACCCATGGGCTGTGAGGACAAATTCCCAAACAGCCTCACAACAAAAGGAGGAGCCTAGAGGCAAATCTGGGATTTGCATCACGAAAATACCATTCTACTGATACCCTTCCTCGAAAAGAAACAGACATATTTGTAAACATGAAAGATCTCCACACACCTAAGTCTGCAAGTATGCTTGTGGGGGGTTGGGGTACACGTGTGCAGGCACATGTGTGCTCAGGCATCTCTTTCGGGATAGAGGGTGAAGAAGCTGTCGTCTGCATGACTGTATCCCTCAGCTCAGCCACCCATAACCTTCTGTTTGGACCAGTCATTCAACAAATATTTATTGTTTAGCTCCACATTCATTTGAGCTTGCTAGTAGGCAATCTTGGATAACTTTATTCCTTAAGACTGCTATTTAATATTCCCCAAATCAAAAACTACCTCTACCATGAGTCTCCTCCATGACACAGTATGACTTCAATTCCTGGAATATTTACTGGGATCTTGTGCCTGGCTCTGTGCTGGTCTTTGGGGAAGACATCTCTGGTTTTGTCCTACAGGTTTGACACTGGGGTTAATACCCAAATACTCAATAACCAAGAAGAACATTCTACACTTCCTAGTAGATGTAGGAAAGGCTATGAAACTGAGAGAGGGTTGTTTCTTTAGACAGAGAGGACATATTTCTTGGGGATGAAAAAGGTTTCATGAAGAAGATACCATTTCAATTTTATACTTCAAGTGTATTTTTTATACTCTATGTGAGAAACTCAAAATATCAGAAGCTACTCACTTAACATGGAGATAGTTGACTTCTCACTATATCTTCTCCGCTCCCTCTGGGTTTGTCTAAGCTTCATTTCCAAGAGCACTAAATTGCTTCTCAAGTTAGCTTTGACCTCCATACCGGACAGTACTTCCATTCTCTCTTTGCTACTACAGCTCTGGGCTCCACTGTCTCTGAGAATCATCAATCACATCCCTGTTGTAACCTCTAAATTTCCACCACTTGCCTCCTTCCCCAGCCTTGGACCACAGTCTGAACTACCCTACCCACAAGGTTTCCATCGCTAGTACAGCCTTCTTTTGGACCCCCATGAGTTCCTCAGCCCTAGGTCAGCCTTACACTGTAATCCTGCTGCTTTTCCTTCTGGATCCACAGTGATGATGGGGAATGCACAGGTGCAGCCCTCTACCCGACTCCATTCTCCCCAACTTAGCACCGTTCTACTCTTCTCTCATCTCCTCAGAGAGTCTTATCCTTCTGTCCATAGCCTGATTTTCAGTGGAAACATAGGATTCTACATTTATATAAAAATTGAGCTTCCCTTTTGTTCAATTTTATTTTCTCAAGCTAGACTCTAAAATCTTGAAGATCTAAACATCTTGAAGACCTAAATTTTACACTGCTTCCATTCTTTTTGGTACCCAACCTTGTGCTTGGCTACAGGATAGATGCTCAGCAAACACATGGGGATGCATCTTATTTGCATGTACTTCCTTCAGTGCCTAGCAAAGTACATTGCACACAGAGAGAGTACCCTGCATAGTAATGGACCAGCTGAGGGTGTGTGTGTGTGTGTGTGTGTGTGTGTGTGTGTGTGTGTGTAACACAGGTTATAGAGAGACCCAACCTCACAGAACCTTGGTATGACTCAGAATTTCAGACATAAAGTCTGATATCTCTAACTAGATGCAAACATGAGAACTGCTTGTCTAGATTCCACACACCCACTTGTCAGTATCATCTCAGCTGAAGGGTATGCATGGAAAAGGAGAAGGATGCAGGGAGGGGGCCTTTCATCGCCTTTTTCTGTGCAGACCCAGCCTCACTGCTGAAAGCAGAAGGAAGTAAGCCAGAGAACAGAAGCTGGGGTGTTGTGACCTGAGGCCCCTGGGACCCCACTCAGGATCTTCTCTTCCATGCTTTGTGGAACTCCCTTGTCTCAGGCCCATAAGTGTTAGACCAGTCCCCAGCCCTTTTGCCTGATTCTTTATTGCCTAAAATGGAGCTATATTTTAAACTGATTATTTAATGCATTTCTCTTTAGGTCTATTAAGAACCAAGGAGCCAGCCTACATTTTATTATTGTAAGAATACATTTTACATAGATAAATAGTAATGTGTTTATAGAGTTCCATGTATCCATAGCTAAAATATGTTAGGCCAACTTTAGAACACTCCACAATGCATTTGAAATGTAATTTTTGGAAACCTGCATATAATTGGACAGTTTTGTGGCCTGGTTTAAGAGAGCTATCACATTCAAAGAAGTACTCAAAACACAATTAAATGTTTTAATTAGGTCACTAGAAGAATGCCAAGGAAAGTTTCCATTAACACTCAGAGCAAAATTTCTTTCTTTTTTTTTTGCATGTTAGCTTTAATTTTATTCTTTCCTTACATTTTGCTTACATAGAGAAAAATTTCTTAAAATTATATATCTTACTACCCTATCTAGATATAGACAGCTAGCTAAGTAGATGTAGATATCATCAACAGAGATCACCCTCTTCCAAAAAAATCTCTCTCCTTCCTTTCTAAAATTTCATAGAAACTGTACCGACGCCAGGCACTCAATGTTGTGTATTCACTCTCATTTCTCCTTCCCTCTCTTTTAAGGCTCAGTTCTTTAATATAGAGATCAACTTAGCCTTTCTGTTTCCTTCAGCTTAGTTTTCGTTTTCCTCAATTGCCCATTTCCCTGATTCTGAACAATATAAAAAGACAAGTAAGAACCCTCCATTTGGAGGAACAAGCTGGTTTGAAGCCACTTATCATAGCTTCCCTTTAATCTTCATCAAATCTAAATCTAGCAAGAGGATAGTTGGTTCTACAAGTGCTACTGAGGGAACAGAGATCTCTGGCTCAATTCATCCCTCCCAGGTCAGAGAAGTTACAAGCAAATGCAGTATCCTATAGATCTGGACTTTTCAGGCTAGCTGATGTCTTTTCTCCCCAGTCATGGGAGCTTAGCATGGGAAGGGGATGTCTCATTAATGTCTTTCAAAATGAGATGTACTAACTGGTTGGTAGCCCTGAAGCTGGGGTGAAGGGTGGGATACTTCCAGAAAGAGGAAATGTAACCTTGTCTGCCTCTTACCCCTCTCCCCCACCCATGTACACACACAGGTGTGAGCACCCAAATGCCTCTGGCCCCCAACTTAAACTTACTTGATGCACTTTACAGGGGACTCCCTGGAGGTTTGGTTGTCTCTTTTAGGAGAATCAGGGATTGAGCAGGGCCAGACTAAATGACAACTGTCCTCTCCCTGATGGACAAAACATAAAACCAAAGATCCAGGAACCCCACTGGGAGACTGTGTTCTCACCAAAGACACTTCTCAAGTTCTCTTTACCTGCCTCGAACACACTTAGAACCATAGGGGGCTCCTCAGAAAGCCTGTGTCTGTACTGCAGGGAGAGAGGAAACAACCATAACCATCTGGAGGGAAAAGGTTATGGGGAGACAGGAAGCTCACTTAGCTCCATCCACCATGATCTGAGTGTGAATAGTTCCTCTGACTTATCCACTTACTTAGTGCCAGGTGACTGTCAGGGATTCCCGTCAGAAAGACTATGTGAGCAAAGAGTTTGCAATGAGAAATAACAGGTTGTCTGCCAGGAACTACAAGCAGATCCTTATTGATGGGGCAGAAGCCTGAACCGGGGAGGGGTGAGATAAACCTGGAGAGGTAGACCTTAGGCTTTAGCCTGTAAGTAAGGGAATGAGGGTCACTTGAGTGATTCTTTGTAGGAGAATGACATTGGCTTACTTACATTTAAAATGTGTTTATTTTAAAATTGTTTATTTTAACATAGTTTCAGACTTATAGAAAAGTGTCAAGACAGTACGTAGAGTTCCTGGATAAGCTTATGTAGATTCACCCAGATTTCAAATGTTTCTTTCTCTCTCTCTCTCTTTTTACTTACATATATAGATACAGATATATATTTTTGGCAGGAAAAAGAAAACAAGACATATATATATATATATATATATATATATATATACACACACACACACACACACACACACACACACACACACACATACAGATAGATTCATAGATATATAGATATGTATATATGTATATCTATAAATAGATATAAAACTGTGGCATATCTATATACATATAGATATATGCATGTATATACATATATATCTGTATATTTGTATCTGTTTATCTATGTTTTGTTTTCATTTTCCTGAACATTTTGAGAGTAAACTGCAGATGTGATGTCATTTTGCCCCTAAATACTACAGTGTATATTTCCTAAAAACAAGAAATTCTCATACGCTTACCTTTCAAAATTATTATTTTGGCTTCTGTGTAGGAAATGGTTTGCATCTAGAGAGATACAGATAGAGAAATGCGATAAGAAATCTCTTTGGCAGTCAAGGTAAGAACTGATGAAGGCCAGACCAGGGTAGGGGTTTCTTAAAATCACATACATTGTGTGCGGTGATAGATCTAGATCATTACATATCCAGGTGTTAAATCAATGGGACTGGTCAATGGTGGGGTGTGGTTAGAGGTGGTGCCGTGTTTGTGGCCACGTCTGCTGGGTACATAGTAGGTGGTGTGTTGTGCACTGAAATGGGGAGTGAGCAGGGGAGGGATGACAAGTTCTGTTCTGGGCATGTTGGGACCAGTGGGCCTTTGAGACATCCAGATGGAGATACTGAGGAAGAAACTGGATGTGCTGTGGATCTGAAGCACAAGGTAGAGGACTGGGTTGGAAATACAGATTTGCAAGTCATTATTAGTAGAAAGGTGATGATTAGAAGTACAGGAGTGAGTGAGATCACCAAAGGAGATGAGGAATCTGGAGGCAGATCCTTGTGGAAACTCAACTTTTTAGGGACCTCATTCCATATCTTGGGGCCAGAGCAAAGTTAAGCCTTAGTTCCCTGGGGCAGCAAAGTATCCCAGGACGTCCCTATCATTGACAGTGAAGCCACTGGTTCTGGGCATGGAGAAGCCAGGTGGCTGAGGAGCCAGCTGTGGGGGGCTTGGAGGTGAATTACTCACTTCTCACAATTGGGGGCTTCCTAAGAGTCAGGGAGAGGAGAGGTGACTTGAAGGGGTTAATCCCTTTGATGTGAAAGGCTGGTGAAAGGCAAGAGAGAAGAGGTTCCATTCTAATGAGATCACAGTGCAGGCCACAGCGTGTCTCCCAAGGAGAGGGGCAGGCCAAGAAGGGCAAGCCAGAACCTTGCACCATGACCAGGAGAGTCTGGGAGAAGTGTGGGGTGTGGGTGCTGCACAAGCCTGGTCCTGCCGTCACTGCAAGGGCCTGGCTTTAAGATGATGCAGGGTGGATGAGGGCTGGGAAGACAGGAGGAGAATTTCCTAAGATTCTGACATCAGCCAAAGTCCTGTTTTCTTTGTTTGGTTGGTTGTTTTTCATTCAGTTTGCCTAGGTTTTGGTCAGGTACCCAGGGTTCAAGGTCCTGTTTCTGTCATTTTATAAACTGTGATACCACAGAAGTCACTTCCCTTGTCTACCTCACTTTCTCCATATTTGTTCATGATAAGACTGGATGGTGTAACTATAAAACTGTACTATAAAATGCCTAGAGTAAAACATAAGTAGAACACTCTCTGACATAAACTGCAGGAATATCTTTTTTGATCCATCTCCTAGAGTAATGGAAATAAAAACAGAAATAAACAAATGCGACCTAATTAAACTCAAAAGCTTTTGCCTAGCAAAGGGAACCATAAACAAAAGGAAAAGACAACCTACAGAATTGGAGAAAAATTTGCAAAAGAAGCAACCAACAAGGGATTAATTTCCAAAATATATAAACAGCTCATACAGCTCAATATCAAAAAAACAAAAAACCCAATCAAAAAATGGGCAGAAGACTTAAATAGACATTTCGCCAAAGAAGACATACAGGTGGCCAACAAGCACATGAAAAGATGCTCATCACTAATTATTAGAGAAATGAAAATAAAAATTGCAATGAGGTATCACCTCACAAAGTCCAAATGGCCATCATCAAAAAATCTGTAAATAATAAATGCTGAAGAGAGTGTGGAGAAAAAGGAATCCTCTTGCACTGTTGGTAGGAATGTAAATTGGTACAGCCACTATGGAAAACAGTCTGGAAGTTCCTTAAAAAGCTAAAAATAGAGTTACCATATGATCCTGCAGTCCCAGTCCCGGGCATATATCTGGAGAAAATCATAAGTCAAAAAGATACATGCACCCCAATGTTCATTGCAGCACTATTTATAATAGCCAAGACATGAAGTAACCTAAATGTCCATCAACAGATGAATGGATAAAGAAGATGTGGTATATTTATACAATGGAATATTACTCCTCCATAAAAAAGAATGAAAAATGCCATTTACAGCAACATGGATGGACCTAGACATTAGTGAAGTAAACCAGAAAAAGACAAATATCATATGATATTTGATATTTGATATCATATATTGATATTTGATATCATATTCCTTATATGTGGAATCTTAAAAAAAAAGTTACAAAACAGAAATAGACCCACAGACATAGAAAACCAAACTTATGGTTACCAAAGGGGAAAGGTGGGAGGAGCGATTAATTAGGAGTTTGGGATTAACACATGCACACTACTATATATAAACTAGATAACCAACAAAGAACTACTGTATAGCACAGGGAACTATACTCAATATTTTGTAAGAACTTATAAGGGTAAAGAATCTGTAAAAGTATATATATATATATATATATATATATATATATATATATATTTCTGAATCACTGTGCTGTATACCTGAAACTAACGTGACATTGTATATCAACTATACTTCAATAAAATAAAAAAGAAGAAAAAAT
This sequence comes from Grampus griseus, assembly GCF_964374135.1. Taxonomy (NCBI): domain Eukaryota; kingdom Metazoa; phylum Chordata; class Mammalia; order Artiodactyla; family Delphinidae; genus Grampus; species Grampus griseus. The sequence goes on along the minus strand of NW_028133180.1, from coordinate 391,669 downwards.
AAAAGCAGGCCAACAACAAAAAAGACTGGATGGACCCACATTAATGATACCAAAGCTTTTGGATTTCACTTAAAACTAAATTATATTTTTTTAAAAATGCATTCAGTAAAGAGGGCCAACATTTTATTATCCAAGTAAGTCCAAAGACCTTTTATGATTGCCATCACTTCAATACATAAAGGTAATATTAAAACCGACAACTCTGGGAAGAGTATAGTCTCAAAAAGCAAACAAAAAACAGAACATATATAAGAAATAAAAGTCAACAACCGTATACTAACTTCTACAAAATATAGTAACATTTCTCATTTCTCAGTGGCTTGTTGAAAGTGTCATGAAGTGTTGACGCAGTCCTTGAACCACAAATTGGGAGCGTTTTGTCTGATTCCTGGGCTCCTTCCAGCCCTGGAACCTGCTAGTCTAGAATGCTTTCCTGTTCCCTGACCAAGCCCTGATACCAGGAAGGAGGATGGGACTTCTGGGACCTAGAACTTCCTTGTTTTGCCTTTCGTGTTTCTTTCTAAGTGCTCAGTACAAACCTGGCACTAAATAGGTGAAATCTCTCTCCTTCCATTCCCTCACCACTCCCTCCTCGACTGCTGCCCAGCAGTGTGTACTTTATGTTTATATACAGTACATATACAACAGTGTATACATGCTGTTTCTATACAGTGCACATACAATTCACATCAGTGTGTACTTGATGTTTAGATACAGTATACCATACACAGCAGTGTATACATACCATTTATACACAGTGTACATACAATATACAGCAATATATACGCACTGTTTATATACAGTGTATATACAATACACAGCAATGTATGCACACTATATACAATGTATATACAATATATAATAGTGTATACACACTGTTGATATACAGCACGCATATGATATGCAGCAGTACGTATACAGTGTATGGTAATCGCAACTCCCTGGGGGTCCTGCTGTACCAGACACAGCGTGTATGAACAGGCATCTTGTCTTCCTTTTCCCTCCTCCCAGCGCTAATCTCTGCACTCCCCACTTTTGTCACATAGAATCAGAAGGGTTCCCCTGACTCCTCCCTTCTTCTCCCTCCATCCTCTTGGTCCTCCAGTCCTGTGTGTTCTTAATTCAAAAACATTCTTAAACCTGTCTCCCCCTTTCCACTCCTATGACTGACACATTTGGTCGGGTCCCCCACCTCCATCTCTCCCACTTCACCCCTACTTCCTCCTCACTGTGTGCACTACGGCCACACTGGCCTCCAAAAACACATTTTTAGTCATGTCTCTCCTTTAGCTCCCACTCGCTATGGGAAAATCACACTGTGCTTACACCTGGAAAGGGCCTTAGGAATTATCATGTTCTACAGAGTAGAAAATTTGAGCCCCAGAGAGGGAAAGCCAGTTGTCCAAAAGCACACAGTTAATTACTGTGAGAGCCAGAAATATATTCAGGCCTTCTGACTATAAGCCAATGCCTATGTGCCTCTCTAAGCTAACCAATAGCATTTTTTTTAAACGTATAGTGTGTGATAAAGGGGCACCTCTGCAGTATTTAGAATCAAAACCTAGGCCTCCCAATTGTGCCTTCTGCCCTGTAATTTCAGCTCTCCTGGCTTCAGCTCTTTAGCTCTCCTGGCTTCTCTGCTTTCCTTGGGGTCTGGTCCCACCTCCACTGCACACTAGAACTGACCATCCATTCCAGCCAGGTTGGTCTGTTTTTGTTTTCCCCCAACACACATAGCATCTTCCCACCTTCACATGTTTTCTCAGTCTATATTCCCTTGCCTGGAATGTCCTCATTCGTTTCACAGAAATGTATTTAGCTCTGAATCTGAGCCAGAACCTTTGCTAGGTACCAGGATACAGAGATGAAGTCAGTGTTTCTGCCCTGAAGGAGCCCCCTGTCAAGGAGCTTTTCCTGTCTGCCCTGATGCTTCGCTGTCAACACTGACCCAGCCCAGAGGGATGACCACTCCTCTGAGTCCTGTGCCTCCCTTGTTCCATATCATCTCTTAGGTCCTGATTCATGGTGTTTGCCTCCCAGATCCAATGCCTCCGTCACATTGGGCTGGCTTTATCTCCCCAGGAAGATCATCTGCTCCTTAAAGGCTGGACCTGTGTGTCACTCAGTTTCCCAGACTCCAGAATACTAGGCATGGTGTCTGCTTCCTGTGCATTTGATGACTGACTAGATCCCTACAAAGCTCAGCCCCTTCACCTTCTACCCAGCTAGGTCCTGGTCTTTCTCAGGTAGAATGTGCTACCAAGTGCCTAGAACTAGAAATCAAGCTAGCAGTTGTCTATCTGCAAGACAGAGACATCCAGGGGAGTAAGGTCCAGCACCCACCTCCTTCCTCTCATCCCCAATACCTCACCAAAATGTTCATGTTCATGCAAGTAAAATGAAGATGATATGAGCACCAAGGGAAACCTGAAGGGGAAAAATGTTCTCAAGAACCATATGGAGTCTTAGGGTATGGGAGCCATGCAGAGGAAGCAGGGTCACATGCCTGCTAGACATTGATCAATGGTAGGTAGGGAGTATGCACATGTGTTTTGGAAATTGGTAGAAAATGCCACCTCCCATCCAACCACCTTTACCGAGAATTGACATTATGCCCCCACAAACACTTACTGCTACAGTATGGGAGAGACTCATGTGTGTGTATGTGAGTGTGAGTGTGTGTGTGTGTGTGTGTGTGTGTGTATGTGTACATGAGAGACAGAGGCTTGGAGAAAAAGAAAGAGTGATGCTAACAAAAGTCAGGGAACAATACCATTCCCAATGCCCAGGATAAGCATTTAGTTGTGCCTGTGGCTTCTAGAGTACGTGTTTCTTCTGCCCTCTGGTGGTAGAAGCAATACTACGTAATGCATGCTTGAGATAACAGATTCCACCCCCCAAAAATCTGTTCTGGGTAGTGAGGGCTTAGGCCAGAAAAGATTGACAGGATGTAACACCCCAAACTCACGGATCTGCTGATGTTCATATTTTCTCTACTTACGCAGGTATTGCTAATGCAACAGCTGGGTTTGAGTTCTTCTGCTAATCCAAGCCAAACCATTGAAAATTATCTACAGCTTTGGAAGGAGTAGGTGGTGAAGAGGATGTGAAGCAGTTTAGGGAACAGCGAAGGTCTGGCCCTTCTTGCTGACCACCGTCCCCAGTGTCCGGCGCATTGTGTGAGCTCACTACTTCTTGATGAATTAATGTCCCAGGATAGCTACCCCACGTGGCCTTTCTTCTCTGCTACTAGGGACCTGATCTGAAATCCGTCTCCAAGGCTATCAGGGTTGTTTCTGTCAGGGTGACACTAGGTGGAAGTGATTCTTCTCCCAGGAAGGCCTGGGTTCCTCTGGGTCTCCTTCAGTGTTGAGTCCATGCACAGCCTGCCCTTCTGGTGAGTCCTAGGGGAGAGACCATTGATTTCGAAGCCTGTATTCTCGTGCTGCAGTGTGAATTCACAAGATCTACAGATATTGTAAGGCTTTCAGCAGAGCTATGGCTAAATTCCAGGTCTGAGAGGAAAAATGTCATCCTGTCCATCCTCAGGACTACCTTGCCTATTTCCATTTCTGTCAGTCAAGGCCTTAGGACACTGATAGCAAATGCCACTACTTGTATTCAAATGTAGAAATGACCTACTCCCTACTTCTGAGAGTGTGTTGCCCTAGTCTTCAGAGCCTGACTCCATGGAGCACCCAAAATTTGTTGAGCACTAATTTTGCACCAAACGCTAGGCACATACTTTATGTATGTTGCCCATTACAATCTTTACTACAGATGTGCAGACTCCCTGACTTCAGACTATACTACAAAGCTACAGTCATAAAAACAGTATCGTACTGGCACAAAAACAGAAATATAGCTCAATGGAACAGGATAGAAACCCCAGAAGTAAAGCCACACACCTATGCCAAGATAAACAGTCTCTTCAATAAATAGTAATGGGCAAACTGGACAGCTACCTGTAAAAAAATGGAATTAGAACATTCTTTAACACCATACACAAAAATAAAATGCATTAAATAAAATGTAATCAAACTGGATTAAAGACCTAAATGTAAGACTGGATACTATAAAATTCTTAGAGGAAAATATAGGCAGAACACACTCTGATATAAATTGCAGAAAGATCTTTTTTGATCCACCTCCTAGAGTAATGGAAATAAAACAAAAATAAACAAACTAGACCTAATTAAACTCAAAAGGTTTGCACAGCAAAGGAAACAATAAACAAATGAAAGGACAACCTACAGAATGGGAGAAAATATTTGCAAATGAGGCAACCAACAAGGGGTTAGTCTCCAAAATATATTGTGCAAACAACTCATGCAGCTCATTATCAGAAAAAGAAAACCAACAACTCAATCAAAAAATGGGCAGAAAACCCAAAGAGACATTTCTCCAAAGAAGGCATACAAATGGCCAAGGGGCACACGAAAAGAGGTTTAAAATCACTAACTATTAGAGAAATGCAAATCAAGACTGCAATGAGGTGTCACCTCACACCAGCTAGAATGGCCATCATCAAAAATCTGCAAACCATAAATCCTGGAGAGGATGTGGAGAAAAGGGAACCCTCTTACACTGCTAGGGGCAATGTAAATAAGCACAGCCACTACTGAGAACTGTATGGAAGTTCCTAAAAAAGTAAAAATACCATATGATCCAGCAATCCAATACTTGGGCATATATGCAGAGAAAACCATGGTTCGAAAGGAAACATGCACCCCAATGTTCACTGCAGCACTATTTACAATAGCCAAGACAGGGAAGCAACCTAAAAGTCCAAGAACGGATGAACTGATAAAGAAGATGTGGTACATATATACAATGGAATATTACTCAGCCATAAAAAAGAAAGAAATAATGTAATTTGCAGTAACAGGGATGGGCCTAGATAATATCATGTTAAGTGAAGTAAGTCAGACAGAGAAAGACAAATGTCATATGATATTGCTTACATGTGGAATCTAAAAACTAAGATACAAATGAACTTAGTTACAAAACATAAACAGACTCACAAACTTAGAGAGTGAACTTATGGTTACCAGATGGGAAGGGTACAGGGGAGGGATAAATTGAGAGTTTGGGATTGACATGTATACACTGCTATATTTAAATTAAAAGGAATTCCCATAAAAAAAACAACGGTGTTATCCTCTTTAGCAGATGAGGAAAGTGGGACTCAAAGATGATAGTGCCCAAAGTCACCCAACTGGTAAAGGTCAGAGCCCCAGTCTGAACATTACTTGGGGATAATTTAAAGATATGCTTCATCCTTTGTCAGATGCTGTTTCATCATTTTCATCCAACTACGTAGCCTGTGTCATCCCCCTTTTTTCTGGAATCTTGAACCGGAAGAGGAAGGAAAATGAGGCCTCAAGCCCTGGGATCTCAGAATCCAGGAGCCAGTCCAGGTGACTCATCCAGCAGCTCAGGCCAAGTCAATATTTCTTAGCTCCCCAGTCTCTCCACCTAATGATAATCACTTCGTTGGGAACTCTGGAGTCTGGGTGACTTATAAACATGTAGAGAGATACATACTGTCTACTGTAAACACCCAGTTTCTCTGAATGAAGCCTAATGGTTTGCTCACTAAGAGGCAGGAGAGAGAGCTGCAGCAACCATTTTTTGCTTGCACTGCAACAGGTGAAACATCATAGTGGATTGACATGTTTTCTTTCCAGTTCAGACTGAATGTGGCTCAGAGAAAATGTTAAGTCAAGGTCAACACTTTACTGAGATTAATAGGTCTCCCAGAGAACCACTCATCCCTCAGTAGTTGTTTTCCTTAAAACAAGGCCCTCTGGGTAACCCAGGCAGCCCACCACTTCCCCCACAAACCGGAATATCCTGGAACACTACCCTCACCGCTCCCACACCCAGCAGTGTCCTGCATGCTTGCTTAGCACCATCCCAGACGTCAAGGTTCTAGGGGAAAACGTCACGAGTGGGATTGGAAACACGAGGAAGCCACGGCTTGTAAAGTGATGGGGAAATAGGGCCAGGGCTCGCGTGAAGGCACTGTCATCCTCAAGCACCATCTAACCGAGAGTGAGTTTGCCAACCCAGGAGATGAGTAAAACCTCAAGTTTGAGGAAGGACAGATGCATCCTATTGTGACTAGGGTCTAGCACGCCCCAATCGTAGGCCACCTCATGGCTTCCAAGAGGGATTTGAGACGTATAAAAGGTGTGCAGTCTTAGAGCATCTCAAAAGCCTCAGCATCTCCACGTTCCAGCCACTGGTGAAATCAGGTATGTCGGGAGAAGGAACGCAGCACTTGGGAGCTTGGTTCTATCTGGTTCAAAACTCTGAGGGCAGCTGGGGCTTGCACACTGGCTGGCTGGTCAGAAAGAAAGGCCTTGTGCGGGCACCTCTCTCGTCCGTATCATTTGGGACCCACCTCTCTTGGCCTGCAAGTCAACATCTGAAGTGTGTGGGGTGGGGGCTGAGATGGGGGTCCAGGCTGTGACCAGAGTCCTGTCTTGAGGGTCCTGCTGGCGTGTGTGGTGGTGCTGTTGTCGTGGCTAGGAGCTGAGCGGAGCTAGTTAGGAGAGGGTAGCACCAACTCTAGGGCAGGGCTGCCCTGAAGGGAAAGGCCAGTGCAGCGAGGGAGGAGAGCTCCTCAGGGAGCAGGGGGCAGAGGCCCAGGGAGCTCAGAGCAGCAAGGACATGAGGAGGTGATAAAGCGGCCATGTCCTGCTCTGGGAGTTGGGGACCATTGTTCCACCCCCGTGTGCTCAGTGCCTAGGGATCCATGACTTCCCTCTCTAAGATGTGCATTCTCCCCTAGAATTTAGTATCGATCTAAACGGTCGTTTTGTCTCTAGATGAGCCTTTTCTATGAATTCTCTTACAGAGTGGTTAAGAAGCTCCATTCCAATTGTTTGATATTTATATAAAAGGTCAAAATCTTTACAAGAGTACTCAACGTGTTTTGGTTCTCGTTTGTGTGTGTGTGACCACGTGAGCACACACACACACGTATATCTTTACACTCATATTTACCTGTGTATTTACATGTGTTTGTGTGGAGTTTTATATGCTCATTAATCCTTACAACGACTTTAAGAAGAGTACAGAGAAGTTAAGTACCTTGCTCAAAGTCACACAGCTGGTTAATTTTTGAGACAGGACTCACATCCAAGAAAATCATGTTCTAAATTCCACAGTATCTGCTGTGGAAGGATAATACATTTGTCCTCATTGCCCCTGACCTTTCTTCTTATTCTTTCCTTCTCTCTCCTGTCTCTGTCTGTCTGTCTCTCTCTCATTTTTTATATTTTTGTTTTTTCTACCCCTCTCCATTTCTCTTCTCCTTTCACCCATTTTTCCTCTGTTTCTTCTTTTCTTCCTTCCTTCTATATTTCTTTATTTGTCTCAATTAAAACCTTGCTATGGCTTACAAACTGTAGCTACAATTTATACTGACTCACATCATTGCAGACACACACACACACATTTAATCGGTGAAGCCACCAGGCAAAGGTTGAAACGGCACAGGTTTGAACGAGGCAAGTGGTTCTCCTGGGTTGAGTGTCTCTAAGGTTCTAGAGTTCCTCACTTCAGTGTCTTTTCCGTTGCAGTGCACATCCAGACCAGAATGTATCATCCAAAGCAGAAGCTGTGCTGCCCGCTACCAAAGGATTGCTGCCCTCCATCCCAGCAATGCTGCACCCCACCAAAGTATTGCTGCCCCTCACCAAAGGACTGCTGTCCCCCACCTCAGCAGTACTGTCCCCCTCCGCGGCAATGCTGCCCCCCAGTAAAGTACTGTTTCCCCCCACCAAAACACTGCTAAACTCCACCTCAGCACAGCAAGCAGCCTTGCCAACCTCCACCCAAGGGCAAGGAGCCCTCTATCCCAAAGTGCCCAGACCCTCAGCAGTGCCAGAAGTCCAAGCAGAAGTAAACCGCAGGCATGGGCCAGAGGCCAAGCTCCCTGCAGAACAGAGAACATGAAGCCAACTCCCCTCTCTCAGCCAGCTAGCTGTCAGCACCGCTCACCCCCGGCTTCTGGAAGCAGCCACATTTGTGGAAAAGCCAGCACCAAGATGGCAGCTTCCTGGATCAACATTTCTTATGAATTAGCAGCTGCAATTTCCATTTAGAAAAGGATCCGGTTCTAAACCTTCTAATCTTCTTTGCAGACTTGTATACTTCGCCCTTTTGGCTTCTTGGAAGCTTAAGCAACATGCCCGACCATCCTTTTTTAGCACACTTGGTCTCTGCTTCAGTTTTTCAAACAATTAAACACAATTCCGCTGCCATGAATGTGTCGGTTTGATTATTTCGTCATCTTACAGTCGTTAACTCCTGCAGATTTTGTATCCTGCTGCCTAAATATGAGCCCTAGGAGGGCTGGGCATGTGGGTGCAGGTAGAGCAGAAGGCATGGGGAGATGCACTTCTGAGCTGAAGGACATTTTCCTTGGTCCTGCAGGGTGAAGAGGAGAGAAGGGCACTTCAGCCGCATGGAGACACATCCCCCCATACTTGCAAAATGAGAACAGCCTTTGAACACAAGGGAGATGATGCCCGTCTCGAAAACGGAGGCACAAAAAGAGTAAGGGAAACCCAGCCAGGAGCTAAATAGTAGAGCAGAGGCAAATAAAGGGAAATTCAGAGAATACTCCAGGGGCATGTGGGTCAAAATGAATTGAGGACCGGGCCTCAAAATCCCTACCTCAGGTAAAAGAAAAGACGATATTTTGTTCAAGCTATCAAAATGTGTAAGTAGGAGACAGTCTATGTAAAAATCATACATCCATCACACACACATATCCGCTGTCAATATATTTTTTTTTTCTATACGCGGGCCTGTCACTGTTGTGGCCTTTCCCGTTGCGGAGCACAGGCTCTGGACGCGCAGGCTCAGTGGCCATGGCTCACGGGCCCAGCCGTTCCGCGGCATGTGGGATCCTCCCGGACCGGGGAACGTACCCGCGTCCCCTGCATCGGCAGGCGGACTCTCAACCACTGCGCTAATAGGGAAGACCCAGTGTCAAGAGTTTTTAAAGTCATAGCAGCCATTGATTCCCTAGCTTGGGGTTTCTCCTGGGCTATTTTTCTCTCACTGCCCTCTTACTTTCCATTCCCTAAATCCTTGCGGTATCAGGGTAACCTGAGTAACCGGTGGTAACCTCAGGCCCACAGGTAAGCCAAAGTTCTTCTTTCTATTACGTCCACTACACCCATACTTTTCCACCGAATCCTTCTCTCACTAAAAGTCCCCAAATTGAGGTCTTTGCATCTCTTTTCCTATACCTGCCTCCCATTTTATGTTTCTGGGTTACAAGGGAATCACTGAAAATCCACAGAAGTGCCCAAAGGAATCAGAAAGGAACAAAACATAAACTAAATGTGTGAATTATCCCCAACATAGATCATAGAGCATGTAGGATTCAGAATACGCTAAAGACAAAAGTTTTAGGTTTAGTTTAGCATTGCTTCCATGGTTGGCTCATCCCTTCGTCCTCCACCACCTCTGTTCATGCCCTCCAGTTAGGCTCCATCCATCTACCTATTTACCCATTACCAATCCATCCATCCCAAGCAGCAATGCATCATCGCATCCTTCCTAAGTACCTGCCCCTCCCTTTGTTTAGAATGTGTGGGATGCTGTGGAAGCACAAACTCGCACACAAGGCTCCAGTATTCTTGGTTTACTCCCCGTGATGAAAGCAAGCTAAGACCATCAAGACAACAAAAATCAGTTTGACCGGAAGGCGTCTAATTCATGGGCGACTTGGAAGCCACAGATACGTCATTCCTGCCGTCAGAATTCAGAGGAGACAGAGAGAGAACACTGAGGGCTGTTGAGGGGAGGAAGGAGAACTTGGCCATCTGTGTCATAATGACATCCACCACAGGGCTCCCAGAAAATGTCTTTCCAGGAAGAACACCGGGAGAAGGGAGGTTCAGAGCGGAAGGACAGCGGGATGTGTGTAAGTAAGCAGCAGTGCGTTCCCGGACTGCGTAGAGCAGCAGCCAATGCTGCGAGTGCTAGTTGTTCCCAGGAGGCCAGTCTTCAAGGTCTCAGCCCCTGTCTGTGGTGGAGAGAGCACATAGCCTCTACAGCCTCCTTCACCATTTGACACCTCGGAATGCTGGGGGGCGCGTCCAGTTTCCAGACCCATGTGTCGTAAATATTTCCAACAGAGCGTTGCATTCAACAGAACTCAACGATGACACACAAAAAGAATTGAAAAGCTGTAGACACCTTAAGTGGACTCCCTGAAAATGATGAGCTCTTTGAGCCAATTCCCCATCCTCTGATACCTCACTCAGCACAGGCTCCAAATAGCTCCTCTCTTGCCTCATATACATGAACTTGCCCCAGAACTCTCATTTGGGTTCTTATTCTCTATTTCCTCATCCTCCCCCCTCAGCTGATTAAGACAAGGTTGAATTTTGCCTCTCTGGGCTTCACTTAATTTTGTCCTCCACTAATTATCACACTAAGATTGTGTGCACACGGGGTTATGTGTGGACCATCTTGTGGAATTTTCCTTTATCCCGTCATAGTGGGTTTGGATGCCAGATGCATGTCTATGATGGACTGAATCCAATACTTCCCTAGGCCTCACTTTACTCATGTGTATAGTGGGCAGAATAATACCTGCAACCTGGGGTTGACGGGGAGGGGTCTTCAATGAGACAATGTAAATAAATAGTAAGTAGGATGTAACACATAATAAATGTTGGATGAATGTTAGCTCCTGCTTTTATTATTATTCTCCACTTCCTGACAGAGCAGCAAGACCCTCCACTTATTACCACCAACCTGACGACATGCGCTCCACACCTTTAGTAAGAACAAGGTGTGAGGGGCAGGGCACATCTTGGGGCCAGGACAAGGAATAGTTTTGTAGACCAAAGCATCCGAGGGGTGTTCAAAGGCGGAAATGGTATTTTGTCCAGGGCCTATTCGCCACATTGTGTGGTTGCCCTTTTCTTCCACAAACTTCCCTTTGTAACACCTGCCCATGATGATTCCTGCTGTTGAGGCAGTCCTGGGCATCTCTGATCCACAGTGACATTTGCCTATCAATGTACACAGCCAGGCATGTCTTTCGGAGGGAGACCCTACACCCAGGAGGAGGCAGATAAGATGAGGAAGCATGGAAAGGGCACGGAATGTGCCAAGCGCTCACACGCACAGATACCACCATATTGAAGCAGGTCTTGCTCTTCTTATGAGAGGTAGTGGCAAGGTGAAGAGAAGCTCCTTACGTGTTCAATGTAACAACACCTTGCACATGGTGGAGGTGAGATTCACACCCTGGTCCTTATCTTTGCAACACGGCAAGTGCTCTGACCGTGCTAGTGGCTACAAGAAGCATAAAGCCTGGATCCCGTCTTTCCAGAACTTAAAACTCACTGATCCGTTGGGAAGGCAAAAGCAGTACTTTCACACAGTTACACTTTCACACGTGTTTATACAGGGGTACACGTTCATATCAAAGACAAACACGGGGTTTTTATTCAGCATAAATTCTCTACGTGTGAAGACTTCTACTGACCATGGAGAACAGAAGATGGAGCAGCGTCCCAGAGGCCCCCGCTGGGACAGTCGTCGGCCTCCCATCTGCTCCACGCTGTAGGACTGAGCTGGCTGCCTGGCAGGGTGGGCGCAGGCACATAGGCCGGCAGGGCAGCTGGTGCAGCGCCTAGGAGCCACCTGTTACATAAGTTCTTTTCACATTTTATCTATGGAGTCAGCAACACCTGTGCATACCTCTTGACTCTCAGCCCTGTGCACACTCACCCTCGCACACTCAAGTTCATATTCCCACATAGATCCATTCATGACCCCTCAAGTGAGGCCACACACAACACACACAGACAAACCTTCATAAGATGTCAATCACCTGAAGTATGTCTTCACTCACCCACACACACTCACAGACACTCCAATGCACCAACACACATGCTCACATTGTCTTTCTTGTGCATGTGCATCGCCCCAGAGCATACAGTTCAGAGCCTCCCCAGGCTTCTGCAACATTCCATCAGATTATTGACCCTTGACCTTGAGTGAATTTCCAAGCAGAAAGATCTCCGGATAAAGAGGATGATGTTGAGGCCTTTGAAAGAAGGCTGCCTTCCTCAGGGAAGAATATAGTTACATCTTCCAAACAAAGAAATTCCCTAGAAGGTAGTATAGTGCAGGAGAAGGAACACAAAAACGTATCCTGGAGCCTGGCAGGGCTGGGTTAAATCCTCTCTTGCCTACTATTTCCTTAAGTAATCTTAACGAACAAAACCTTTCGAAGCTGTAAAATGAGAATAGCTCCGAACTCAAGGCCAGAATTAGAAACTCGAGCAGAGAATGTGACAGTCAGGGGAGGACTGCCCCTCCCTCATCCTCCCGGGACAAGACCCCTTGAACAGGGAGGGCGTCTCTCAGCCGCCCAGATGATGGCACACACCCTGCCGTGCCCCAGGTGTTGCCCAGCTGGCGATGGATTTCAGCAGAGAGGCTCTAGCTCCAGCCACCAGGAGTCCTTTGTCCGGAACCCTGTCTGTTGATGCGGCCGGCCCCAGAGGGTCAGTTCGGCCTTCCCCTGCATATGTGTGCACGGGCCCCGGCCTGGTGTTCATTCACAGATGCCTGGCACAGTAGACACAGTGGTCTTAGCCTGTGCCCAGGTTCTGCTGAGACCTCCTTGGTCCCAATTGTCCCTTCTGCCGTGTGTGTGTGTGTGTGTTTGTGTGTGTGTGTGTGTGTGTGTGTTTCTGTGTCTGTGTGTGTTTGTATATGAGAGGCAGAGGTTTGGAGGAAGACAAAGAGTGATGCTAATGAATGTCAGGGAACAATACCATTCCAAGGATAAGCGTTTAGTTGTACCTGTGGCTCCTAGAGGACATGTTCCTATGTCCTCTGTTGGTAGATGCAATACTACATAACGCATGCTTGAGATAGCAGATTCCACACCCAGCAAAATCTGTTCTGGGTAGTGAGGGCTTAGGCCAGAAACGATGGACTGGATGTAACACCCAAACTCATGGATCTTCAGACGTTCACATTTTCTCTAGTTACGTAGGCATTGCTACGGCCACAAGTGGGTTTGAGTTCTTCAGCTAATCCAAGCCAAACCATTGAAAAGTATCTACAGAGTTGTAAGCAGTAGGCGGAGAAGAGGATGTGAAACAGTTTAGGGACCAGGGAGGCTCTGGCCCTCCTTGCTGACCTCCGTCCCCAGGGCCTGGTGCGTTGTGTGAGCTCACTACGTCTTGATGAATTATTAGTTATCCCAGAACACATGCCCCACGTGGCCTTTCCTCTCTGCTACTAGGGACCTGAGCTGAAATCTCTCTCCAAGCCTATCAGGGTTGCTTCTGTCAGAGTGACAACAGGCGGAAGGGGTTCTTCTCCCGGGAAGGCCGGGGATCCTCTGGGTTTCCTTCGGGGCCGAGCCCATGCATAGCCTGCCCTTACGGTGAGTCCCAGAGGAGACACCATTGATATCCAAGGCTGTCTTCTCATGCTGCAGTGTGAATTCCCAAGATCTAGGGTTACTGTAGTGCTTGCAGCTGAGCTGTGGCTAAATTCCAGGTCTGAGAATGAAACGTGCCGTCCTCAGGCCTGGCTTGCCCATTTCCATTTGTGTCAGTCAAGGTCTTAGGACACTGGTGGCAAGTGCCGCTACTTGCCTTCAAATGTGGCAACGACCTCCTCCTCCCTACTTCTAAGAGTGGGCTTTTCCCCAGCTTTCAGAGCCCGACTCCACGGAGCGCCCAACCATCGTTGAACCCTTATTCTGTGCCCAAAAGTGTGCACATGCTTACGCATGTTGTCCAAAATAAGCCTTTCAGCTGACATGCAGTATGGGGTTATCCTGTTTAGCAGATGAGGAAACTGGTGCTCACAGATGTATAGTGCCCAAAGTCACCCAGCTGGTGAAGATCAGAGCCCCAGTCGGAACACTAACTGGGGAATTATTTAAGGTATGTTTCATCCGTTGATGGATGTTGTTTCAACCTTTTCATCCTTGTCCCTGCCCTATGGCATCCTTCTTTGTTCTGGAAGCTCTAAGTGGAACAGGAAGGACGCATCAGTCCTTAAGCCCTGGGAGATCAGATTCTAGGAGTCAGACTGGGTGAATCGTCCAGCAGCCCATGCCAGGTCAAAGTTTCTTAGCTCCCCAGCCTCTGCAACTTATGATAATCATTTCCCTGAGAAGCCTGCAGTCTGCGTGACTTATACACCTGTAAGTGAGATATGTACTCTCAACAGTAACCGCCCAGTTTCTGTGAATGAAGACTAATGATTTGCTGACCAAGATGCAGCAGAGAGAGCTGCAACCCCCATTTTTTGTTTATATTACAGCAGGTACAAAATCAAAGCGGCTTGCCAAGGCTTGTTTCCAGTTCAGGCTGAATGTGGCTCTGAATCTAGGTTACGTCATGGTTCCAACTTTGCTGAGTTTACTGTGTCTCCCCAAGAGCCACTCACCCCTCAGTAGTTGTTTCTCTTACAACAAGGCTCGCTGTGCATGCCGATCGGCCCACACCTTCCCCCACCAACCGGAATATCCTGGAACACTACCCTCACCGCTCCCACACCCAGCAGTGTCCTGCATGCTTGCTTAGCACCATCCCAGAAGTCAAGCTTCTAGGGGAAACGTCACGAGTGGCTTTGGAAACACGAGGAAGCCACGGCTTGTAAAGTGATGGGGAAATGGGGCCAGGGCTCGCGTGAAGGCACTGTCATCCTCAAGCACCATCTAACCGAGAGTGAGTTTGCCAGCCCAGGAGATGAGTAAAACCTCAAGTTTGAGGAAGGGCAGATGCATCCTATTGTGACTGGGGCCTAGCACGCCCCAATCGTAGGCCACCTCATGGCTTCCAAGAGGGATTTGAGACGTATAAAAGGTGTGCAGTCTTAGAGCATCTCAAAAGCCTCAGCATCTCCACGTTCCAGCCACTGGTGAAATCAGGTATGTCGGGCAGAGGAACGCAGCTCTTTGGAGCTTGGTTCTACCTGGTCCAAAACTCTGCGGACAGCTGGGGCTTGCGCACTGGCTGGCTGGTCAGAAAGAAAGGACTTGTGTGGGCACCTCTCTCGTCCGTATCATTTGGGACCCACCTCTCTTGGGCTACAAGTCAACATCTGAAGTGTGTGGGGTGGGGGCTGAGATGGGGGTCCAGGGTGTGACCAGAGTCCTGTCTTGAGGGTCCTGCTGGTGTGTGTGGTGGCACTGTTGTCGTGGCCAGGAGCTGAGCGGAGCCTGTTAGGAGAAGGTAGCACCAACTCTAGGGCAGGGCTGCCCTGAAGGGAAAGGCCAGTGCAGCGAGGGAGGAGAGCTCCTCAGGGAGCAGGAGGCAGAGGCCCAGGGAGCTCAGAGCAGCAAGGACAAGAGGAGGTGATAAAGCGGCCATGTCCTGCTCTGGGAGTTGGGGACCATTGTTCCGCCCCCGTGTGCTCAGTGCCTGGGGATCCATGACTTCCCTCTCTAAGATGTGCATTCTCCCCTAGAATTTAGTATCGATCTAAATGGTCCTTTTGTCTCTAGATGAGTCTTTTCTATGAATTCTCTTACAGAGTGGTTAACATGCTCCATTCCAATTGTTTGATATTTATATAAAAGGTCAAAATCTTTACAAGAGTACTCAACGTGTTTTGGTTCTCGTGTGTGTGTGTGTGTGTGTGTGACCACGCGAGCGCACACACACACATATATCTTTACACTCATATTTACCTGTGTATTTACATGTGTTTGTGTGGAGTTTTATATGCTCATTAATCCTTACAACAACTTTAAGAAGAGTACAGAGAAGTTAAGTACCTTGCTCAAAGTCACAGAGCTGGTTAATTTTTGAGAAAGGACTCACATCCAAGAAAATCGTGTTCTAAATTCCACAGTATCTGCTGTGGAAGGATAATACATTTGTCCTCATTGCCCCTGACCTTCCTTCTTATTCTTTCCTTCTCTCTCCTGTCTCTGTCTGTCTGTCTCTCTCATTTTTTTATCTTTGTTTTTCCTAGCCCTCTCCATTACTCTTCTCCTTTCCCCCCTTTTTCCCTCTCTTCCATCTTTCTTTCTTTCCTTCTATATTTCTTTATTTGTCTCAATTAAAACCTTGCTATGGCTTACAAACTGTAGCTACAATTTATACTGACTCACCTCATTGCACACACACAGATGCACATTTAATCGGTGAAGGCACCAGGCAAAGGTTGAAACGGCACAGGTTTGAACGAGGCAAGTGGTTCTCCTGGGTTGAGTGTCTCTAAGGTTCTAGAGTTCCTCACCTCAGTGTCTTTTCCGTTGCAGTGCACATCCAGACCAGAATGTATCATCCAAAGCAGAAGCTGTGCTGCCCGCTACCAAAGGATTGCTGCCCTCCATCCCAGCCATGCTGCACCCCACCAAAATATTGCTGCCCCTCACCAAAGTATTGCTGTCCCACACCTCAGCAGTACTGTCCCCCTCCGCGGCAATGCTGCCCCCCAGTAAAGTACTGTTTCCCGCCACCAAAACACTGCTAAACTCCACCTCAGCACAGTAAGCAGCCTTGCCAACCTCCACCCAAGGGCAAGGAGCCCTCTATCCCAAAGTGCCCAGACCCTCAGCAGTGCCAGAAGTCCAAGCAGAAGTAAACCCCAGGCATGGGCCAGAGGCCAAGCTCCCTGCAGAACAGAGAACATGAAGCCAACTCCCCTCTCTCAGCCAGCTAGCTGTCAGCACCGCTCACCCCCGGCTTCTGGAAGCAGCCACATTTGTGGAAAAGCCAGCACCAAGATGGCAGCTTCCTGGATCAACATTTTTTATGAATTAGCAGCTGCAATTTCCATTTAGAAAAGGATCCGGTTCTAAACCTTCTAATCTTCGTTGCTGACTTGTATACTTCGCCCTTTTGGCTGCTTGGAAGCTTAAGCAGCATGCCCGACCACCCTTTCCTAGCACACTTCGTCTCTGCTCCAGTTTTTCAAACAATTAAACACAATTCCGCTGCCATGAATGTGTCGGTTTGATTATTTCGTCATCTTACAGTTGTTAACTCCTGCAGATTTTGTATCCTGCTGCCTAAATAAGAGCCCTAGGAAGGCTGGGCATGTGGGTGCAGGTAGAGCAGAAGGCATGGGGAGATGCACTTCTGAGCTGAAGGACATTTTCCTTGGTCCTGCCAGGGTGAGGAGGAGAGATGGGCACTTCAGCCGCATGGAGACACATCCCCCCATACTTTCAAAATGAGAATAGCCTTTGGACACTGGGGAGATGATCCCCGTCTCGAAAACGGAGGCACAGAAAGAGTAAGGGAAACCCAGCCAGGAGCTAAAGAGTAGAGTAGAGGCAAATAAATGGAAATTCAGAGAGTACTCCAAGGGCATGTGGGTGAAAATGAATTGAGGACCCGGCCTCAAAAACTCTCCCACTGGTAAACGAAAAGACGAGACTTTGTTCAAGCTAACAAAATGTGTAAGAGACAGTCTATGTAAAAATCATATATCATGGGAGAAAATATTTGCAAATGACGCAACTGACAAAGGATTAATTTCCAAAATTTAGAAGCAGCTCATGCAGCTCAGTAACAAAAAAACAAACAACCCAGTCCCAAAATGGGCAGAAGACCTAAATAGACATTTCTCCAAAGAAGATATACAGACTGCCAACAAACACATCAAAGAATGCTCAACATCATTAATAATTAGAGAAATGCAAATCAAAACTTCATTGAGATATCATCTCACAGCAGTCAGAATGGCCATCCTCAAAAAATCTAGAAACAATAAATGCTGGAGAGGGTGTGGAGGAAAGGGAACACTCTTGCACTGCTGGTGGGAATGTGAATTGGTTCAGCCACTATGGAGAACAGTATGGAGGTTCCTTAAAAAACTACAAATAGAACTACCATATGACCCAGCAATCCCACTACTGGACATATACCCTGAGAAAACCAAAATTCAGAAAGAGTCATGTACCAAAATGTTCATTGCAGCTCTATTTACAATAGCCCAGAGATGGAAACAACCTAAGTGCCCATCATCGGATGAATGGATAAAGGAGATGTGGCGCATATATACAATGGAATATTACTCAGCCATAAAAAGAAATGAAATTGAGCTATCTGTAATACGGTGGATATACCTAGAGTCTGTCATACAGAGTGAAGTAAGTCAGAAAGAGAAAGACAAATACCGTATGCTAACACATATATATGGAATTTAAGGGAAAAAAATGTCATGAAGAACCTAGGGGTAAGCCAGGAGTAAGACACAGACCTACTGGAGAACGGACTTGAGGATATGGGGAGGGCGAAGGGTGAGCTGTGACAGGGTGAGAGAGAGGCATGGACATATATACAGTAACAAATGTAAGGTAGATAGCTAGTGGGAAGCAGCGACATGGCACAGGAATATCGGCTCGGTGTTTTGTGACCGCCAGGAGGGGTGGGATAGGGAGGGTGGGAGGGAGGGAGACGCAAGAGGGAAGAGATATGGGAACATATGTATATGTATAACTGATTCACTTTGTTATAAAGCAGAAACTAACACACCATTGTAAAGCAATTATACCCCAATAAAGATTTTTAAAAAAATCATACATCCATCACACACATATATCCACTGTGAATAATTTTTTGTTTTTTTTTTTTTTTTGCAGTACGTGGGCCTCTCACTGTTTTGGCCTCTCCCGTTGCGGAGCACAGGCTCCGGATGCGCAGGCTCAGCGGCCATGGCTCACGGGCCAAGCCACTCCGCAGCATGTGGGATCTTCCCGGACCGGGGCACGAACCCACGTCCCCTGCATCGGCAGGCGGACTCCCAACCACTGCGCCACCAGGGAAGCCCTCCACTGTGAATAATTTTTAAAGTCATAGCACACATTGATTCTCTAGCTTGGGGTTTCTCCTGGGCTATTTTTCTCTCACTGCCCTCTTACATTCCATTCCCTAAATCCTTGCGGTATCAGGGTAACCTGAGTAACCAGTGGTAACCTCAGGCCCACAGGTAAGCCAAACTTCTTCTTTCTATTACGTCCACTACACCCATACCTTTCCACCGAATCCTTCTCTCACTAAGAGTCCCCACATTGAGGTCTTTGCATCTCTTTTCCTGTACCTGTCTCCCATTTCACGTCTCTGGGCTACAAGGGAATCACTGAAAATCCACAGAAGTGCCCAAAGGAATCAGAAAGGAACAAAACATAAACTAAATGTGTGAATTATCCCCAACATAGATCGCAGAGCATGTAGATTTCAGAATACGCTAAAGACAAAAGTTTTAGTTTTAGTTTAGCATTGCTTCCATGCTTGGCTGGTCTCTTCGTCCTCCACCACCACTGTTCATGCCCTCCAGTTAGGCTCCATCATCTACCTATTTATCGATCACCAATACATCCATCCCAAGCAGCAATGCATCATCGCATCCTTCGTAAGTACCTGCCCCTCCCTTCGTTTAGAATGTGAGGGATGCTGTGGAAGCACAAACTCGCACACAAGGCTCCAGTATTCTTGGTTTACTCCCCGTGATGAAAGCAAGCTAAGACCATCAAGACAACAAAAATCAGTTTGACAGGAAAGGTGTCTAATTCATGGGCGACTTGGAAGCCACAGATACGTCATTCCTGCCCTCAGAACTCAGAGGAGACAGAGAGAGAACACCGAGGGCTGTTGAGGGGAGGAAGGAGAACTTGGCCATCTGTGTCATAATGACATCCACCACAGGGTTCCCAGAAAATGTCTTTCCAGGAAGAACACCGGGAGAAGGGAGGTTCAGAGCAGAAGGACAGCGGGATGTGTGTAAGTAAGCAGCAGTGCATTCCAGGACTGCGCAGAGCAGTAGCCAGTGCTGCGAGTGCTACTTGTTCCCAGGAAGCCAGTCCTCAACGTCTCAGCTCCTGTCCGTGGTGGAGAGAGCACATAGCCTCTGCAGCCACCTGCACCATTTGACACCACAGAAAGCTGGGGGGCGTGTCCAGTTTCCAGACCTATGTGTCGTAAATATTTCCAACAGAGCGTTGCATTCAACAGAACTCAACGATGACACACAAAAAGAATTGAAAAGCTGTAGACACCTTAAGTGGACTCCCTGAAAATGATGAGCTCTTTGAGCCAATTCCCCATCCTCAGATACCTCAGTCCCCACAGGCTCCAAATAGCTCCTCTCCTGCCTCACATACATGACCTTGCCCCAGAACTCTCATTTGGGTTCTTATTCTCTATTTCCTCACCCTCCCTCCCTCAGCTGATTAAGACAAGGTTGAATTTTGCCTCTCTGGGCTTCAGTTAATTTTCTCCTCCACTAATTATCACACTAAGATTGTGTGCACACGGGGTTATGTGTGGACCATCTTGTGGAATTTTCCTTTATCCCGTCATAGTGGGTTTGGATGCCAGATGCATGTCTATGATGGACTGAATCCAATACTTCCCTAGGCCTCACTTTACTCATGTGTATAGTGGGCAGAATAATACCTGCAACCTGGGGTTGACGGGGAGGGGTCTTCAATGAGACAATGTAAATAAATAGTAAGTAGGATGTAACACATAATAAATGTTGGATGAATGTTAGCTCCTGCTTTTATTATTATTCTCCACTTCCTGACAGAGCAGCAAGACCCTCCACTTATTACCACCAACCTGACGACATGCGCTCCACACCTTTAGTAAGAACAAGGTGTGAGGGGCAGGGCACATCTTGGGGCCAGGACAAGGAAGAGTTGTGTAGACCAAAGAATCCGAGGGGTCTTCACAGGCAGAAATGGCATTTCGTCCAGGGCCTATTCGCCACATTGAGTGGTTGCCCTTTTCTTCCACAAACTTCCATTTGTAACACCTGCCCATGATGATTCCTCCTGTTGAGGCAGTCCTGGGCAGCTCTGGCCCACAGTGACGTTTGCCTATCAAGGTACACTGCCAGCCATGTCTCTTGGCGGCAGACACTACTCCCAGGGGGAGGCTGATAAGCTGAGTAAGCATGGAAAGGGCACGGTGTGTGCCAAGCGCTCACACACACAGATACCACGATATGGAAGCAGGTATTGCTCTTCCTATGAGAGGCAGTGGCAAGGTGAAGAGAAGCTCCTTACGTGTTCAGTGTAACAACACCTTGCACGTGGTGGAGGTGAGATTCAAACCCTGGTCCTTATCTTTGCAACAGGGCAAGTGCTCTGACCGTGCTAGTTGCCTAGAAGAAGCATAAAGCGTGGATCTCGTCTTTCCAGAACTTAAAACTAACTGATCCGTTGGGAAGGCAAAGGCAGTACCTTCAAACAGTCACACATTCACACGTGTTTATACAAGGGTACACGTTCATATCAAAGACACACACGGGTTTATTATTCAGAGTAAATACTCCTCGTGTGAAGACTTCCACTCGTGTGAAGACTTCCACCTCCACCATGGAGAACAGAAGATGGAGCAGCGTCCCAGAGGCGCCCGCTGGGCAGGCGTCGTCCTCCCAGCTTCTCCAAACAAAGAAATTCCCTAGAAGGTAGTATAGTGCAAGAAAAAGAACACACACACATATCCTGGAGCCTGGCAGGGCTGGGTTAAGTCCTCTCTTCCCTGCTTTTTCCTTAAGTAACCTTAGCGAACGGAAACTTTCGAAGCTTTAAAATGATAATAGCTCCGACTTCAAAGCCTGAATTACACACTCGAGCAGAGATTCTGACAGTCAGGGGAGGACTGCCCCTCCCTCATCCTCCCGGGACAAGACCCTTTGAACAGGGAGGGCGTCTCTCAGCCGCCCAGATGATGGCACACACCCTGCCGTGCCCCAGGGGATGCCCAGCTGGCGATGGATTTCAGCAGAGAGGCTCTAGCTCCAGCCACCAGGAGTCCTTTGTCCGGAACCCTGTCTGTTGATGCGGCCGGTCCCAGAGGGTCAGCTCGGCCTTCCCTTGCATATATGTGCACGGGCCCTGGTCTGGTGTTCATTCACAGATGCCTGGCACAGAAGATACAGTGAGCTTAGCCTAGGCCCAAGTTTTGCTGAAACCTCCTCGGACCCATTTGTCCCTTCTGCATTTGTTTGTGTGTGTGTGTGTGTGTGTGTGTGTGTGTGTGTTTCTGTGTCTGTGTGTGTCTGTGTGTTTGTATATGAGAGGCAGAGGTTTAGAGGAAGACAAAGAGTGATGCCAATGAACGTCAGGGAACAATACCATCCCAAGGAAAAGCGTTTATTTGTACCTCTGGCTCCAAGAGGACATGTTCCTATGTCCTCTGTTGGTAGATGCAATACTACATAACGCATGCTTGAGGTAGCAGATTCCACACCCAACAAAATCTGTTCTGGGTAGTGAGGGCTTAGGCCAGAAACGATGGACTGGATGTAACACCCAAACTCATGGATCTTCAGATGTTCACATTTTCTCTAGTTACGTAGGCATTGCTACGGCCACAAGTGGGTTTGAGTTCTTCAGCTAATCCAAGCCAAACCATTGAAAAGTATCTACAGAGTTGGAAGCAGTAGGCGGAGAAGAGGATGTGAAACAGTTTAGGGACTAGGGAGCCTCTGGCCCTCCTGTCTGGCCACCGTTCCAAGGGCCTGGTGTGTTGTGTGAGCTCACTACGTCTTGATGAATTATGAGTTATCCCAGAACACAGGCTCCACGTGGCCTTTCTTCTCTGCTACTAGGGAGCTGAGCTGAAATCTCTCTCCAAGCCTATCACGGTTGCCTCTGTCAGAGTGACAACAGACGGAAGGGGTTCTTCTCCCGGGAAGGCCTGGGATCCTGTTGGTTTCCTTCGGGGCCGAGCCCATGCATACCTGCCCTTACGGTGAGTCCCAGAGGAGGCACCATTGATATCCAAGGCTGTCTTCTCATGCTGCAGTGTGAATTCTCAAGATCTAGGGTTACTGTAGTGCTTGCAGCTGAGCTGTGGCTAAATTCCAGGTCTGAGAATGAAACGTGCCGTCCTCAGGCCTGGCTTGCCCATTTCCATTTGTGTCAGTCAAGGTCTTAGGACACTGGTGGCAAGTGCCGCTACTTGCCTTCAAATGTGGCAACGACCTCCTCCCTACTTCTAAGAGTGGGCTTTGCCCCAGCTTTCAGAGCCCAACTACACGGAGCACCCAACCATCACTGAGTCCTTATTCTGTGCCCAACAGTGTGCACATGCTTACACATGTTGTCCAAAATAAGCCTTTCAGCTGACATGCAGTGTGTGGTTATCCTGTGTAGCAGATGAGGAAACTGGTGCGCAAAGATGTAAAGTGCCCAAAGTCACCCAGCTGGTGAAGATCAGAGCCCCAGTCGGAACACTAATTGGGGAACTATTTAAGATATGTTTCATCCTTTGATGGATGTTGTTTCAACATTTTCATCCTGGTCCCTGCCCGGTGGCATCCCTCTTTGTTCTGGAATCTCTAAGTGGAACGGGAAGGACGCATTATCCATTAAGCCCTGGGATTTCAGATTCCAGGAGCCAGAACGGGTGACTCGTCCAGCAGCCCATGCCAGGTCAAAGTTTCTTAGCTCCCCAGCCTCTCCACCTTATGATAATCATTTCCTGAGAAGCCTACAGTCTGCGTGACTTATACACCTGTAAGTGAGATACGTACTGTCAACTGTATCCGCCCAGTTTCTGTGAATGAAGACTAATGTTTTGCTGACCAAGAGGCAGGAGAGAGAGCCGCAGCCCCCATTTTTTGTTTATATTATAGCAGGTGAAAAATCAAAGTGGGTTGCCCAGGTTTGTTTCCAGATCAGGCTGAATGTGGCTCTGAGTCTAGGTTTAGTCATGGTCCCAACTTTGCTGAGTTTACTGTGTCTCCCCAAGAGCCACTCAACCCTCAGTAGTTGTTTCTCTTACAACAAGGCTCGCTGTGCACGCTGATCGGCCCACACCTTCCCGCACCAACCGGAATATCCTGGAACACTACCCTCACCGCTCCGACACCGAGCAGTGTCCTGCACGCTTGCTTAGCACCATCCCAGAAGTCAAGCTTCTAGGGGAAACGTCACGAGTGGCTTTGGAAACACGAGGAAGCCACGGCTTGTAAAGTGATGGGGAAATAGGGCCAGGGCTCGCGTGAAGGCACTGTCATCCTCAAGCACCATCAAACCGAGAGTGAGTTTGCCAGCCCAGGAGATGAGTAAAACCTCAAGTTTGAGGAAGGGCAGATGCATCCTATTGTGACTGGGGCCTAGCACGCCCCAATCGTAGGCCACCTCATGGCTTCCAAGAGGGATTTGAGACGTATAAAAGGTGTGCAGTCTTAGAGCATCTCAAAAGCCTCAGCATCTCCACGTTTCAGCCACTGGTGAAATCAGGTACGTCGGGCAAAGGAACGCAGCACTTGGGAGCTTGGTTCTACCTGGTCCAAAACTCTGAGGGCAGCTGGGGCTTGCGCACTGGCTGGCTGGTCAGAAAGAAAGGCCTCGTGTGGGCACCTCTCTCGTCCGTATCATTTGGGACCCACCTCTCTTGGGTTACAAGTCAACATCGGAAGTGTGTGGGGTGGGGGCTGAGATGGGGGTCCAGGGTGTGACCAGAGTCCTGTGTTGAGGGTCCTGCTGACGTGTGTGGTGGCGCTGTTGTTGTGGCCAGGAGCTGAGTGGAGCTGATTAGGAGAGGGTGACACCAACTCTAGGGCAGGGCTGCCCTGAAGGGAAAGGCCAGTGCAGCGAGGGAGGAGAGCTCCTCAAGAAGCAGGGGGCAGAGGCCCAGGGAGCTCAGAGCAGCAAGGACATGAGGAGGTGGTAAAGCGGCCATGTCCTGCTCTGGGAGTTGGGGACCATTGTTCCGCTCCCGAGTGCTCAGTGCCTGGGGATCCATGACTTCCCTCTCTAAGATGTGCATTCTCCCCTAGAATTTAGTATCGATCTAAACGGTCGTTTTGTCTCTAGAGGAGCCTTTTCTATGAATTCTCTTACAGAGTGGTTAAGAAGCTCCATTCCAATTGTTTGATATTTATATAAAAGGTCAAAATCTTTACAAGAGTACTCAACGTGTTTTGGTTCTCATGTGTGTGTGTGTGACCACGTGAGCACACACACACACATATATCTTTACACTCATATTTTCCTGTGTATTTACTTGTGTTTGTGTGGAGTTTTATACACTCATTAATCCTTACAACAACTTTAAGAAGAGTACAGAGAAGTTAAGTACCTTGCTCAAAGTCACACAGCTGGTTAATTTTTGAGACAGGACTCACATCCAAGAAAATCATGTTCTAAATTCCACAGAATCTGCTGTGGAAGGATAATACATTTGTCCTCATTGCCCCTGACCTTTCTTCTTATTCTTTCCTTCTCTCTCCTGTCTCTGTCTGTCTGTCTCTCTCTCATTTTTTATATTTTTGTTTTGTCTACCCCTCTCCATTTCTCTTCTCCTTTTACCCATTTTTCCTCTGTTTCTTCTTTCCTTCCTTCCTTCTATATTTCTTTATTTGTCTCAATTAAAACCTTGCTATGGCTTACAAACTGTAGCTACAATTTATACTGACTCACATCATTGCACACACACACGTTTAATCGGTGAAGCCACCAGGCAAATGTTGAAACGGCACAGGTTTGAATGAGGCAAGTGGTTGTCCTGGGTTGAGTGTCTCTAAGGTTCTAGAGTTCCTCACTTCAGTGTCTTTTCCGTTGCAGTGCACATCCAGACCAGAATGTATCATCCAAAGCAGAAGCTGTGCTGCCTGCTACCAAAGGATTGCTGCCCTCCATCCCAGCAATGCTGCACCCGACCAAAGTATGGCTGTCCCTCACCAAAGGATTGCTGTCCCCCACCTCAGCAGTACTGTCCCCCTCCGCGGCAATGCTGCCCCCCAGTAAAGTACTGTTTCCCCCCACCAAAACACTGCTAAACTCCACCTCAGCACAGCAAGCAGCCTTGCCAACCTCCACCCAAGGGCAAGGAGCCCTCTATCCCAAAGTGCCCAGACCCTCAGCAGTGCCAGAAGTCCAAGCAGAAGTAATCCTCAGGCTTGGGCCAGAGGCCAAGCTCCCTGCAGAACAGAGAACATGAAGCCAACTCCCCTCTCTCAGCCAGCTAGCTGTCAGCACCGCTCACCCCCGGCTTCTGGAAGCAGCCACATTTGTGGAAAAGCCAGCACCAAGATGGCAGCTTCCTGGATCAACATTTCTTATGAATTAGCAGCTGCAATTTCCATTTAGCAAAGGATCCGGTTCTAAACCGTCTAATCCTCTTTGCAGACTTGTATACTTTGCCCTTTTGGCTTCTTGGAAACTTAAGCAGCATGCCCGACCATCCTTTCCTAGCCCACTTGGTCTCTGCTCCAGTTTTTCAAACAATTAAACACAATTTCGCTGCCATGAATGTGTCGGTTTGATTATTTCGTCATCTTACAGTCGTTAACTCCTGCAGATTTTGTATCCTGCTGCCTAAATAAGAGCCCTAGGAGGGCTGGGCATGTGGGTGCAGGTAGAGCAGAAGGCATGGGGAGATGCACTTCTGAGCTGAAGGACATTTTCCTTGGTCCTGCCAGGGTGAGGAGGAGAGATGGGCACTTCAGCCGCATGGAGACACATCCCGCCATACTTGCAAAATGAGAACAGCCTTTGGACCCAAGGGAGATGATGCCCGTCTCGAAAACGGAGGCACAAAAAGAGTAAGGGAAACCCAGCCAGGAGCTAAATAGTAGAGCAGAGGCAAATAAAGGGAAATTCAGAGAATACTCCAGGGGCATGTGGGTCAAAATGAATTGAGGACCGGGCCTCAAAATCTCTACCACTGGTAATAGAAAAGACGATATTTTGTTCAAGCTACCAAAATGTGTAAGTAGGAGACAGTCTATGTAAAAATCATACATCCATCACACACACATATCCGCTGTCAATATTTTTTTTTGTTTTTTTTTTTTCTGTACGCGGGCCTGTCACTGTTGTGGCCTTTCCCGTTGCGGAGCACAGGCTCTGGACGCGCAGGCTCAGTGGCCATGGCTCACGGGCCCAGCCGTTCCGCGGCATGTGGGATCTTCCCGGACCGGGGCACGAACCCGCGTTCCCTGCATCGGCAGGCGGACTCTCAACCACTGCGCCAATAGGGAAGGCCCTCTGTCAAGAGTTTTTAAAGTCATAGCACCCATTGATTCTCTAGCTTGGGGATTCTCCTGTGCTATTTTTCTCTCACTGCCCTCTTACTTTCCATTCCCTAAATCCTTGTGGTATCAGGGTAACCTGAGTAACTGGTGGTAACCTCAGGCCCACAGGTAAGCCAAAGTTCTTCTTTCTATTACGTCCACTACCCCCATACTTTTCCACCGAATCCTTCTCTCAATAAAAGGCCACAAATTGAGGTCTTTGCATCTCTGTTCCTATACCCGCCTCCCATTTCATGTTTCTGGGCTACAAGGGAATCACTGAAAATCCACAGAAGTACCCAAAGGAATGAGAAAGGAACAAAACATAAACTAAATGTGTGAATTATCCCCAGCATAGATCGCAGATCTTGTAGAATTCAGAATACGCTAAAGACAAAAGTTTTAGTTTTAGTTTAGCATTGCTTCCATGCTTGGCTGGTCTCTTCATCCTCCACCACCTCTGTTCATGCCCTTCAGCGAGGCTCCATCCATCTACCTATTTATCCATCTCCAATCCATCCATCCCAAGCAGCAATGCATCATCGCATCCTTCGTAAGTACCTGCCCCTCCCTTGGTTTACTATGTGTGGGATGTTGTGGAAGCACAAACTCACATACAAGCCTCCAGTATTCTTGGTTCAATCCCCGTAAGGAAAGCAAGCTCAGATCATCAAGACAACAAAAATCAGTTTGACCAGAAGACGTCTAATTCATAGACGACTTGGAAGCCACAGATATGTCATTCCTGCCCTCAGAATTCAGAGGAGACAGAGAGAGAACACTGAGGGCTGTTGAGGGGAGGAAGGAGAGCTTGGTCATCTGTGTCATAATGACATCCACCACAGGGCTCCCAGAAAATGTCTTTCCAGGAAGAACACCGGGAGAAGGGAGGTTCAGAGCGGAAGGACAGCGGGATGTGTGTAAGTAAGCAGCAGTGCGTTCCAGGACTGAGTAGAGCAGCAGCCAATGCTGCGAGTGCTAGTTGTTCCCAGGAGGCCAGTCCCCAACGTCTCAGCCCCTGTCTGTGGTGGAGAGAGCACATAGTCTCTACAGCCTCCTTCACCATTTGACACCACGGAATGCTGGGGGGCGCGTCCAGTTTCCAGACCCATGTGTCGTAAATATTTCCAACAGAGCGTTGCATTCAACAGAACTCAACGATGACACACAAAAAGAATTGAAAAGCTGTAGACACCTTAAGTGAACTCCCTGAAAATGATGAGCTCTTTGAGCCAATTCCCCATCCTCAGATACCTTACTCATCACAGGCTCCAAATAGCTCCTCTCTTGCCTCATATACATGAACTTGCCCCAGAACTCTCATTTGGGTTCTTATTCTCTATTTCCTCATCCTCCCCCCTCAGCTGATTAAGACAAGGTTGAATTTTGCCTCTCTGGGCTTCCCTTAATTTTCTCCTCCACTAATTATCATACTAGGATTGTGTGCACACGGGGTTATGTGTGGATCACCTTGCGGAATTTTGCTTTATCCCGTCATAGTGGGTTTGGATGCCAGATGCATGCCTATGATGGACTGAATCCAATACTTCCCTAGGCCTCACTTTACTCATGTGTATAGTGGGCAGAATAATACCTGCAACCTGGGGTTGACGGGGAGGGGTCTTCAATGAGACAATGTAAATAAATAGTAAGTAGGATGTAACACATAGTAAATGTTGGATGAATGTTAGCTCTTGCTTTTATTATTATTCTCCACTTCCTGACAGAGCAGCAAGACCCTCCACTTATTACCACCAACCTGACGACATGGGCTCCACACCTTTAGTAAGAACAAGGTGTGAGGGGCAGGGCACATCTTGGGGCCAGGACAAGGAAGAGTTGTGTAGACCAAAGCATCCGAGGGGTGTTCACAGGCGGAAATGGTATTTTGTCCAGGGCCTATTTGCCACATTGTGTGGTTGCCCTTTTCTTCCACAAACTTCCCTTTGTAACACCTGCCGATGATGATTCCTGCTGTTGAGGCAGTCCTGGGCATCTCTGACCCACAGTGACATTTGCCTATCAATGTACACAGCCAGGCATGTCTTTCGGAGGGAGACCCTACACCCAGGAGGAGGCAGATAAGATGAGGAAGCATGGAAAGGGCACGGAATATGCCAAGCGCTCACACGCACAGATACCACCATATTGAAGCAGGTCTTGCTCTTCCTATGAGAGGTAGTGGCAAGGTGAAGAGAAGCTCCTTACGTGTTCAATGTAACAACACCTTGCACATGGTGGAGGTGAGATTCACACCCTGGTCCTTATCTTTGCAACACGGCAAGTGCTCTGACCGTGCTAGTGGCTACAAGAAGCATAAAGCCTGGATCCCGTCTTTCCAGAACTTAAAACTCACTGATCCGTTGGGAAGGCAAAAGCAGTACTTTCACACAGTTACACTTTCACACGTGTTTATACAGGGGTACACGTTCATATCAAAGACAAACACGGGGTTTTTATTCAGCATAAATTCTCTACGTGTGAAGACTTCTACTGACCATGGAGAACAGAAGATAGAGCAGCGTCCCAGAGGCCCCCGCTGGGACAGTCGTCGGCCTCCCATCTGCTCCACGCTGTAGGACTGAGCTGGCTGCCTGGCAGGGTGGGCGCAGGCACATAGGCCGGCAGGGCAGCTGGTGCAGAGCCTAGGAGCCACCTGTTACATAAGTTCTTTTCACATTTTATCTATGGAGTCAGCAACACCTGTGCATACCTCTTGACTCTCAGCCCTGTGCACACTCACCCTCGCACACTCAAGTTCATATTCCCACATAGATCCATTCATGACCCCTCAAGTGAGGCCACACACAACACACACAGACAAACCTTCATAAGATGTCAATCACCTGAAGTATGTCTTCACTCACCCACACACACTCACAGACACTCCAATGCACCAACACACATGCTCACATTGTCTTTCTTGTGCATGTGCATCGCCCCAGAGCATACAGTTCAGAGCCTCCCCAGGCTTCTGCAACATTCCATCAGATTATTGACCCTTGACCTTGAGTGAATTTCCAAGCAGAAAGATCTCCGGATAAAGAGGATGATGTTGAGGCCTTTGAAAGAAGGCTGCCTTCCTCAGGGAAGAATATAGTTACATCTTCCAAACAAAGAAATTCCCTAGAAGGTAGTATAGTGCAGGAGAAGGAACACAAAAACGTATCCTGGAGCCTGGCAGGGCTGGGTTAAATCCTCTCTTGCCTACTATTTCCTTAAGTAATCTTAACGAACAAAACCTTTCGAAGCTGTAAAATGAGAATAGCTCCGAACTCAAGGCCAGAATTAGAAACTTGAGCAGAGATTGTGACAGTCAGGGGAGGACTGCCCCTCCCTCATCCTCCCGGGACAAGACCCCTTGAACAGGGAGGGCATCTCTCAGCCGCCCAGATGATGGCACACACCCTGCCGTGCCCCAGGTGTTGCCCAGCTGGCGATGGATTTCAGCAGAGAGGCTCTAGCTCCAGCCACCAGGAGTCCTTTGTCCGGAACCCTGTCTGTTGATGCGGCCGGCCCCAGAGGGTCAGTTCGGCCTTCCCCTGCATATGTGTGCACGGGCCCCAGCCTGGTGTTCATTCACAGATGCCTGGCAAAGTAGATACAGTGGTCTTAGCCTGTGCCCAGGTTCTGCTGAGACCTCCTTGGTCCCAATTGTCCCTTCTGCCGTGTGTGTGTATGTGTGTGTGTTTGTGTGTGTGTGTGTGTTTCTGTGTGTGTGTGTGTTTGTATATGAGAGGCAGAGGTTTGGAGGAAGACAAAGAGTGATGCTAATGAATGTCAGGGAACAATACCATTCCAAGGATAAGCGTTTAGTTGTACCTGTGGCTCCTAGAGGACATGTTCCTATGTCCTCTGTTGGTAGATGCAATACAACGTAATGCATGCTTGAGATAGCAGATTCCACACCCAGCAAAATCTGTTCTGGGTAGTGAGGGCTTAGGCCAGAAACGATGGACTGGATGTAACACCCAAACTCATGGATCTTCAGACGTTCACATTTTCTCTAGTTACGTAGGCATTGCTACGGCCACAAGTGGGTTTGAGTTCTTCAGCTAATCCAAACCAAACCATTGAAAAGTATCTACAGAGTTGGAAGCAGTAGGCAGAGAAGAGGATGTGAAACAGTTTAGGGACCAGGGAGGCTCTGGCCCTCCTTGCTGACCTCCGTCCCCAGGGCCTGGTGTGTTGTGTGAGCTCACTACGTCTTGATGAATTATTAGTTATCCCAGCACACATGCCCCACGTGGCCTTTCCTCTCTGCTACTAGGGACCTGAGCTGAAATCTCTCTCCAAGGCTATCAGGGTTGCTTCTGTCAGAGTGACAACAGGCGGAAGGGGTTCTTCTCCCGGGAAGGCCGGGGATCCTCTGGGTTTCCTTCGGGGCCGAACCCATGCATAGCCTGCCCTTACGGTGAGTCCCAGTGGAGACACCATTGATATCCAAGGCTGTTTTCTCATGCTGCAGTGTGAATTCCCAAGATCTAGGGTTACTGTAGTGCTTGCAGCTGAGCTGTGGCTAAATTCCAGGTCTGAGAATGAAACGTGCCGTCCTCAGGCCTGGCTTGCCCATTTCCATTTGTGTCAGTCAAGGTCTTAGGACACTGGTGGCAAGTGCCGCTACTTGCCTTCAAATGTGGCAACGACCTCCTCCCTACTTCTAAGAGTGGGCTTTTCCCCAGCTTTCAGAGCCCAACTCACTGGAGCACCCAACCATCGTTGAACCCTTATTCTGTGCCCAACAGTGTGCACATGCTTACGCATGTTGTCCAAAATAAGCCTTTCAGCTGACATGCAGTATGGGGTTATCCTGTTTAGCAGATGAGGAAACTGGTGCTCACAGATGTATAGTGCCCAAAGTCACCCAGCTGGTGAAGATCAGAGCCCCAGTCGGAACACTAATTGGGGAATTATTTAAGGTATGTTTCATCCTTTGATGGATGTTGTTTCAACCTTTTCATCCTTGTCCCTGCCCTATGGCATCCTTCTTTGTTCTGGAAGCTCTAAGTGGAACAGGAAGGACGCATCAGTCCTTAAGCCCTGGGAGATCAGATTCTAGGAGTCAGACTGGGTGAATCGTCCAGCAGCCCATGCCAGGTCAAAGTTTCTTAGCTCCCCAGCCTCTGCAACTTATGATAATCATTTCCCTGAGAAGCCTGCAGTCTGTGTGACTTATACACCTGTAAGTGAGATATATACTCTCAACAGTAACCGCCCAGTTTCTGTGAATGAAGACTAATGATTTGCTGACCAAGAGGCAGGAGAGAGAGCCGCAGCCCCCATTTTTTGTTTATATTACAGCAGGTACAAAATCAAAGCGGCTTGCCAAGGCTTGTTTCCAGTTCAGGTTGAATGTGGCTCTGAATCTAGGTTACGTCATGGTTCCAACTTTGCTGAGTTTACTGTGTCTCCCCAAGAGCCACTCAACCCTCAGTAGTTGTTTCTCTTACAACAAGGCTCGCTGTGCATGCTGATCGGCCCACACCTTCCCCCACCAACCGGAATATCCTGGAACACTACCCTCACCGCTCCGACACCCAGCAGTGTCCTGCACGCTTGCTTAGCACCATCCCAGAAGTCAAGCTTCTAGGGGAAACGTCACGAGTGGCTTTGGAAACACAAGGAAGCCACGGCTTGTAAAGTGATGGCGAAATGGGGCCAGGGCTCGCGTGAAGGCACTGTCATCCTCAAGTACCATCAAACGGAGAGTGAGTTTGCCAGCCCAGGAGATGAGTAAAACCTGAAGCTTGAGGAAGGGCAGATGCATCCTATTGTGACTGGGGCCTAGCACGCCCCAATCGTAGGCCACCTCATGGCTTCCAAGAGGGATTTGAGACGTATAAAAGGTGTGCAGTCTTAGAGCATCTCAAAAGCCTCAGCATCTCCACGTTCCAGCCACTGGTGAAATCAGGTATGTCGGGCAAAGGAACGCAGCACTTGGGAGCTTGGTTCTACCTGGTCCAAAACTCTGCGGGCAGCTGGGGCTTGCGCACTGGCTGGCTGGTCAGAAAGAAAGGACTTGTGTGGGCACCTCTCTCGTCCGTATCATTTGGGACCCACCTCTCTTGGGCTACAAGTCAACATCTGAAGTGTGTGGGGTGGGGGCTGAGATGGGGGTCCAGGGTGTGACCAGAGTCCTGTCTTGAGGGTCCTGCTGGCGTGTGTGGTGGCGCTGTTGTCGTGGCCAGGAGCTGAGCGGAGCCTGTTAGGAGAAGGTAGCACCAACTCTAGGGCAGGGCTGCCCTGAAGGGAAAGGCCAGTGCAGCGAGGGAGGAGAGCTCCTCAGGGAGCAGGGGGCAGAGGCCCAGGGAGCTCAGAGCAGCAAGGACAAGAGGAGGTGATAAAGCGGCCATGTCCTGCTCTGGGAGTTGGGTACCATTGTTCCGCCCCCGTGTGCTCAGTGCCTGGGGATCCATGACTTCCCTCTCTAAGATGTGCATTCTCCCCTAGAATTTAGTATCGATCTAAATGGTCCTTTTGTCTCTAGATGAGTCTTTTCTATGAATTCTCTTACAGAGTGGTTAACATGCTCCATTCCAATTGTTTGATATTTATATAAAAGGTCAAAATCTTTACAAGAGTACTCAACGTGTTTTGGTTCTCGTGTGTGTGTGTGTGTGTGTGTGTGACCACGCGAGCGCACACACACACATATATCTTTACACTCATATTTACCTGTGTATTTACATGTGTTTGTGTGGAGTTTTATATGCTCATTAATCCTTACAACAACTTTAAGAAGAGTACAGAGAAGTTAAGTACCTTGCTCAAAGTCACAGAGCTGGTTAATTTTTGAGAAAGGACTCACATCCAAGAAAATCGTGTTCTAAATTCCACAGTATCTGCTGTGGAAGGATAATACATTTGTCCTCATTGCCCCTGACCTTTCTTCTTATTCTTTCCTTCTCTCTCCTGTCTCTGTCTGTCTGTCTCTCTCATTTTTTTATCTTTGTTTTTCCTAGCCCTCTCCATTACTCTTCTCCTTTCCCCCCTTTTTCCCTCTCTTCCATCTTTCTTTCTTTCCTTCTATATTTCTTTATTTGTCTCAATTAAAACCTTGCTATGGCTTACAAACTGTAGCTACAATTTATACTGACTCACCTCATTGCACACACACAGATGCACATTTAATCGGTGAAGGCACCAGGCAAAGGTTGAAACGGCACAGGTTTGAACGAGGCAAGTGGTTCTCCTGGCTTGAGTGTCTCTAAGGTTCTAGAGTTCCTCACTTCAGTGTCTTTTCCGTTGCAGTGCACATCCAGACCAGAATGTATCATCCAAAGCAGAAGCTGTGCTGCCCGCTACCAAAGGATTGCTGCCCTCCATCCCAGCCATGCTGCACCCCACCAAAATATTGCTGCCCCTCACCAAAGTATTGCTGTCCCCCACCTCAGCAGTACTGTCCCCCTCCGCGGCAATGCTGCCCCCCAGTAAAGTACTGTTTCCCGCCACCAAAACACTGCTAAACTCCACCTCAGCACAGCAAGCAGCCTTGCCAACCTCCACCCAAGGGCAAGGAGCCCTCTATCCCAAAGTGCCCAGACCCTCAGCAGTGCCAGAAGTCCAAGCAGAAGTAAACCACAGGCATGGGCCAGAGGCCAAGCTCCCTGCAGAACAGAGAACATGAAGCCAACTCCCCTCTCTCAGCCAGCTAGCTGTCAGCACCACTCACCCCCGGCTTCTGGAAGCAGCCACATTTGTGGAAAAGCCAGCACCAAGATGGCAGCTTCCTGGATCAACATTTTTTATGAATTAGCAGCTGCAATTTCCATTTAGAAAAGGATCCGGTTCTAAACCTTCTAATCTTCGTTGCTGACTTGTATACTTCGCCCTTTTGGCTGCTTGGAAGCTTAAGCAGCATGCCCGACCACCCTTTCCTAGCACACTTCGTCTCTGCTCCAGTTTTTCAAACAATTAAACACAATTCCGCTGCCATGAATGTGTCGGTTTGATTATTTCGTCATCTTACAGTTGTTAACTCCTGCAGATTTTGTATCCTGCTGCCTAAATAAGAGCCCTAGGAAGGCTGGGCATGTGGGTGCAGGTAGAGCAGAAGGCATGGGGAGATGCACTTCTGAGCTGAAGGACATTTTCCTTGGTCCTGCCAGGGTGAGGAGGAGAGATGGGCACTTCAGCCGCATGGAGACACATCCCCCCATACTTTCAAAATGAGAATAGCCTTTGGACACTGGGGAGATGATGCCCGTCTCGAAAACGGAGGCACAGAAAGAGTAAGGGAAACCCAGCCAGGAGCTAAAGAGTAGAGTAGAGGCAAATAAATGGAAATTCAGAGAGTACTCCAAGGGCATGTGGGTGAAAATGAATTGAGGACCCGGCCTCAAAAACTCTCCCACTGGTAAACGAAAAGACGAGACTTTGTTCAAGCTAACAAAATGTGTAAGAGACAGTCTATGTAAAAATCATATATCATGGGAGAAAATATTTGCAAATGACGCAACTGACAAAGGATTAATTTCCAAAATTTAGAAGCAGCTCATGCAGCTCAGTAACAAAAAAACAAACAACCCAGTCCAAAAATGGACAGACGACCTAAATAGACATTTCTTCAAAGAAGATATACAAACTGCCAACAAACACATCAAAGAATGCTCAACATCATTAATAATTAGAGAAATGCAAATCAAAACTTCATTGAGATATCATCTCACAGCAGTCAGAATGGCCATCCTCAAAAAATCTAGAAACAATAAATGCTGGAGAGGGTGTGGAGGAAAGGGAACACTCTTGCACTGCTGGTGGGAATGTGAATTGGTTCAGCCACTATGGAGAACAGTATGGAGGTTCCTTAAAAAACTACAAATAGAACTACCATATGACCCAGCAATCCCACTACTGGACATATACCCTGAGAAAACCAAAATTCAGAAAGAGTCATGTACCAAAATGTTCATTGCAGCTCTATTTACAATAGCCCGGAGATGGAAACAACCTAAGTGCCCATCATCGGATGAATGGATAAAGGAGATGTGGCGCATATATACAATGGAATATTACTCAGCCATAAAAAGAAATGAAATTGAGCTATCTGTAATACGGTGGATAGACCTAGAGTCTGTCATACAGAGTGAAGTAAGTCAGAAAGAGAAAGACAAATACCGTATGCTAACACATATATATGGAATTTAAGGGAAAAAAATGTCATGAAGAACCTAGGGGTAAGCCAGGAGTAAGACACAGACCTACTGGAGAACGGACTTGAGGATATGGGGAGGGCGAAGGGTGAGCTGTGACAGGGCGAGAGAGAGGCATGGACATATATACAGTAACAAATGTAAGGTAGATAGCTAGTGGGAAGCAGCGACATGGCACAGGAATATCGGCTCGGTGTTTTGTGACCGCCAGGAGGGGTGGGATAGGGAGGGTGGGAGGGAGGGAGACGCAAGAGGGAAGAGATATGGGAACATATGTATATGTATAACTGATTCACTTTGTTATAAAGCAGAAACTAACACACCATTGTAAAGCAATTATACCCCAATAAAGATTTTTAAAAAAATCATACATCCATCACACACATATATCCACTGTGAATAATTATTTTTTTTTTTTTTTTTTTTTTTTGCAGTACGTGGGCCTCTCACTGTTTTGGCCTCTCCCGTTGCGGAGCACAGGCTCCGGATGCGCAGGCTCAGCGGCCATGGCTCACGGGCCCAGCCACTCCGCAGCATGTGGGATCTTCCCGGACCGGGGCACGAACCCATGTCCCCTGCATCGGCAGGCGGACTCCCAACCACTGCGCCACCAGGGAAGCCCTCCACTGTGAATAATTTTTAAAGTCATAGCACACATTGATTCTCTAGCTTGGGGTTTCTCCTGGGCTATTTTTCTCTCACTGCCCTCTTACAT
The DNA here is from genome assembly GCF_964374135.1 of Grampus griseus. Classification (NCBI taxonomy): domain Eukaryota; kingdom Metazoa; phylum Chordata; class Mammalia; order Artiodactyla; family Delphinidae; genus Grampus; species Grampus griseus. The sequence continues at coordinate 354,790 of NW_028133180.1, read as the reverse complement.
TCCATTCCCTAAATCCTTGCGGTATCAGGGTAACCTGAGTAACCAGTGGTAACCTCAGGCCCACAGGTAATCCAAACTTCTTCTTTCTATTACGTCCACTACACCCATACCTTTCCACCGAATCCTTCTCTCACTAAGAGTCCCCACATTGAGGTCTTTGCATCTCTTTTCCTGTACCTGTCTCCCATTTCACGTCTCTGGGCTACAAGGGAATCACTGAAAATCCACAGAAGTGCCCAAAGGAATCAGAAAGGAACAAAACATAAACTAAATGTGTGAATTATCCCCAACATAGATCGCAGAGCATGTAGATTTCAGAATACGCTAAAGACAAAAGTTTTAGTTTTAGTTTAGCATTGCTTCCATGCTTGGCTGGTCTCTTCGTCCTCCACCACCACTGTTCATGCCCTCCAGTTAGGCTCCATCATCTACCTATTTATCGATCACCAATACATCCATCCCAAGCAGCAATGCATCATCGCATCCTTCGTAAGTACCTGCCCCTCCCTTCGTTTAGAATGTGAGGGATGCTGTGGAAGCACAAACTCGCACACAAGGCTCCAGTATTCTTGGTTTACTCCCCGTGATGAAAGCAAGCTAAGACCATGAAGACAACAAAAATCAGTTTGACCGGAAAGGTGTCTAATTCATGGGCGACTTGGAAGCCACAGATACGTCATTCCTGCCCTCAGAACTCAGAGGAGACAGAGAGAGAACACCGAGGGCTGTTGAGGGGAGGAAGGAGAACTTGGCCATCTGTGTCATAATGACATCCACCACAGGGTTCCCAGAAAATGTCTTTCCAGGAAGAACACCGGGAGAAGGGAGGTTCAGAGCAGAAGGACAGCGGGATGTGTGTAAGTAGGCAGCAGTGCATTCCAGGACTGCGCAGAGCAGTAGCCAGTGCTGCGGGTGCTACTTGTTCCCAGGAGGCCAGTCCTCAACGTCTCAGCTCCTGTCCGTGGTGGAGAGAGCACATAGCCTCTGCAGCCACCTGCACCATTTGACACCACAGAAAGCTGGGGGGCGTGTCCAGTTTCCAGACCTATGTGTCGTAAATATTTCCAACAGAGCGTTGCATTCAACAGAACTCAACGATGACACACAAATTGAATTGAAAAGCTGTAGACACCTTAAGTGGACTCCCTGAAAATGATGAGCTCTTTGAGCCAATTCCCCATCCTCAGATACCTCAGTCCCCACAGGCTCCAAATAGCTCCTCTCCTGCCTCACATACATGACCTTGCCCCAGAACTCTCATTTGGGTTCTTATTCTCTATTTCCTCACCCTCCCTCCCTCAGCTGATTAAGACAAGGTTGAATTTTGCCTCTCTGGGCTTCAGTTAATTTTCTCCTCCACTAATTATCACACTAAGATTGTGTGCACACGGGGTTATGTGTGGACCATCTTGTGGAATTTTCCTTTATCCCGTCATAGTGGGTTTGGATGCCAGATGCATGTCTATGATGGACTGAATCCAATACTTCCCTAGGCCTCACTTTACTCATGTGTATAGTGGGCAGAATAATACCTGCAACCTGGGGTTGACGGGGAGGGGTCTTCAATGAGACAATGTAAATAAATAGTAAGTAGGATGTAACACATAGTAAATGTTGGATGAATGTTAGCTCCTGCTTTTATTATTATTCTCCACTTCCTGACAGAGCAGCAAGACCCTCCACTTATTACCACCAACCTGACGACATGCGCTCCACACCTTTAGTAAGAACAAGGTGTGAGGGGCAGGGCACATCTTGGGGCCAGGACAAGGAAGAGTTGTGTAGACCAAAGAATCCGAGGGGTCTTCACAGGCAGAAATGGCATTTCGTCCAGGGCCTATTCGCCACGTTGAGTGGTTGCCCTTTTCTTCCACAAACTTCCATTTGTAACACCTGCCCATGATGATTCCTCCTGTTGAGGCAGTCCTGGGCAGCTCTGGCCCACAGTGACGTTTGCCTATCAAGGTACACTGCCAGCCATGTCTCTTGGCGGCAGACACTACTCCCAGGGGGAGGCTGATAAGCTGAGTAAGCATGGAAAGGGCACGGTGTGTGCCAAGCGCTCACACACACAGATACCACGATATGGAAGCAGGTCTTGCTCTTCCTATGAGAGGCAGTGGCAAGGTGAAGAGAAGCTCCTTACGTGTTCAGTGGAACAACACCTTGCACGTGGTGGAGGTGAGATTCACACCCTGGTCCTTATCTTTGCAACAGGGCAAGTGCTCTGACCGTGCTAGTGGCTAGAAGAAGCATAAAGCGTGGATCTCGTCTTTCCAGAACTTAAAACTCACTGATCCGTTGGGAAGGCAAAGGCAGTACCTTCAAACAGTCACACATTCACACGTGTTTATACAAGGGTACACGTTCATATCAAAGACACACACGGGTTTATTATTCAGAGTAAATACTCCTCGTGTGAAGACTTCCACTCGTGTGAAGACTTCCACCTCCACCATGGAGAACAGAAGATGGAGCAGCGTCCCAGAGGCGCCCGCTGGGCAGGCGTCGTCCTCCCAGCTTCTCCAAACAAAGAAATTCCCTAGAAGGTAGTATAGTGCAAGAAAAAGAACACACACACATATCCTGGAGCCTGGCAGGGCTGGGTTAAGTCCTCTCTTCCCTGCTTTTTCCTTAAGTAACCTTAGCGAACGGAAACTTTCGAAGCTGTAAAATGAAAATAGCTCCGACTTCAAAGCCTGAATTACACACTCGAGCAGAGATTCTGACAGTCAGGGGAGGACTGCCCCTCCCTCATCCTCCCGGGACAAGACCCTTTGAACAGGGAGGGCGTCTCTCAGCCGCCCAGATGATGGCACACACCCTGCCGTGCCCCAGGGGATGCCCAGCTGGCGATGGATTTCAGCAGAGAGGCTCTAGCTCCAGCCACCAGGAGTCCTTTGTCCGGAACCCTGTCTGTTGATGCGGCCGGTCCCAGAGGGTCAGCTCGGCCTTCCCTTGCATATATGTGCACGGGCCCTGGTCTGGTGTTCATTCACAGATGCCTGGCACAGAAGATACAGTGAGCTTAGCCTAGGCCCAAGTTTTGCTGAAACCTCCTCGGACCCATTTGTCCCTTCTGCATTTGTTTGTGTGTGTGTGTGTGTGTGTGTGTGTGTGTGTGTGTTTCTGTGTCTGTGTGTGTCTATGTGTTTGTATATGAGAGGCAGAGGTTTAGAGGAAGACAAAGAGTGATGCCAATGAACGTCAGGGAACAATACCATCCCAAGGAAAAGCGTTTATTTGTACCTCTGGCTCCAAGAGGACATGTTCCTATGTCCTCTGTTGGTAGATGCAATACTACATAACGCATGCTTGAGGTAGCAGATTCCACACCCAACAAAATCTGTTCTGGGTAGTGAGGGCTTAGGCCAGAAACGATGGACTGGATGTAACACCCAAACTCATGGATCTTCAGACGTTCACATTTTCTCTAGTTACGTAGGCATTGCTACGGCCACAAGTGGGTTTGAGTTCTTCAGCTAATCCAAACCAAACCATTGAAAAGTATCTACAGAGTTGGAAGCAGTAGGCGGAGAAGAGGATGTGAAACAGTTTAGGGACTAGGGAGCCTCTGGCCCTCCTGTCTGGCCACCGTTCCCAGGGCCTGGTGTGTTGTGTGAGCTCACTACGTCTTGATGAATTATGAGTTATCCAAGAACACATGCTCCACGTGGCCTTTCTTCTCTGCTACTAGGGAGCTGAGCTGAAATCTCTCTCCAAGCCTATCACGGTTGCCTCTGTCAGAGTGACAACAGACGGAAGGGGTTCTTCTCCCGGGAAGGCCTGGGATCCTGTTGGTTTCCTTCGGGGCCGAGCCCATGCATACCTGCCCTTACGGTGAGTCCCAGAGGAGGCACCATTGATATCCAAGGCTGTCTTCTCATGCTGCAGTGTGAATTCTCAAGATCTAGGGTTACTGTAGTGCTTGCAGCTGAGCTGTGGCTAAATTCCAGGTCTGAGAATGAAACGTGCCGTCCTCAGGCCTGGCTTGCCCATTTCCATTTGTGTCAGTCAAGGTCTTAGGACACTGGCGGCAAGTGCCGCTACTTGCCTTCAAATGTGGCAACGACCTCCTCCCTACTTCTAAGAGTGGGCTTTGCCCCAGCTTTCAGAGCCCAACTACACGGAGCACCCAACCATCACTGAGTCCTTATTCTGTGCCCAACAGTGTGCACATGCTTACACATGTTGTCCAAAATAAGCCTTTCAGCTGACATGCAGTGTGTGGTTATCCTGTGTAGCAGATGAGGAAACTGGTGCGCAAAGATGTAAAGTGCCCAAAGTCACCCAGCTGGTGAAGATCAGAGCCCCAGTCGGAACACTAATTGGGGAACTATTTAAGATATGTTTCATCCTTTGATGGATGTTGTTTCAACATTTTCATCCTGGTCCCTGCCCGGTGGCATCCCTCTTTGTTCTGGAATCTCTAAGTGGAACGGGAAGGACGCATCATCCCTTAAGCCCTGGGATTTCAGATTCCAGGAGCCAGAACAGGTGACTCGTCCAGCAGCCCATGCCAGGTCAAAGTTTCTTAGCTCCCCAGCCTCTCCACCTTATGATAATGATTTCCTGAGAAGCCTACAGTCTGCGTGACTTATACACCTGTAAGTGAGATCCGTACTGTCAACTGTATCCGCCCAGTTTCTGTGAATGAAGACTAATATTTTGCTGACCAAGAGGCAGGAGAGAGAGCCGCAGCCCCCATTTTTTGTTTATATTACAGCAGGTGAAAAATCAAAGTGGGTTGCCCAGGTTTGTTTCCAGATCAGGCTGAATGTGGCTCTGAGTCTAGGTTTAGTCATGGTCCCAACTTTGCTGAGTTTACTGTGTCTCCCCAAGAGCCACTCACCCCTCAGTAGTTGTTTCTCTTACAACAAGGCTCGCTGTGCACGCTGATCGGCCCACACCTTCCCGCACCAACCGGAATATCCTGGAACACTACCCTCACCGCTCCCACACCCAGCAGTGTCCTGCACGCTTGCTTAGCACCATCCTAGAAGTCAAGCTTCTAGGGGAAACGTCACGAGTGGCTTTGGAAACACGAGGAAGCCACGGCTTGTAAAGTGATGGGGAAATAGGGCCAGGGCTCACGTGAAGGCACTGTCATCCTCAAGCACCATCTAACCGAGAGTGAGTTTGCCAGCCCAGGAGATGAGTAAAACCTCAAGTTTGAGGAAGGGCAGATGCATCCTATTGTGACTGGGGCCTAGCACGCCCCAATCGTAGGCCACCTCATGGCTTCCAAGAGGGATTTGAGACGTATAAAAGGTGTGCAGTCTTAGAGCATCTCAAAAGCCTCAGCATCTCCACGTTTCAGCCACTGGTGAAATCAGGTATGTCGGGCAAAGGAACGCAGCTCTTGGGAGCTTGGTTCTACCTGGTCCAAAACTCTGCGGGCAGCTGGGGCTTGCGCACTGGCTGGCTGGTCAGAAAGAAAGGCCTCGTGTGGGCACCTCTCTCGTCCGTATCATTTGGGACCCACCTCTCTTGGGTTACAAGTCAACATCGGAAGTGTGTGGGGTGGGGGCTGAGATGGGGGTCCAGGGTGTGACCAGAGTCCTGTGTTGAGGGTCCTGCTGGCGTGTGTGGTGGCGCTGTTGTTGTGGCCAGGAGCTGAGTGGAGCTGATTAGGAGAGGGTGGCACCAACTCTAGGGCAGGGCTGCCCCGAAGGGAAAGGCCAGTGCAGCGAGGGAGGAGAGCTCCTCAGGGAGCAGGGGGCAGAGGCCCAGGGAGCTCAGAGCAGCAAGGACATGAGGAGGTGGTAAAGCGGCCATGTCCTGCTCTGGGAGTTGGGGACCATTGTTCCGCTCCCGAGTGCTCAGTGCCTGGGGATCCATGACTTCCCTCTCTAAGATGTGCATTCTCCCCTAGAATTTAGTATCGATCTAAACGGTCGTTTTGTCTCTAGATGAGCCTTTTCTATGAATTCTCTTACAGAGTGGTTAAGAAGCTCCATTCCAATTGTTTGATATTTATATAAAAGGTCAAAATCTTTACAAGAGTACTCAACGTGTTTTGGTTCTCGTGTGTGTGTGTGTGACCACGTGAGCACACACACACACATATATCTTTACACTCATATTTACCTGTGTATTTACATGTGTTTGTGTGGAGTTTTATACGCTCATTAATCCTTACAACAACTTTAAGAAGAGTACAGAGAAGTTAAGTACCTTGCTCAAAGTCACACAGCTGGTTAATTTTTGAGACAGGACTCACATCCAAGAAAATCATGTTCTAAATTCCACAGAATCTGCTGTGGAAGGATAATACATTTGTCCTCATTGCCCCTGACCTTTCTTCTTATTCTTTCCTTCTCTCTCCTGTCTCTGTCTGTCTCTCTCTCTCATTTTTTTATCTTTGTTTTTCCTAGCCCTCTCTATTACTCTTCTCCTTTCCCCCATTTTCCCCTCTCTTCCATCTTTCTTTCTTTCCTTCTATATTTCTTTATTTGTCTCAATTAAAACCTTGCTATGGCTTACAAACTGTAGCTACAATTTATATTGACTCACCTCATTGCACACACACAGATGCACATTTAATCGGTGAAGGCACCAGGCAAAGGTTGAAACGGCACAGGTTTGAACGAGGCAAGTGTTTCTCCTGGGTTGAGTGTCTCTAAGGTTCTAGAGTTCCTCACCTCAGTGTCTTTTCCGTTGCAGTGCACATCCAGACCAGAATGTATCATCCAAAGCAGAAGCTGTGCTGCCCGCTACCAAAGGATTGCTGCCCTCCATGCCAGCCATGCTGCACCCCACCAAAATATTGCTGCCCCTCACCAAAGTATTGCTGTCTCCCACCTCAGCAGTACTGTCCCCCTCCGCGGCAATGCTGCCCCCCAGTAAAGTACTGTTTCCCGCCACCAAAACACTGCTAAACTCCACCTCAGCACAGCAAGCAGCCTTGCCAACCTCCACCCAAGGGCAAGGAGCCCTCTATCCCAAAGTGCCCAGACCCTCAGCAGTGCCAGAAGTCCAAGCAGAAGTAAACCACAGGCATGGGCCAGAGGCCAAGCTCCCTGCAGAACAGAGAACATGAAGCCAACTCCCCTCTCTCAGCCAGCTAGCTGTCAGCACCGCTCACCCCCGGCTTCTGGAAGCAGCCACACTTGTGGAAAAGGCAGCACCAAGATGGCAGCTTCCTGGATCAACATTTCTTATGAATTAGCAGCTGCAATTTCCATTTAGAAAAGGATCCGGTTCTAAACCTTCTAATCTTCGTTGCTGACTTGTATACTTCGCCCTTTTGGCTGCTTGGAAGCTTAAGCAGCATGCCCGACCACCCTTTCCTAGCACACTTCGTCTCTGCTCCAGTTTTTCAAACAATTAAACACAATTCCGCTGCCATGAATGTGTCGGTTTGATTATTTCGTCATCTTACAGTTGTTAACTCCTGCAGATTTTGTATCCTGCTGCCTAAATAAGAGCCCTAGGAAGGCTGGGCATGTGGGTGCAGGTAGAGCAGAAGGCATGGGGAGATGCACTTCTGAGCTGAAGGACATTTTCCTTGGTCCCGCCAGGGTGAGGAGGAGAGATGGGCACTTCAGCCGCATGGAGACACATCCCCCCATACTTTCAAAATGAGAATAGCCTTTGGACACTGGGGAGATGATGCCCGTCTCGAAAACGGAGGCACAGAAAGAGTAAGGGAAACCCAGCCAGGAGCTAAAGAGTAGAGTAGAGGCAAATAAATGGAAATTCAGAGAGTACTCCAAGGGCATGTGGGTGAAAATGAATTGAGGACCCGGCCTCAAAAACTCTCCCACTGGTAAACGAAAAGACGAGACTTTGTTCAAGCTAACAAAATGTGTAAGAGACAGTCTATGTAAAAATCATATATCATGGGAGAAAATATTTGCAAATGACGCAACTGACAAAGGATTAATTTCCAAAATTTAGAAGCAGCTCATGCAGCTCAGTAACAAAAAAACAAACAACCCAGTCCCAAAATGGGCAGACGACCTAAATAGACATTTCTCCAAAGAAGATATACAGACTGCCAACAAACACATCAAAGAATGCTCAACATCATTAATAATTAGAGAAATGCAAATCAAAACTTCATTGAGATATCATCTCACAGCAGTCAGAATGGCCATCCTCAAAAAATCTAGAAACAATAAATGCTGGAGAGGGTGTGGAGGAAAGGGAACACTCTTGCACTGCTGGTGGGAATGTGAATTGGTTCAGCCACTATGGAGAACAGTATGGAGGTTCCTTAAAAAACTACAAATAGAACTACCATATGACCCAGCAATCCCACTACTGGACATATACCCTGAGAAAACCAAAATTCAGAAAGAGTCATGTACCAAAATGTTCATTGCAGCTCTATTTACAATAGCCCGGAGATGGAAACAACCTAAGTGCCCATCATCGGATGAATGGATAAAGGAGATGTGGCGCATATATACAATGGAATATTACTCAGCCATAAAAAGAAATGAAATTGAGCTATCTGTAATGCGGTGGATAGACCTAGAGTCTGTCATACAGAGTGAAGTAAGTCAGAAAGAGAAAGACAAATACCGTATGCTAACACATATATATGGAATTTAAGGGAAAAAAATGTCATGAAGAACCTAGGGGTAAGCCAGGAGTAAGACACAGACCTACTGGAGAACGGACTTGAGGATATGGGGAGGGCGAAGGGTGAGCTGTGACAGGGCGAGAGAGAGGCATGGACATATATACAGTAACAAATGTAAGGTAGATAGCTAGTGGGAAGCAGCGACATGGCACAGGAATATCGGCTCGGTGTTTTGTGACCGCCAGGAGGGGTGGGATAGGGAGGGTGGGAGGGAGGGAGACGCAAGAGGGAAGAGATATGGGAACATATGTATATGTATAACTGATTCACTTTGTTATAAAGCAGAAACTAACACACCATTGTAAAGCAATTATACCCCAATAAAGATTTTTAAAAAAATCATACATCCATCACACACATATATCCACTGTGAATAATTTTTTTTTTTTTTTTTTTTTTTGCAGTACGTGGGCCTCTCACTGTTTTGGCCTCTCCCGTTGCGGAGCACAGGCTCCGGATGCGCAGGCTCAGCGGCCATGGCTCACGGGCCCAGCCACTCCGCAGCATGTGGGATCTTCCCGGACCGGGGCACGAACCCGTGTCCCCTGCATCGGCAGGCGGACTCCCAACCACTGCGCCACCAGGGAAGCCCTCCACTGTGAATAATTTTTAAAGTCATAGCACACATTGATTCTCTAGCTTGGGGTTTCTCCTGGGCTATTTTTCTCTCACTGCCCTCTTACATTCCATTCCCTAAATCCTTGCGGTATCAGGGTAACCTGAGTAACCAGTGGTAACCTCAGGCCCACAGGTAATCCAAACTTCTTCTTTCTATTACGTCCACTACACCCATACCTTTCCACCGAATCCTTCTCTCACTAAGAGTCCCCACATTGAGGTCTTTGCATCTCTTTTCCTGTACCTGTCTCCCATTTCACGTCTCTGGGCTACAAGGGAATCACTGAAAATCCACAGAAGTGCCCAAAGGAATCAGAAAGGAACAAAACATAAACTAAATGTGTGAATTATCCCCAACATAGATCGCAGAGCATGTAGATTTCAGAATACGCTAAAGACAAAAGTTTTAGTTTTAGTTTAGCATTGCTTCCATGCTTGGCTGGTCTCTTCGTCCTCCACCACCACTGTTCATGCCCTCCAGTTAGGCTCCATCCATCTACCTATTTATCGATCACCAATACATCCATCCCAAGCAGCAATGCATCATCGCATCCTTCGTAAGTACCTGCCCCTCCCTTCGTTTAGAATGTGAGGGATGCTGTGGAAGCACAAACTCGCACACAAGGCTCCAGTATTCTTGGTTTACTCCCCGTGATGAAAGCAAGCTAAGACCATCAAGACAACAAAAATCAGTTTGACCGGAAGGCGTCTAATTCATGGGCGACTTGGAAGCCACAGATACGTCATTCCTGCCCTCAGAACTCAGAGGAGACAGAGAGAGAACACTGAGGGCTGTTGAGGGGAGGAAGGAGAACTTGGCCATCTGTGTCATAATGACATCCACCACAGGGTTCCCAGAAAATGTCTTTCCAGGAAGAACACCGGGAGAAGGGAGGTTCAGAGCAGAAGGACAGCGGGATGTGTGTAAGTAAGCAGCAGTGCATTCCAGGACTGCGCAGAGCAGTAGCCAGTGCTGCGAGTGTTACTAGTTCCCAGGAGGCCAGTCCTCAACGTCTCAGCTCCTGTCCATGGTGGAGAGAGCACATAGCCTCTGCAGCCACCTGCACCATTTGACACCACAGAAAGCTGGGGGGCGTGTCCAGTTTCCAGACCTATGTGTCGTAAATATTTCCAACAGAGCGTTGCATTCAACAGAACTCAACGATGACACACAAAATGAATTGAAAAGCTGTAGACACCTTAAGTGGACTCCCTGAAAATGATGAGCTCTTTGAGCCAATTCCCCATCCTCAGATACCTCAGTCCCCGAAGGCTCCAAATAGCTCCTCTCCTGCCTCACATACATGACCTTGCCCCAGAACTCTCATTTGGGTTCTTATTCTCTATTTCCTCACCCTCCCTCCCTCAGCTGATTAAGACAAGGTTGAATTTTGCCTCTCTGGGCTTCCCTTAATTTTCTCCTCCACTAATTATCACACTAAGATTGTGTGCACACGAGGTTATGTGTGGACCATCTTGTGGAATTTTCCTTTATCCCGTCATAGTGGGTTTGGATGCCAGATGCATGTCTATGATGGACTGAATCCAATACTTCCCTAGGCCTCACTTTACTCATGTGTATAGTGGGCAGAATAATACCTGCAACCTGGGGTTGACGGGGAGGGGTCTTCAATGAGACAATGTAAATAAATAGTAAGTAGGATGTAACACATAATAAACGTTGGATGAATGTTAGCTCCTGCTTTTATTATTATTCTCCACTTCCTGACAGAGCAGCAAGACCCTCCACTTATTACCACCAACCTGACGACATGCGCTCCACACCTTTAGTAAGAACAAGGTGTGAGGGGCAGGGCACATCTTGGGGCCAGGACAAGGAAGAGTTGTGTAGACCAAAGCATCCGAGGGGTCTTCACAGGCAGAAATGGCATTTCGTCCAGGGCCTATTCGCCACATTGTGTGGTTGCCCTTTTCTTCCACAAACTTCCATTTGTAACACCTGCCCATGATGATTCCTCCTGTTGAGGCAGTCCTGGGCAGCTCTGGCCCACAGTGACGTTTGCCTATCAAGGTACACTGCCAGCCATGTCTCTTGGCGGCAGACACTACTCCCAGGGGGAGGCTGATAAGCTGAGTAAGCATGGAAAGGACACGGTGTGTGCCAAGTGCTCACACACACAGATACCACGATATGGAAGCAGGTCTTGCTCTTCCTATGAGAGGTAGTGGCAAGGTGAAGAGAAGCTCCTTACGTGTTCAGTGGAACAACACCTTGCACATGGTGGAGGTGAGATTCAAACCCTGGTCCTTATCTTTGCAACATGGCAAGTGCTCTGACCGTGCTAGTGGCTAGAAGAAGCATAAAGCGTGGATCCCGTCTTTCCAGAACTTAAAACTCACTGATCCGTTGGGAAGGCAAAGGCAGTACCTTCAAACAGTCACACATTCACACGTGTTTATACAGGGGTACACGTTCATATCAAAAACACACACGGGGTTATTATTCAGAGTAAATACTCCTCGTGTGAAGACTTCCACTGACCATGGAGAATAGAAGATGGAGCAGCATCCCAGAGGCCCCCGCTGGGCAGGCGTCGCCCTCCCAGCTTCTGCAAACAAAGAAATTCCCTAGAAGGTAGTATAGTGCAAGAAAAAGAACACACACACATATCCTGGAGCCTGGCAGGGCTGGGTTAAATCCTCTCTTCCCTGCTTTTTCCTTAAGTAACCTTAGCGAACGGAAACTTTCGAAGCTGTAAAATGAAAATAGCTCCGACTTCAAAGCCTGAATTACACACTCAAGCAGAGATTCTGACAGTCAGGGGAGGACTGCCCCTCCCTCATCCTCCCGGGACAAGACCCTTTGAACAGGGAGGGCGTCTCTCAGCCACCCAGATGATGGCACACACCCTGCCGTGCCCCAGGGGATGTCCAGCTGGCGATGGATTTCAGCAGAGAGGCTCTAGCTCCAGCCACCAGGAGTCCTTTGTCCGGAACCCTGTCTGTTGATGCGGCTGGTCCAAGAGGGTCAGCTCGTCCTTCCCCTGCATATGTGTGCACGGGCCCCGGTCTGGTGTTCATTCACAGATGCCTGGCACAGAAGATACAGTGAGCTTAGCCTAGGCCCAAGTTCTGCTGAAACCTCCTTGGACCCATTTGTCCCTTCTGCATTTGTTTGTGTGTGTGTGTGTCTGTGTGTGTGTGTGTGTGTTTCTGTGTCTGTGTGTGTCTGTGTGTTTGTATATGAGAGGCAGAGGTTTGGAGGAAGACAAAGAGTGATGCCAATGAACGTCAGGGAACAATACCATCCCAAGGATAAGCGTTTAGTTGTACCTGTGGCTCCTAGAGGACATGTTCCTATGTCCTCTGTTGGTAGATGCAATACTACATAACGCATGCTTGAGGTAGCAGATTCCACACCCAACAAAATCTGTTCTGGGTAGTGAGGGCTTAGGCCAGAAAAGATGGACTGAATGTAACACCCAAACTCATGGATCTTCAGACGTTCACATTTTCTCTAGTTACGTAGGCATTGCTACGGCCACAAGTGGGTTTGAGTTCTTCAGCTAATCCAAACCAAACCATTGAAAAGTATCTACAGAGTTGGAAGCAGTAGGCGGAGAAGAGGATGTGAAACAGTTTAGGGACTAGGGAGCCTCTGGCCCTCCTTGCTGACCATTGTTCCCAGGGCCTGGTGTGTTGTGTGAGCTCACTACGTCTTGATGAATTATTAGTTATCCAAGAACACATGCTCCACGTGACCTTTCTTCTCTGCTACTAGAGAGCTGAGCTGAAATCTCTCTCCAAGGCTATCACGGTTGCCTCTGTCAGAGTGACAACAGACGGAAGGGGTTCTTCTCCCGGGAAGGCCTGGGATCCTGTTGGTTTCCTTCGGGGCCGAGCCCCTGCATACCTGCCCTTACGGTGAGTCCCAGAGGAGGCACCATTGATATCCAAGGTTGTCTTCTCATGCTGCAGTGTGAATTCCCAAGATCTAGGGTTACTGTCGGGCTTGTAGCTGAACTGTGGTTAAATTCCAGGTCTGAGAATGAAACGTGCCGTCCTCAGGACTGGCTTGCCCATTTCCATTTGTGTCAGTCAAGGTCTTAGGACACTGGTGGCAAGTGCCGCTACTTGCCTTCAAATGTGGCAACGACCTCCTCCCTACTTCTAAGAGTGGGCTTTGCCCCAGCTTTCAGAGCCCAACTACACGGAGCACCCAACCATCACTGAGCCCTTATTTTGTGCCCAACAGTGTGCACATGCTTACACATGTTGTCCAAAATAAGCCTTTCAGCTGACATGCAGTATGCGGTTATCCTGTGTAGCAGATGAGGAAACTGGTGCGCAAAGATGTAAAGTGCCCAAAGTCACCCAGCTGGTGAAGATCAGAGCCCCAGTCGGAACACTAATTGGGGAATTATTTAATGTATGTTTCATCCGTTGATGGATGTTGTTTCAACATTTTCATCCTGGTCCCTGCCCTGTGGCATCCCTCTTTGTTCTGGAATCTCTAAGTGGAACGGGAAGGACGCATCATCCCTTATGCCCTGGGATTTCAGATACCAGAAGCCAGAACGGGTGACTCGTCCAGGAGCCCATGCCAGGTCAAAGTTTCTTAGCTCCCCAGCCTCTCCACCTTATGATAATGATTTCCTGAGAAGCCTGCAGTCTGCGTGACTTATACACCTGTAAGTGAGATACGTACTGTCAACTGTATCCGCCCAGTTTCTGTGAATGAAGACTAATGTTTTGCTGACCAAGAGGCAGGAGAGAGAGCCGCAGCCCCCATTTTTTGTTTATATTACAGCAGGTGAAAAATCAAAGTGGGTTGCCCAGGTTTGTTTCCAGATCAGGCTGAATGTGGCTCTGAGTCTAGGTTTAGTCATGGTCCCAACTTTGCTGAGTTTACTGTGTCTCCCCAAGAGCCACTCACCCCTCAGTAGTTGTTTCTCTTACAACAAGGCTCGCTGTGCACGCTGATCGGCCCACACCTTCCCGCACCAACCGGAATATCCTGGAACACTACCCTCACCGCTCCGACACCCAGCAGTGTCCTGCACGCTTGCTTAGCACCATCCCAGAAGTCAAGCTTCTAGGGGAAACGTCACGAGTGGCTTTGGAAACACGAGGAAGCCACGGCTTGTAAAGTGATGGGGAAATAGGGCCAGGGCTCACGTGAAGGCACTGTCATCCTCAAGCACCATCTAACCGAGAGTGAGTTTGCCAGCCCAGGAGATGAGTAAAACCTCAAGTTTGAGGAAGGGCAGATGCATCCTATTGTGACTGGGGCCTAGCATGCCCCAATCGTAGGCCACCTCATGGCTTCCAAGAGGGATTTGAGACGTATAAAAGGTGTGCAGTCTTAGAGCATCTCAAAAGCCTCAGCATCTCCACGTTCCAGCCACTGGTGAAATCAGGTATGTCAGGCAAAGGAACGCAGCACTTGGGAGCTTGGTTCTACCTGGTCCAAAACTCTGCGGACAGCTGGGGCTTGCGCACTGGCTGGCTGGTCAGAAAGAAAGGCCTCGTGTGGGCACCTCTCTCATCCGTATCATTTGGGACCCACCTCTCTTTGGCTACAAGTCAACATCTGAAGTGTGTGGGGTGGGGGCTGAGATGGGGGTCCAGGGTGTGACCAGAGCCCTGTGTTGAGGGTCCTGCTGGCGTGTGTGGTGGCGCTGTTGTTGTGGCCAGCAGCTGAGCGGAGCTGATTAGGAGAGGGTGGCACCAAATCTAGGGCAGGGCTGCCCTGAAGGGAAAGGCCAGTGCAGCGAGGGAGGAGAGCTCCTCAGGGAACAGGGGGCAGAGGCCCAGGGAGCTCAGAGCAGCAAGGACATGAGGAGGTGGTAAAGCGGCCATGTCCTGCTCTGGGAGTTGGGGACCATTGTTCCACCCCCGTGTGCTCAGTGCCTGGGGATCCATGACTTCCCTCTCTAAGATGTGCATTCTCCCCTAGAATTTAGTATCGATCTAAACGGTCGTTTTGTCTCTAGATGAGTCTTTTCTATGAATTCTCTTACAGAGTGGTTAACATGCTCCATTCCAATTGTTTGATATTTATATAAAAGGTCAAAATCTTTACAAGAGTACTCAACGTGTTTTGGTTCTCGTGTGTGTGTGTGTGACCACGTGAGCACACACACACACACATATATCTTTACACTCATATTTGCCTGTGTATTTACATGTGTTTGTGTGGAGTTTTATATGCTCATTAATCCTTACAACAACTTTAAGAAGAGTACAGAGAAGTTAAGTACCTTGCTCAAAGTCACACAGCTGGTTAATTTTTGAGACAGGACTCACATCCAAGAAAATCATGTTCTAAATTCCACAGTATCTGCTGTGGAAGGATAATACATTTGTCCTCATTGCCCCTGACCTTTCTTCTTATTCTTTCCTTCTCTCTCCTGTCTCTGTCTGTCTGTCTCTCTCTCATTTTTTATATTTTTGTTTTTTCTACCCCTCTCCATTTCTCTTCTCCTTTCACCCATTTTTCCTCTCTTTCTTCTTTCCTTCCTTCCTTCTATATTTGTTTATTTGTCTCAATTAAAACCTTGCTATGGCTTACAAACTGTAGCTACAATTTATACTGACTCACATCATTGCAGACACACACACACACGTTTAATCGGTGAAGGCACCAGGCAAAGGTTGAAACGGCACAGGTTTGAACGAGGCAAGTGGTTCTCCTAGGTTGAGTGTCTCTAAGGTTCTAGAGTTCCTCACTTCAGTGTCTTTTCCGTTGCAGTGCACATCCAGACCAGAATGTATCATCCAAAGCAGAAGCTGTGCTGCCCGCTACCAAAGGATTGCTGCCCTCCATGCCAGCCATGCTGCACCCCACCAAAATATTGCTGCCCCTCACCAAAGTATTGCTGTCCCCCACCTCAGCAGTACTGTCCGCCTCCGTGGCAATGCTGCCCCCCAGTAAAGTACTGTTTCCCCCCACCGAAACACTGCTAAACTCCACCTCAGCACAGCAAGCAGCCTTGCCAACCTCCACCCAAGGGCAAGGAGCCCTCTATCCCAAAGTGCCCAGACCCTCAGCAGTGCCAGAAGTCCAAGCAGAAGTAAACCGCAGGCATGGGCCAGAGGCCAAGCTCCCTGCAGAACAGAGAACATGAAGCCAACTCCCCTCTCTCAGCCAGCGAGCTGTCAGCACCGCTCACCCCCGGCTTCTGGAAGCAGCCACATTTGTGGAAAAGCCAGCACCAAGATGGCAGCTTCCTAGATCAACATTTCTTATGAATTAGCAGCTGCAATTTCCATTTAGAAAAGGATCCGGTTCTAAACCTTCTAATCTTCTTTGCAGACTTGTATACTTCGCCCTTTTGGCTTCTTGGAAACTTAAGCAACATGCCCGACCACCCTTTCCTAGCTCACTTGGTCTCTGCTCCAGTTTTTCAAACAATTAAACACAATTCCGCTGCCATGAATGTGTCGGTTTGATTATTTCGTCATCTTACAGTCGTTAACTCCTGCAGATTTTGTATCCTGCTGCCTAAATATGAGCCCTAGGAGGGCTGGGCATGTGGGTGCAGGTAGAGCAGAAGGCATGGGGAGATGCACTTCTGAGCTGAAGGACATTTTCCTTGGTCCTGCAGGGTGAAGAGGAGAGAAGGGCACTTCAGCCGCATGGAGACACATCCCCCCATACTTGCAAAATGAGAACAGCCTCTGAACACAAGGGAGATGATGTCCGTCTCGAAAACGGAGGCACAAAAAGAGTAAGGGAAACCCAGCCAGGAGCTAAATAGTAGAGCAGAGGCAAAAAAAGGGAAATTCAGAGAATACTCCAGGGGCATGTGGGTCAAAATGAATTGAGGACCGGGCCTCAAAATCCCTACCTCAGGTAAAAGAAAAGACGATATTTTGTTCAAGCTATCAAAATGTGTAAGTAGGAGACAGTCTATGTAAAAATCATACATCCATCACACACATATATCCGCTGTCAATATAGTTTTTTTTTCTATACGCGGGCCTGTCACTGTTGTGGCCTTTCCCGTTGCGGAGCACAGGCTCTGGACGCGCAGGCTCAGTGGCCATGGCTCACGGGCCCAGCCGTTCCGCGGCATGTGGGATCCTCCCGGACCGGGGAACGTACCCGCGTCCGCTGCATCGGCAGGCGGACTCTCAACCACTGCACCAATAGGGAAGACCCAGTGTCAAGAGTTTTTAAAGTCATAGCAGCCATTGATTCCCTAGGTTGGGGTTTCTCCTGGGCTATTTTTCTCTCACTGCCCTCTTACTTTCCATTCCCTAAATCCTTGCGGTATCAGGGTAACCTGAGTAACTGGTGGTAACCTCAGGCCCACAGGTAAGCCAAAGTTCTTCTTTCTATTATGTCCACTACACCCATACATTTCCACCGAATCCTTCTCTCACTAAAAGTCCCCACATTGAGGTCTTTGCATCTCTTTTCCTATACCTGCCTCCCATTTTATGTTTCTGGGTTACAAGGGAATCACTGAAAATCCACAGAAGTGCCCAAAGGAATCAGAAAGGAACAAAACATAAACTAAATGTGTGAATTATCCCCAACATAGATCATAGAGCATGTAGGATTCAGAATACGCTAAAGACAAAAGTTTTAGGTTTAGTTTAGCATTGCTTCCATGGTTGGCTCATCCCTTCGTCCTCCACCACCTCTGTTCATGCCCTCCAGTTAGGCTCCATCCATCTACCTATTTACCCATTACCAATCCATCCATCCCAAGCAGCAATGCATCATCGCATCCTTCCTAAGTACCTGCCCCTCCCTTTGTTTAGAATGTGTGGGATGTTGTGGAAGCACAAACTCACACACAAGCCTCCAGTATTCTTGGTTTAATCCCCGTGATGAAAGCAAGCTAAGACCATCAAGACAACAAAAATCAGTTTGACCGGAAGGCGTCTAATTCATGGACGACTTGGAAGTCACAGATACGTCATTCCTGCCGTCAGAATTCAGAGGAGACAGAGAGAGAACACTGAGGGCTGTTGAGGGGAGGAAGGAGAACTTGGCCATCTGTGTCATAATGACATCCACCACAGGGCTCCCAGAAAATGTCTTTCCAGGAAGAACACCGCGAGAAGGGCGGTTCAGAGCGGAAGGACAGCGGGATGTGTGTAAGTAAGCAGCAGTGCGTTCCCGGACTGCGTAGAGCAGCAGCCAATGCTGCGAGTGCTAGTTGTTCCCAGGAGGCCAGTCTTCAAGGTCTCAGCCCCTGTCTGTGGTGGAGAGAGCACATAGCCTCTACAGCCTCCTTCACCATTTGACACCACGGAATGCTGGGGGGCGCGTCCAGTTTCCAGACCCATGTGTCGTAAATATTTCCAACAGAGCGTTGCATTCAACAGAACTCAACGATGACACACAAAATGAATTGAAAAGCTGTAGACACCTTAAGTGAACTCCCTGAAAATGATGAGCTCTTTGAGCCAATTCCCCATCCTCTGATACCTCACTCAGCACAGGCTCCAAATAGCTCCTCTCTTGCCTCATATACATGAACTTGCCCCAGAATTCTCATTTGGGTTCTTATTCTCTATTTCCTCATCCTCCCCCCTCAGCTGATTAAGACAAGGTTGAATTTTGCCTCTCTGGGCTTCCCTTAATTTTCTCCTCCACTAATTATCATACTAGGATTGTGTGCACACGGGGTTATGTGTGGATCACCTTGCGGAATTTTGCTTTATCCCGTCATAGTGGGTTTGGATGCCAGATGCATGCCTATGATGGACTGAATCCAATACTTCCCTAGGCCTCACTTTACTCATGTGTATAGTGGGCAGAATAATACCTGCAACCTGGGGTTGACGGGGAGGGGTCTTCAATGAGACAATGTAAATAAATAGTAAGTAGGATGTAACACATAGTAAATGTTGGATGAATGTTAGCTCTTGCTTTTATTATTATTCTCCACTTCCTGAAAGAGCAGCAAGACCCTCCACTTATTACCACCAACCTGATGACATGCGCTCCACACCTTTAGTAAGAACAAGGTGTGAGGGGCAGGGCACATCTTGGGGCCAGGACAAGGAAGAGTTTTGTAGACCAAAGCATCCGAGGGGTGTTCAAAGGCGGAAATGGTATTTTGTCCAGGGCCTATTCGCCACATTGTGTGGTTGCCCTTTTCTTCCAGAAACTTCCCTTTGTAACACCTGCCCATGATGATTCCTGCTGTTGAGGCAGTCCTGGGCATCTCTGATCCACAGTGACATTTGCCTATCAATGTACACAGCCAGGTATGTCTTTCGGAGGGAGACCCTACACCCAGGAGGAGGCAGATAAGATGAGGAAGCATGGAAAGGGCACGGAATGTGCCAAGCGCTCACACGCACAGATACCACCATATTGAAGCAGGTCTTGCTCTTCTTATGAGAGGTAGTGGCAAGGTGAAGAAAAGCTCCTTACGTGTTCAATGTAACAACACCTTGCACATGGTGGAGGTGAGATTCACACCCTGGTCCTTATCTTTGCAACACGGCAAGTGCTCTGACCGTGCTAGTGGCTACAAGAAGCATAAAGCCTGGATCCCGTCTTTCCAGAACTTAAAACTCACTGATCCGTTGGGAAGGCAAAAGCAGTACTTTCACACAGTTACACTTTCACACGTGTTTATACAGGGGTACACGTTCATATCAAAGACAAACACGGGGTTTTTATTCAGCATAAATTCTCTACATGTGAAGACTTCTACTGACCATGGAGAACAGAAGATGGAGCAGCGTCCCAGAGGCCCCCGCTGGGACAGTCGTCGGCCTCCCATCTGCTCCACGCTGTAGGACTGAGCTGGCTGCCTGGCAGGGTGGGCGCAGGCACATAGGCCGGCAGGGCAGCTGGTGCAGAGCCTAGGAGCCACCTGTTACATAAGTTCTTTTCACATTTTATCTATGGAGTCAGCAACACCTGTGCATACCTCTTGACTCTCAGCCCTGTGCACACTCACCCTCGCACACTCAAGTTCATATTCCCACATAGATCCATTCATGACCCCTCAAGTGAGGCCACACACAACACACACAGACAAACCTTCATAAGATGTCAATCACCTGAAGTATGTCTTCACTCACCCACACACACTCACAGACACTCCAATGCACCAACACACATGCTCACATTGTCTTTCTTGTGCATGTGCATCGCCCCAGAGCATACAGTTCAGAGCCTCCCCAGGCTTCTGCAACATTCCATCAGATTATTGACCCTTGACCTTGAGTGAATTTCCAAGCAGAAAGATCTCCGGATAAAGAGGATGATGTTGAGGCCTTTGAAAGAAGGCTGCCTTCCTCAGGGAAGAATATAGTTACATCTTCCAAACAAAGAAATTCCCTAGAAGGTAGTATAGTGCAGGAGAAGGAACACAAAAACGTATCCTGGAGCCTGGCAGGGCTGGGTTAAATCCTCTCTTGCCTACTATTTCCTTAAGTAATCTTAACGAACAAAACCTTTCGAAGCTGTAAAATGAGAATAGCTCCGAACTCAAGGCCAGAATTAGAAACTCGAGCAGAGAATGTGACAGTCAGGGGAGGACTGCCCCTCCCTCATCCTCCCGGGACAAGACCCCTTGAACAGGGAGGGCGTCTCTCAGCCGCCCAGATGATGGCACACACCCTGCCGTGCCCCAGGTGTTGCCCAGCTGGCGATGGATTTCAGCAGAGAGGCTCTAGCTCCAGCCACCAGGAGTCCTTTGTCCGGAACCCTGTCTGTTGATGCGGCCGGCCCCAGAGGGTCAGTTCGGCCTTCCCCTGCATATGTGTGCACGGGCCCCGGCCTGGTGTTCATTCACAGATGCCTGGCAAAGTAGATACAGTGGTCTTAGCCTGTGCCCAGGTTCTGCTGAGACCTCCTTGGTCCCAATTGTCCCTTCTGCCGTGTGTGTGTGTGTGTGTGTGTTTGTGTGTGTGTGTGTGTGTGTGTGTTTCTGTGTCTGTGTGTGTTTGTATATGAGAGGCAGAGGTTTGGAGGAAGACAAAGAGTGATGCTAATGAATGTCAGGGAACAATACCATTCCAAGTATAAGCGTTTAGTTGTACCTGTGGCTCCTAGAGGACATGTACCTATGTCCTCTGTTGGTAGATGCAATACTACGTAATGCATGCTTGAGATAGCAGATTCCACACCCAGCAAAATCTGTTCTGGGTAGTGAGGGCTTAGGCCAGAAACGATGGACTGGATGTAACACCCAAACTCATGGATCTTCAGACGTTCACATTTTCTCTAGTTACGTAGGCATTGCTACGGCCACAAGTGGGTTTGAGTTCTTCAGCTAATCCAAGCCAAACCATTGAAAAGTATCTACAGAGTTGGAAGCAGTAGGCGGAGAAGAGGATGTGAAACAGTTTAGGGACCAGGGAGGCTCTGGCCCTCCTTGCTGACCTCCGTCCCCAGGGCCTGGTGCGTTGTGTGAGCTCACTACGTCTTGATGAATTATTAGTTATCCCAGAACACATGCCCCACGTGGCCTTTCCTCTCTGCTACTAGGGACCTGAGCTGAAATCTCTCTCCAAGCCTATCAGGGTTGCTTCTGTCAGAGTGACAACAGGCGGAAGGGGTTCTTCTCCCGGGAAGGCCTGGGATCCTCTGGGTTTCCTTCGGGGCCGAGCCCATGCATAGCCTGCCCTTACGGTGAGTCCCAGAGGAGACACCATTGATATCCAAGGCTGTCTTCTCATGCTGCAGTGTGAATTCCCAAGATCTAGGGTTACTGTCGGGCTTGTAGCTGAGCTGTGGCTAAATTCCAGGTCTGAGAATGAAACGTGCCGTCCTCAGGCCTGGCTTGCCCATTTCCATTTGTGTCAGTCAAGGTCTTAGGACACTGGTGGCAAGTGCCGCTACTTGCCTTCAAATGTGGCAACGACCTCCTCCTCCCTACTTCTAAGAGTGGGCTTTTCCCCAGCTTTCAGAGCCCGACTCCACGGAGCGCCCAACCATCGTTGAACCCTTATTCTGTGCCCAAAAGTGTGCACATGCTTACGCATGTTGTCCAAAATAAGCCTTTCAGCTGACATGCAGTATGGGGTTATCCTGTTTAGCAGATGAGGAAACTGGTGCTCACAGATGTATAGTGCCCAAAGTCACCCAGCTGGTGAAGATCAGAGCCCCAGTTGGAACACTAACTGGGGAATTATTTAAGGTATGTTTCATCCTTTGATGGATGTTGTTTCAACCTTTTCATCCTTGTCCCTGCCCTATGGCATCCTTCTTTGTTCTGGAAGCTCTAAGTGGAACAGGAAGGACGCATCAGTCCTTAAGCCCTGGGAGATCAGATTCTAGGAGTCAGACTGGGTGAATCGTCCAGCAGCCCATGCCAGGTCAAAGTTTCTTAGCTCCCCAGCCTCTGCAACTTATGATAATCATTTCCCTGAGAAGCCTGCAGTCTGCGTGACTTATACACCTGTAAGTGAGATATGTACTCTCAACAGTAACCGCCCAGTTTCTGTGAATGAAGACTAATGTTTTGCTGACCAAGAGGCAGCAGAGAGAGCTGCAACCCCCATTTTTTGTTTATATTACAGCAGGTACAAAATCAAAGCGGCTTGCCAAGGCTTGTTTCCAGTTCAGGCTGAATGTGGCTCTGAATCTAGGTTACGTCATGGTTCCAACTTTGCTGAGTTTACTGTGTCTCCCCAAGAGCCACTCACCCCTCAGTAGTTGTTTCTCTTACAACAAGGCTCACTGTGCACGCTGATCGGCCCACACCTTCCCGCACCAACCGGAATATCCTGGAACACTACCCTCACCGCTCCCACACCCAGCAGTGTCCTGCACGCTTGCTTAGCACCATCCCAGAAGTCAAGCTTCTAGGGGAAACGTCACGAGTGGCTTTGGAAACACGAGGAAGCCACGGCTTGTAAAGTGATGGGGAAATGGGGCCAGGGCTCGCGTGAAGGCACTGTCATCCTCAAGCACCATCTAACCGAGAGTGAGTTTGCCAGCCCAGGAGATGAGTAAAACCTCAAGTTTGAGGAAGGGCAGATGCATCCTATTGTGACTGGGGCCTAGCACGCCCCAATCGTAGGCCACCTCATGGCTTCCAAGAGGGATTTGAGACGTATAAAAGGTGTGCAGTCTTAGAGCATCTCAAAAGCCTCAGCATCTCCACGTTCCAGCCACTGGTGAAATCAGGTATGTCGGGCAAAGGAACGCAGCACTTGGGAGCTTGGTTCTACCTGGTCCAAAACTCTGCGGGCAGCTGGGGCTTGCGCACTGGCTGGCTGGTCAGAAAGAAAGGACTTGTGTGGGCACCTCTCTCGTCCGTATCATTTGGGACCCACCTCTCTTGGGCTACAAGTCAACATCTGAAGTGTGTGGGGTGGGGGCTGAGATGGGGGTCCAGGGTGTGACCAGAGTCCTGTCTTGAGGGTCCTGCTGGTGTGTGTGGTGGCGCTGTTGTCGTGGCCAGGAGCTGAGCGGAGCCTGTTAGGAGAAGGTAGCACCAACTCTAGGGCAGGGCTGCCCTGAAGGGAAAGGCCAGTGCAGCGAGGGAGGAGAGCTCCTCAGGGAGCAGGAGGCAGAGGCCCAGGGAGCTCAGAGCAGCAAGGACAAGAGGAGGTGATAAAGCGGCCATGTCCTGCTCTGGGAGTTGGGGACCATTGTTCCGCCCCCGTGTGCTCAGTGCCTGGGGATCCATGACTTCCCTCTCTAAGATGTGCATTCTCCCCTAGAATTTAGTATCGATCTAAATGGTCCTTTTGTCTCTAGATGAGTCTTTTCTATGAATTCTCTTACAGAGTGGTTAACATGCTCCATTCCAATTGTTTGATATTTATATAAAAGGTCAAAATCTTTACAAGAGTACTCAACGTGTTTTGGTTCTCGTGTGTGTGTGTGTGTGTGTGACCACGCGAGCGCACACACACACATATATCTTTACACTCATATTTACCTGTGTATTTACATGTGTTTGTGTGGAGTTTTATATGCTCATTAATCCTTACAACAACTTTAAGAAGAGTACAGAGAAGTTAAGTACCTTGCTCAAAGTCACAGAGCTGGTTAATTTTTGAGAAAGGACTCACATCCAAGAAAATCGTGTTCTAAATTCCACAGTATCTGCTGTGGAAGGATAATACATTTGTCCTCATTGCCCCTGACCTTCCTTCTTATTCTTTCCTTCTCTCTCCTGTCTCTGTCTGTCTGTCTCTCTCATTTTTTTATCTTTGTTTTTCCTAGCCCTCTCCATTACTCTTCTCCTTTCCCCCCTTTTTCCCTCTCTTCCATCTTTCTTTCTTTCCTTCTATATTTCTTTATTTGTCTCAATTAAAACCTTGCTATGGCTTACAAACTGTAGCTACAATTTATACTGACTCACCTCATTGCACACACACAGATGCACATTTAATCGGTGAAGGCACCAGGCAAAGGTTGAAACGGCACAGGTTTGAACGAGGCAAGTGGTTCTCCTGGGTTGAGTGTCTCTAAGGTTCTAGAGTTCCTCACTTCAGTGTCTTTTCCGTTGCAGTGCACATCCAGACCAGAATGTATCATCCAAAGCAGAAGCTGTGCTGCCCGCTACCAAAGGATTGCTGCCCTCCATGCCAGCCATGCTGCACCCCACCAAAATATTGCTGCCCCTCACCAAAGTATTGCTGTTCCCCACCTCAGCAGTACTGTCCCCCTCCGCGGCAATGCTGCCCCCCAGTAAAGTACTGTTTCCCGCCACCAAAACACTGCTAAACTCCACCTCAGCACAGTAAGCAGCCTTGCCAACCTCCACCCAAGGGCAAGGAGCCCTCTATCCCAAAGTGCCCAGACCCTCAGCAGTGCCAGAAGTCCAAGCAGAAGTAAACCCCAGGCATGGGCCAGAGGCCAAGCTCCCTGCAGAACAGAGAACATGAAGCCAACTCCCCTCTCTCAGCCAGCTAGCTGTCAGCACCACTCACCCCCGGCTTCTGGAAGCAGCCACATTTGTGGAAAAGCCAGCACCAAGATGGCAGCTTCCTGGATCAACATTTTTTATGAATTAGCAGCTGCAATTTCCATTTAGAAAAGGATCCGGTTCTAAACCTTCTAATCTTCGTTGCTGACTTGTATACTTCGCCCTTTTGGCTGCTTGGAAGCTTAAGCAGCATGCCCGACCACCCTTTCCTAGCACACTTCGTCTCTGCTCCAGTTTTTCAAACAATTAAACACAATTCCGCTGCCATGAATGTGTCGGTTTGATTATTTCGTCATCTTACAGTTGTTAACTCCTGCAGATTTTGTATCCTGCTGCCTAAATAAGAGCCCTAGGAAGGCTGGGCATGTGGGTGCAGGTAGAGCAGAAGGCATGGGGAGATGCACTTCTGAGCTGAAGGACATTTTCCTTGGTCCCGCCAGGGTGAGGAGGAGAGATGGGCACTTCAGCCGCATGGAGACACATCCCCCCATACTTTCAAAATGAGAATAGCCTTTGGACACTGGGGAGATGATGCCCGTCTCGAAAACGGAGGCACAGAAAGAGTAAGGGAAACCCAGCCAGGAGCTAAAGAGTAGAGTAGAGGCAAATAAATGGAAATTCAGAGAGTACTCCAAGGGCATGTGGGTGAAAATGAATTGAGGACCCGACCTCAAAAATTCTCCCACTGGTAAAGGAAAAGACGAGATTTTGTTCAAGCTAACAAAATGTGTAAGAGACAGTCTATATAAAAATCATATATCATGGGAGAAAATATTTGCAAATGAAGCAACTGACAAAGGATTAATTTCCAAAATTTAGAAGCAGCTCATGCAGCTCAGTAACAAAAAAACAAACAACCCAGTCCCAAAATGGGCAGAAGACCTAAATAGACATTTCTCCAAAGAAGATATACAGACTGCCAACAAACACATCAAAGAATGCTCAACATCATTAATAATTAGAGAAATGCAAATCAAAACTTCATTGAGATATCATCTCACAGCAGTCAGAATGGCCATCCTCAAAAAATCTAGAAACAATAAATGCTGGAGAGGGTGTGGAGGAAAGGGAACACTCTTGCACTGCTGGTGGGAATGTGAATTGGTTCAGCCACTATGGAGAACAGTATGGAGGTTCCTTAAAAAACTACAAATAGAACTACCATATGACCCAGCAATCCCACTACTGGACATATACCCTGAGAAAACCAAAATTCAGAAAGAGTCATGTACCAAAATGTTCATTGCAGCTCTATTTACAATAGCCCGGAGATGGAAACAACCTAAGTGCCCATCATCGGATGAATGGATAAAGGAGATGTGGCGCATATATACAATGGAATATTACTCAGCCATAAAAAGAAATGAAATTGAGCTATCTGTAATACGGTGGATAGACCTAGAGTCTGTCATACAGAGTGAAGTAAGTCAGAAAGAGAAAGACAAATACCGTATGCTAACACATATATATGGAATTTAAGGGAAAAAAATGTCATGAAGAACCTAGGGGTAAGCCAGGAGTAAGACACAGACCTACTGGAGAACGGACTTGAGGATATGGGGAGGGCGAAGGGTGAGCTGTGACAGGGCGAGAGAGAGGCATGGACATATATACAGTAACAAATGTAAGGTAGATAGCTAGTGGGAAGCAGCGACATGGCACAGGAATATCGGCTCGGTGTTTTGTGACCGCCAGGAGGGGTGGGATAGGGAGGGTGGGAGGGAGGGAGACGCAAGAGGGAAGAGATATGGGAACATATGTATATGTATAACTGATTCACTTTGTTATAAAGCAGAAACTAACACACCATTGTAAAGCAATTATACCCCAATAAAGATTTTTAAAAAAATCATACATCCATCACACACATATATCCACTGTGAATAATTTTTTTTTTTTTTTTTTTTTTTTTTTTTGCAGTACGTGGGCCTCTCACTGTTTTGGCCTCTCCCGTTGCGGAGCACAGGCTCCGGATGCGCAGGCTCAGCGGCCATGGCTCACGGGCCCAGCCACTCCGCAGCATGTGGGATCTTCCCGGACCGGGGCACGAACCCGTGTCCCCTGCATCGGCAGGCGGACTCCCAACCACTGCGCCACCAGGGAAGCCCTCCACTGTGAATAATTTTTAAAGTCATAGCACACATTGATTCTCTAGCTTGGGGTTTCTCCTGGGCTATTTTTCTCTCACTGCCCTCTTACATTCCATTCCCTAAATCCTTGCGGTATCAGGGTAACCTGAGTAACCAGTGGTAACCTCAGGCCCACAGGTAATCCAAACTTCTTCTTTCTATTACGTCCACTACACCCATACCTTTCCACCGAATCCTTCTCTCACTAAGAGTCCCCACATTGAGGTCTTTGCATCTCTTTTCCTGTACCTGTCTCCCATTTCACGTCTCTGGGCTACAAGGGAATCACTGAAAATCCACAGAAGTGCCCAAAGGAATCAGAAAGGAACAAAACATAAACTAAATGTGTGAATTATCCCCAACATAGATCGCAGAGCATGTAGATTTCAGAATACGCTAAAGACAAAAGTTTTAGTTTTAGTTTAGCATTGCTTCCATGCTTGGCTGGTCTCTTCGTCCTCCACCACCACTGTTCATGCCCTCCAGTTAGGCTCCATCATCTACCTATTTATCGATCACCAATACATCCATCCCAAGCAGCAATGCATCATCGCATCCTTCGTAAGTACCTGCCCCTCCCTTCGTTTAGAATGTGAGGGATGCTGTGGAAGCACAAACTCGCACACAAGGCTCCAGTATTCTTGGTTTACTCCCCGTGATGAAAGCAAGCTAAGACCATCAAGACAACAAAAATCAGTTTGACCGGAAGGCGTCTAATTCATGGGCGACTTGGAAGCCACAGATACGTCATTCCTGCCCTCAGAACTCAGAGGAGACAGAGAGAGAACACCGAGGGCTGTTGAGGGGAGGAAGGAGAACTTGGCCATCTGTGTCATAATGACATCCACCACAGGGTTCCCAGAAAATGTCTTTCCAGGAAGAACACCGGGAGAAGGGAGGTTCAGAGCAGAAGGACAGCGGGATGTGTGTAAGTAAGCAGCAGTGCATTCCAGGACTGCGCAGAGCAGTAGCCAGTGCTGCGAGTGCTACTTGTTCCCAGGAGGTCAGTCCTCAACGTCTCAGCTCCTGTCCATGGTGGAGAGAGCACATAGCCTCTGCAGCCACCTGCACCATTTGACACCACAGAAAGCTGGGGGGCGTGTCCAGTTTCCAGACCTATGTGTCGTAAATATTTCCAACAGAGCGTTGCATTCAACAGAAC
This sequence comes from Grampus griseus, assembly GCF_964374135.1. NCBI lineage: Eukaryota > Metazoa > Chordata > Mammalia > Artiodactyla > Delphinidae > Grampus > Grampus griseus. Next base: position 326,458 of record NW_028133180.1, on the reverse strand, counting down.
TCAACGATGACACACAAAAAGAATTGAAAAGCTGTAGACACCTTAAGTGGACTCCCTGAAAATGATGAGCTCTTTGAGCCAATTCCCCATCCTCAGATACCTCAGTCCCCACAGGCTCCAAATAGCTCCTCTCCTGCCTCACATACATGACCTTGCCCCAGAACTCTCATTTGGGTTCTTATTCTCTATTTCCTCACCCTCCCTCCCTCAGCTGATTAAGACAAGGTTGAATTTTGCCTCTCTGGGCTTCAGTTAATTTTCTCCTCCACTAATTATCACACTAAGATTGTGTGCACACGGGGTTATGTGTGGACCATCTTGTGGAATTTTCCTTTATCCCGTCATAGTGGGTTTGGATGCCAGATGCATGTCTATGATGGACTGAATCCAATACTTCCCTAGGCCTCACTTTACTCATGTGTATAGTGGGCAGAATAATACCTGCAACCTGGGGTTGACGGGGAGGGGTCTTCAATGAGACAATGTAAATAAATAGTAAGTAGGATGTAACACATAGTAAATGTTGGATGAATGTTAGCTCCTGCTTTTATTATTATTCTCCACTTCCTGACAGAGCAGCAAGACCCTCCACTTATTACCACCAACCTGACGACATGCGCTCCACACCTTTAGTAAGAACAAGGTGTGAGGGGCAGGGCACATCTTGGGGCCAGGACAAGGAAGAGTTGTGTAGACCAAAGAATCCGAGGGGTCTTCACAGGCAGAAATGGCATTTCGTCCAGGGCCTATTCGCCACGTTGAGTGGTGGCCCTTTTCTTCCACAAACTTCCATTTGTAACAACTGCCCATGATGATTCCTCCTGTTGAGGCAGTCCTGGGCAGCTCTGGCCCACAGTGACGTTTGCCTATCAAGGTACACTGCCAGCCATGTCTCTTGGCGGCAGACACTACTCCCAGGGGGAGGCTGATAAGCTGAGTAAGCATGGAAAGGACACGGTGTGTGCCAAGCGCTCACACACACAGATACCACGATATGGAAGCAGGTATTGCTCTTCCTATGAGAGGTAGTGGCAAGGTGAAGAGAAGCTCCTTACGTGTTCAGTGTAACAACACCTTGCACGTGGTGGAGGTGAGATTCAAACCCTGGTCCTTATCTTTGCAACAGGGCAAGTGCTCTGACCGTGCTTGTTGCCTAGAAGAAGCATAAAGCGTGGATCTTGTCTTTCCAGAACTTAAAACTAACTGATCCGTTGGGAAGGCAAAGGCAGTACCTTCAAACAGTCACACATTCACACGTGTTTATACAAGGGTACACGTTCATATCAAAGACACACACGGGTTTATTATTCAGAGTAAATACTCCTCGTGTGAAGACTTCCACTCGTGTGAAGACTTCCACCTCCACCATGGAGAACAGAAGATGGAGCAGCGTCCCAGAGGCGCCCGCTGGGCAGGCGTCGTCCTCCCAGCTTCTCCAAACAAAGAAATTCCCTAGAAGGTAGTATAGTGCAAGAAAAAGAACACACACACATATCCTGGAGCCTGGCAGGGCTGGGTTAAGTCCTCTCTTCCCTGCTTTTTCCTTAAGTAACCTTAGCGAACGGAAACTTTCGAAGCTGTAAAATGAAAATAGCTCCGACTTCAAAGCCTGAATTACACACTCGAGCAGAGATTCTGACAGTCAGGGGAGGACTGCCCCTCCCTCATCCTCCCGGGACAAGACCCTTTGAACAGGGAGGGCGTCTCTCAGCCGCCCAGATGATGGCACACACCCTGCCGTGCCCCAGGGGATGCCCAGCTGGCGATGGATTTCAGCAGAGAGGCTCTAGCTCCAGCCACCAGGAGTCCTTTGTCTGGAACCCTGTCTGTTGATGCGGCCGGTCCCAGAGGGTCAGCTCGGCCTTCCCTTGCATATATGTGCACGGGCCCTGGTCTGGTGTTCATTCACAGATGCCTGGCACAGAAGATACAGTGAGCTTAGCCTAGGCCCAAGTTTTGCTGAAACCTCCTCGGACCCATTTGTCCCTTCTGCATTTGTTTGTGTGTGTGTGTGTGTGTGTGTGTGTGTGTGTGTGTTTCTGTGTCTGTGTGTGTCTGTGTGTTTGTATATGAGAGGCAGAGGTTTAGAGGAAGACAAAGAGTGATGCCAATGAACGTCAGGGAACAATACCATCCCAAGGAAAAGCGTTTATTTGTACCTCTGGCTCCAAGAGGACATGTTCCTATGTCCTCTGTTGGTAGATGCAATACTACATAACGCATACTTGAGGTAGCAGATTCCACACCCAACAAAATCTGTTCTGGGTAGTGAGGGCTTAGGCCAGAAACGATGGACTGGATGTAACACCCAAACTCATGGATCTTCAGACGTTCACATTTTCTCTAGTTACGTAGGCATTGCTACGGCCACAAGTGGGTTTGAGTTCTTCAGCTAATCCAAACCAAACCATTGAAAAGTATCTACAGAGTTGGAAGCAGTAGGCGGAGAAGAGGATGTGAAACAGTTTAGGGACTAGGGAGCCTCTGGCCCTCCTGTCTGGCCACCGTTCCCAGGGCCTGGTGTGTTGTGTGAGCTCACTACGTCTTGATGAATTATGAGTTATCCAAGAACACATGCTCCACGTGGCCTTTCTTCTCTGCTACTAGGGAGCTGAGCTGAAATCTCTCTCCAAGCCTATCACGGTTGCCTCTGTCAGAGTGACAACAGACGGAAGGGGTTCTTCTCCCGGGAAGGCCTGGGATCCTGTTGGTTTCCTTCGGGGCCGAGCCCATGCATACCTGCCCTTACGGTGAGTCCCAGAGGAGGCACCATTGATATCCAAGGCTGTCTTCTCATGCTGCAGTGTGAATTCTCAAGATCTAGGGTTACTGTAGTGCTTGCAGCTGAGCTGTGGCTAAATTCCAGGTCTGAGAATGAAACGTGCCGTCCTCAGGCCTGGCTTGCCCATTTCCATTTGTGTCAGTCAAGGTCTTAGGACACTGGTGGCAAGTGCCGCTACTTGCCTTCAAATGTGGCAACGACCTCCTCCCTACTTCTAAGAGTGGGCTTTGCCCCAGCTTTCAGAGCCCAACTACACGGAGCACCCAACCATCACTGAGTCCTTATTCTGTGCCCAACAGTGTGCACATGCTTACACATGTTGTCCAAAATAAGCCTTTCAGCTGACATGCAGTGTGTGGTTATCCTGTGTAGCAGATGAGGAAACTGGTGCGCAAAGATGTAAAGTGCCCAAAGTCACCCAGCTGGTGAAGATCAGAGCCCCAGTCGGAACACTAATTGGGGAACTATTTAAGATATGTTTCATCCTTTGATGGATGTTGTTTCAACATTTTCATCCTGGTCCCTGCCCGGTGGCATCCCTCTTTGTTCTGGAATCTCTAAGTGGAACGGGAAGGACGCATCATCCCTTAAGCCCTGGGATTTCAGATTCCAGGAGCCAGAACAGGTGACTCGTCCAGCAGCCCATGCCAGGTCAAAGTTTCTTAGCTCCCCAGCCTCTCCACCTTATGATAATCATTTCCTGAGAAGCCTACAGTCTGCGTGACTTATACACCTGTAAGTGAGATCCGTACTGTCAACTGTATCCGCCCAGTTTCTGTGAATGAAGACTAATGTTTTGCTGACCAAGAGGCAGGAGAGAGAGCCGCAGCCCCCATTTTTTGTTTATATTACAGCAGGTGAAAAATCAAAGTGGGTTGCCCAGGTTTGTTTCCAGATCAGGCTGAATGTGGCTCTGAGTCTAGGTTTAGTCATGGTCCCAACTTTGCTGAGTTTACTGTGTCTCCCCAAGAGCCACTCACCCCTCAGTAGTTGTTTCTCTTACAACAAGGCTCGCTGTGCACGCTGATCGGCCCACACCTTCCCGCACCAACCGGAATATCCTGGAACACTACCCTCACCGCTCCCACACCCAGCAGTGTCCTGCACGCTTGCTTAGCACCATCCTAGAAGTCAAGCTTCTAGGGGAAACGTCACGAGTGGCTTTGGAAACACGAGGAAGCCACGGCTTGTAAAGTGATGGGGAAATAGGGCCAGGGCTCGCGTGAAGGCACTGTCATCCTCAAGCACCATCTAACCGAGAGTGAGTTTGCCAGCCCAGGAGATGAGTAAAACCTCAAGTTTGAGGAAGGGCAGATGCATCCTATTGTGACTGGGGCCTAGCACGCCCCAATCGTAGGCCACCTCATGGCTTCCAAGAGGGATTTGAGACGTATAAAAGGTGTGCAGTCTTAGAGCATCTCAAAAGCCTCAGCATCTCCACGTTTCAGCCACTGGTGAAATCAGGTATGTCGGGCAAAGGAACGCAGCTCTTGGGAGCTTGGTTCTACCTGGTCCAAAACTCTGCGGGCAGCTGGGGCTTGCGCACTGGCTGGCTGGTCAGAAAGAAAGGCCTCGTGTGGGCACCTCTCTCGTCCGTATCATTTGGGACCCACCTCTCTTGGGTTACAAGTCAACATCGGAAGTGTGTGGGGTGGGGGCTGAGATGGGGGTCCAGGTTGTGACCAGAGTCCTGTGTTGAGGGTCCTGGTGGCGTGTGTGGTGGCGCTGTTGTTGTGGCCAGGAGCTGAGTGGAGCTGATTAGGAGAGGGTGGCACCAACTCTAGGGCAGGGCTGCCCCGAAGGGAAAGGCCAGTGCAGCGAGGGAGGAGAGCTCCTCAGGGAGCAGGGGGCAGAGGCCCAGGGAGCTCAGAGCAGCAAGGACATGAGGAGGTGGTAAAGCGGCCATGTCCTGCTCTGGGAGTTGGGGACCATTGTTCCGCTCCCGAGTGCTCAGTGCCTGGGGATCCATGACTTCCCTCTCTAAGATGTGCATTCTCCCCTAGAATTTAGTATCGATCTAAACGGTCGTTTTGTCTCTAGATGAGCCTTTTCTATGAATTCTCTTACAGAGTGGTTAAGAAGCTCCATTCCAATTGTTTGATATTTATATAAAAGGTCAAAATCTTTACAAGAGTACTCAACGTGTTTTGGTTCTCGTGTGTGTGTGTGTGACCACGTGAGCACACACACACACATATATCTTTACACTCATATTTACCTGTGTATTTACATGTGTTTGTGTGGAGTTTTATACGCTCATTAATCCTTACAACAACTTTAAGAAGAGTACAGAGAAGTTAAGTACCTTGCTCAAAGTCACACAGCTGGTTAATTTTTGAGACAGGACTCACATCCAAGAAAATCATGTTCTAAATTCCACAGTATCTGCTGTGGAAGGATAATACATTTGTCCTCATTGCCCCTGACCTTTCTTCTTATTCTTTCCTTCTCTCTCCTGTCTCTGTCTGTCTCTCTCTCTCATTTTTTTATCTTTGTTTTTCCTAGCCCTCTCCATTACTCTTCTCCTTTCCCCCATTTTCCCCTCTCTTCCATCTTTCTTTCTTTCCTTCTATATTTCTTTATTTGTCTCAGTTAAAACCTTGCTATGGCTTACAAACTGTAGCTACAATTTATATTGACTCACCTCATTGCACACACACAGATGCACATTTAATCGGTGAAGGCACCAGGCAAAGGTTGAAACGGCACAGGTTTGAACGAGGCAAGTGTTTCTCCTGGGTTGAGTGTCTCTAAGGTTCTAGAGTTCCTCACCTCAGTGTCTTTTCCGTTGCAGTGCACATCCAGACCAGAATGTATCATCCAAAGCAGAAGCTGTGCTGCCCGCTACCAAAGGATTGCTGCCCTCCATGCCAGCCATGCTGCACCCCACCAAAATATTGCTGCCCCTCACGAAAGGATTGCTGTCCCCCACCTCAGCAGTACTGTCCCCCTCCGCGGCAATGCTGCCCCCCAGTAAAGTACTGTTTCCCGCCACCAAAACACTGCTAAACTCCACCTCAGCACAGCAAGCAGCCTTGCCAACCTCCACCCAAGGGCAAGGAGCCCTCTATCCCAAAGTGCCCAGACCCTCAGCAGTGCCAGAAGTCCAAGCAGAAGTAAACCACAGGCATGGGCCAGAGGCCAAGCTCCCTGCAGAACAGAGAACATGAAGCCAACTCCCCTCTCTCAGCCAGCTAGCTGTCAGCACCGCTCACCCCCGGCTTCTGGAAGCAGCCACACTTGTGGAAAAGGCAGCACCAAGATGGCAGCTTCCTGGATCAACATTTTTTATGAATTAGCAGCTGCAATTTCCATTTAGAAAAGGATCCGGTTCTAAACCTTCTAATCTTCGTTGCTGACTTGTATACTTCGCCCTTTTGGCTGCTTGGAAGCTTAAGCAGCATGCCCGACCACCCTTTCCTAGCACACTTCGTCTCTGCTCCAGTTTTTCAAACAATTAAACACAATTCCGCTGCCATGAATGTGTCGGTTTGATTATTTCATCATCTTACAGTTGTTAACTCCTGCAGATTTTGTATCCTGCTGCCTAAATAAGAGCCCTAGGAAGGCTGGGCATGTGGGTGCAGGTAGAGCAGAAGGCATGGGGAGATGCACTTCTGAGCTGAAGGACATTTTCCTTGGTCCCGCCAGGGTGAGGAGGAGAGATGGGCACTTCAGCCGCATGGAGACACATCCCCCCATACTTTCAAAATGAGAATAGCCTTTGGACACTGGGGAGATGATGCCCGTCTCGAAAACGGAGGCACAGAAAGAGTAAGGGAAACCCAGCCAGGAGCTAAAGAGTAGAGTAGAGGCAAATAAATGGAAATTCAGAGAGTACTCCAAGGGCATGTGGGTGAAAATGAATTGAGGACCCGGCCTCAAAAACTCTCCCACTGGTAAAGGAAAAGACGAGATTTTGTTCAAGCTAACAAAATGTGTAAGAGACAGTCTATATAAAAATCATATATCATGGGAGAAAATATTTGCAAATGAAGCAACTGACAAAGGATTAATTTCCAAAATTTAGAAGCAGCTCATGCAGCTCAGTAACAAAAAAACAAACAACCCAGTCCCAAAATGGGCAGACGACCTAAATAGACATTTCTCCAAAGAAGATATACAGACTGCCAACAAACACATCAAAGAATGCTCAACATCATTAATAATTAGAGAAATGCAAATCAAAACTTCATTGAGATATCATCTCACAGCAGTCAGAATGGCCATCCTCAAAAAATCTAGAAACAATAAATGCTGGAGAGGGTGTGGAGGAAAGGGAACACTCTTGCACTGCTGGTGGGAATGTGAATTGGTTCAGCCACTATGGAGAACAGTATGGAGGTTCCTTAAAAAACTACAAATAGAACTACCATATGACCCAGCAATCCCACTACTGGACATATACCCTGAGAAAACCAAAATTCAGAAAGAGTCATGTACCAAAATGTTCATTGCAGCTCTATTTACAATAGCCCGGAGATGGAAACAACCTAAGTGCCCATCATCGGATGAATGGATAAAGGAGATGTGGCGCATATATACAATGGAATATTACTCAGCCATAAAAAGAAATGAAATTGAGCTATCTGTAATACGGTGGATAGACCTAGAGTCTGTCATACAGAGTGAAGTAAGTCAGAAAGAGAAAGACAAATACCGTATGCTAACACATATATATGGAATTTAAGGGAAAAAAATGTCATGAAGAACCTAGGGGTAAGCCAGGAGTAAGACACAGACCTACTGGAGAACGGACTTGAGGATATGGGGAGGGCGAAGGGTGAGCTGTGACAGGGCGAGAGAGAGGCATGGACATATATACAGTAACAAATGTAAGGTAGATAGCTAGTGGGAAGCAGCGACATGGCACAGGAATATCGGCTCGGTGTTTTGTGACCGCCAGGAGGGGTGGGATAGGGAGGGTGGGAGGGAGGGAGACGCAAGAGGGAAGAGATATGGGAACATATGTATATGTATAACTGATTCACTTTGTTATAAAGCAGAAACTAACACACCATTGTAAAGCAATTATACCCCAATAAAGATTTTTAAAAAAATCATACATCCATCACACACATATATCCACTGTGAATAATTTTTTTTTTTTTTTTTTTTTTTTTTTTTGCAGTACGTGGGCCTCTCACTGTTTTGGCCTCTCCCGTTGCGGAGCACAGGCTCCGGATGCGCAGGCTCAGCGGCCATGGCTCACGGGCCCAGCCACTCCGCAGCATGTGGGATCTTCCCGGACCGGGGCACGAACCCGTGTCCCCTGCATCGGCAGGCGGACTCCCAACCACTGCGCCACCAGGGAAGCCCTCCACTGTGAATAATTTTTAAAGTCATAGCACACATTGATTCTCTAGCTTGGGGTTTCTCCTGGGCTATTTTTCTCTCACTGCCCTCTTACATTCCATTCCCTAAATCCTTGCGGTATCAGGGTAACCTGAGTAACCAGTGGTAACCTCAGGCCCACAGGTAATCCAAACTTCTTCTTTCTATTACGTCCACTACACCCATACCTTTCCACCGAATCCTTCTCTCACTAAGAGTCCCCACATTGAGGTCTTTGCATCTCTTTTCCTGTACCTGTCTCCCATTTCACGTCTCTGGGCTACAAGGGAATCACTGAAAATCCACAGAAGTGCCCAAAGGAATCAGAAAGGAACAAAACATAAACTAAATGTGTGAATTATCCCCAACATAGATCGCAGAGCATGTAGATTTCAGAATACGCTAAAGACAAAAGTTTTAGTTTTAGTTTAGCATTGCTTCCATGCTTGGCTGGTCTCTTCGTCCTCCACCACCACTGTTCATGCCCTCCAGTTAGGCTCCATCCATCTACCTATTTATCGATCACCAATACATCCATCCCAAGCAGCAATGCATCATCGCATCCTTCGTAAGTACCTGCCCCTCCCTTCGTTTAGAATGTGAGGGATGCTGTGGAAGCACAAACTCGCACACAAGGCTCCAGTATTCTTGGTTTACTCCCCGTGATGAAAGCAAGCTAAGACCATCAAGACAACAAAAATCAGTTTGACCGGAAGGCGTCTAATTCATGGGCGACTTGGAAGCCACAGATACGTCATTCCTGCCCTCAGAACTCAGAGGAGACAGAGAGAGAACACCGAGGGCTGTTGAGGGGAGGAAGGAGAACTTGGCCATCTGTGTCATAATGACATCCACCACAGGGTTCCCAGAAAATGTCTTTCCAGGAAGAACACCGGGAGAAGGGAGGTTCAGAGCAGAAGGACAGCGGGATGTGTGTAAGTAAGCAGCAGTGCGTTCCCGGACTGCGCAGAGCAGTAGCCAGTGCTGCGGGTGCTACTTGTTCCCAGGAGGCCAGTCCTCAACGTCTCAGCTCCTGTCCGTGGTGGAGAGAGCACATAGCCTCTGCAGCCACCTGCACCATTTGACACCACAGAAAGCTGGGGGGCGCGTCCAGTTTCCAGACCCATGTGTCGTAAATATTTCCAACAGAGCGTTGCATTCAACAGAACTCAACGATGACACACAAATTGAATTGAAAAGCTGTAGACACCTTAAGTGGACTCCCTGAAAATGATGAGCTCTTTGAGCCAATTCCCCATCCTCAGATACCTCAGTCCCCGAAGGCTCCAAATAGCTCCTCTCCTGCCTCACATACATGACCTTGCCCCAGAACTCTCATTTGGGTTCTTATTCTCTATTTCCTCACCCTCCCTCCCTCAGCTGATTAAGACGAGGTTGAATTTTGCCTCTCTGGGCTTCCGTTAATTTTCTCCTCCACTAATTATCACACTAAGATTGTGTGCACACGGGGTTATGTGTGGACCATCTTGTGGAATTTTCCTTTATCCCGTCATAGTGGGTTTGGATGCCAGATGCATGTCTATGATGGACTGAATCCAATACTTCCCTAGGCCTCACTTTACTCATGTTTATAGTGGGCAGAATAATACCTGCAACCTGGGGTTGACGGGGAGGGGTCTTCAATGAGACAATGTAAATAAATAGTAAGTAGGATGTAACACATAATAAATGTTGGATGAATGTTAGCTCCTGCTTTTATTATTATTCTCCACTTCCTGACAGAGCAGCAAGACCCTCCACTTATTACCACCAACCTGACGACATGCGCTCCACACCTTTAGTAAGAACAAGGTGTGAGGGGCAGGGCACATCTTGGGGCCAGGACAAGGAAGAGTTGTGTAGACCAAAGCATCCGAGGGGTCTTCACAGGCAGAAATGGCATTTCGTCCAGGGCCTATTCGCCACATTGTGTGGTTGCGCTTTTCTTCCACAAACTTCCATTTGTAACACCTGCCCATGATGATTCCTCCTGTTGAGGCAGTCCTGGGCAGCTCTGGCCCACAGTGACGTTTGCCTATCAAGGTACACTGCCAGCCATGTCTCTTGGCGGCAGACACTACTCCCAGGGGGAGGCTGATAAGCTGAGTAAGCATGGAAAGGACACGGTGTGTGCTAAGTGCTCACGCACACAGATACCACGATATGGAAGCAGGTCTTGCTCTTCCTATGAGAGGTAGTGGCAAGGTGAAGAGAAGCTCCTTACGTGTTCAGTGGAACAACACCTTGCACATGGTGGAGGTGAGATTCAAACCCTGGTCCTTATCTTTGCAACATGGCAAGTGCTCTGACCGTGCTAGTGGCTAGAAGAAGCATAAAGCGTGGATCCCGTCTTTCCAGAACTTAAAACTCACTGATCCGTTGGGAAGGCAAAGGCAGTACCTTCAAACAGTCACACATTCACACGTGTTTATACAGGGGTACACGTTCATATCAAAAACACACACGGGGTTATTATTCAGAGTAAATACTCCTCGTGTGAAGACTTCCACTGACCATGGAGAATAGAAGATGGAGCAGCATCCCAGAGGCCCCCGCTGGGCAGGCGTCGCCCTCCCAGCTTCTGCAAACAAAGAAATTCCCTAGAAGGTAGTATAGTGCAAGAAAAAGAACACACACACATATCCTGGAGGCTGGCAGGGCTGGGTTAAATCCTCTCTTCCCTGCTTTTTCCTTAAGTAACCTTAGCGAACGGAAACTTTCGAAGCTGTAAAATGAAAATAGCTCCGACTTCAAAGCCTGAATTACACACTCAAGCAGAGATTCTGACAGTCAGGGGAGGACTGCCCCTCCCTCATCCTCCCGGGACAAGACCCTTTGAACAGGGAGGGCGTCTCTCAGCCACCCAGATGATGGCACACACCCTGCCGTGCCCCAGGGGATGTCCAGCTGGCGATGGATTTCAGCAGAGAGGCTCTAGCTCCAGCCACCAGGAGTCCTTTGTCCGGAACCCTGTCTGTTGATGCGGCTGGTCCAAGAGGGTCAGCTCGTCCTTCCCCTGCATATGTGTGCACGGGCCCCGGTCTGGTGTTCATTCACAGATGCCTGGCACAGAAGATACAGTGAGCTTAGCCTAGGCCCAAGTTCTGCTGAAACCTCCTTGGACCCATTTGTCCCTTCTGCATTTGTTTGTGTGTGTGTGTGTGTGTGTGTGTGTGTGTTTCTGTGTCTGTGTGTGTCTGTGTGTTTGTATATGAGAGGCAGAGGTTTGGAGGAAGACAAAGAGTGATGCCAATGAACGTCAGGGAACAATACCATCCCAAGGAAAAGCGTTTAGTTGTACCTGTGGCTCCTAGAGGACATGTTCCTATGTCCTCTGTTGGTAGATGCAATACTACATAACGCATGCTTGAGGTAGCAGATTCCACACCCAACAAAATCTGTTCTGGGTAGTGAGGGCTTAGGCCAGAAAAGATGGACTGGATGTAACACCCAAACTCATGGATCTTCAGACGTTCACATTTTCTCTAGTTACGTAGGCATTGCTACGGCCACAAGTGGGTTTGAGTTCTTCAGCTAATCCAAACCAAACCATTGAAAAGTATCTACAGAGTTGGAAGCAGTAGGCGGAGAAGAGGATGTGAAACAGTTTAGGGACTAGGGAGCCTCTGGCCCTCCTTGCTGACCATTGTTCCCAGGGCCTGGTGTGTTGTGTGAGCTCACTACGTCTTGATGAATTATTAGTTATCCAAGAACACATGCTCCACGTGGCCTTTCTTCTCTGCTACTAGGGAGCTGAGCTGAAATCTCTCTCCAAGCCTATCAGGGTTGCCTCTGTCAGAGTGACAACAGGCAGAAGGGGTTCTTCTACCGGGAAGGCCTGGGATCCTCTGGGTTTCCTTCGGGGCCGAGCTCATGCATAGCCTGCCCTTACGGTGAGTCCCAGAGGAGGCACCATTGATATCCAAGGCTGTCTTCTCATGCTGCAGTGTGAATTCCCAAGATCTAGGGTTACTGTAGTGCTTGCAGCTGAGCTGTGGCTAAGTTCCAGGTCTGAGAATGAAACGTGCCGCCCTCAGGCCTGGCTTGCCCATTTCCATTTGTGTCAGTCAAGGTCTTAGGACACTGGCGGCAAGTGCCGCTACTTGCCTTCAAATGTGGCAACGACCTCCTCCCTACTTCTAAGAGTGGGCTTTGCCCCAGCTTTCAGAGCCCAACTACACGGAGCACCCAACCATCACTGATCCCTTATTTTGTGCCCAACAGTGTGCACATGCTTACACATGTTGTCCAAAATAAGCCTTTCAGCTGACATGCAGTGTGTGGTTATCCTGTGTAGCAGATGAGGAAACTGGTGCGCAAAGATGTAAAGTGCCCAAAGTCACCCAGCTGGTGAAGATCAGAGCCCCAGTCGGAACACTAATTGGGGAACTATTTAATGTATATTTCATCCTTTGATGGATGTTGTTTCAACATTTTCATCCTGATCCCTGCCCGGTGGCATCCCTCTTTGTTCTGGAATCTCTAAGTGGAACGGGAAGGACGCATCATCCCTTAAGCCCTGGGATTTCAGATTCCAGGAGCAGAACAGGTGACTCGTTCAGCAGCCCATGCCAGGTCAAAGTTTCTTAGCTCCCCAGCCTCTCCACCTTATGATAATCATTTCCTGAGAAGCCTACAGTCTGCGTGACTTATACACCTGTAAGTGAGATACGTACTGTCAACTGTATCCGCCCAGTTTCTGTGAATGAAGACTAATGTTTTGCTGACCAAGAGGCAGGAGAGAGAGCCGCAGCCCCCATTTTTTGTTTATATTACAGCAGGTGAAAAATCAAAGTGGGTTGCCCAGGTTTGTTTCCAGATCAGGCTGAATGTGGCTCTGAGTCTAGGTTTAGTCATGGTCCCAACTTTGCTGAGTTTACTGTGTCTCCCCAAGAGCCACTCAACCCTCAGTAGTTGTTTCTCTTACAACAAGGCTCGCTGTGCACGCTGATCGGCCCACACCTTCCCGCACCAACCGGAATATCCTGGAACACTACCCTCACCGCTCCGACACCCAGCAGTGTCCTGCACGCTTGCTTAGCACCATCCCAGAAGTCAAGCTTCTAGGGGAAACGTCACGAGTGGCTTTGGAAACACGAGGAAGCCACGGCTCGTAAAGTGATGGCGAAATGGGGCCAGGGCTCACGTGAAGGCACTGTCATCCTCAAGCACCATCAAACCGAGAGTGAGTTTGCCAGCCCAGGAGATGAGTAAAACCTGAAGCTTGAGGAAGGGCAGATGCATCCTATTGTGACTGGGGCCTAGCACGCCCCAATCGTAGGCCACCTCATGGCTTCCAAGAGGGATTTGAGACGTATAAAAGGTGTGCAGTCTTAGAGCATCTCAAAAGCCTCAGCATCTCCACGTTTCAGCCACTGGTGAAATCAGGTATGTCGGGCAAAGGAACGCAGCACTTGGGAGCTTGGTTCTACCTGGTCCAAAACTCTGCGGGCAGCTGGGGCTTGCGCACTGGCTGGCTGGTCAGAAAGAAAGGCCTCGTGTGGGCACCTCTCTCGTCCGTATCATTTGGGACCCACCTCTCTTGGGTTACAAGTCAACATCGGAAGTGTGTGGGGTGGGGGCTGAGATGGGGGTCCAGGGTGTGACCAGAGCCCTGTCTTGAGGGTCCTGCTGGCGTGTGTGGTGGCGCTGTTGTTGTGGCCAGGAGCTGAGTGGAGCTGATTAGGAGAGGGTGGCACCAACTCTAGGGCAGGGCTGCCCCGAAGGGAAAGGCCAGTGCAGCGAGGGAGGAGAGCTCCTCAGGGAGCAGGGGGCAGAGGCCCAGGGAGCTCAGAGCAGCAAGGACATGAGGAGGTGGTAAAGCGGCCATGTCCTGCTCTGGGAGTTGGGGACCATTGTTCCGCTCCCGAGTGCTCAGTGCCTGGGGATCCATGACTTCCCTCTCTAAGATGTGCATTCTCCCCTAGAATTTAGTATCGATCTAAACGGTCGTTTTGTCTCTAGATGAGCCTTTTCTATGAATTCTCTTACAGAGTGGTTAAGAAGCTCCATTCCAATTGTTTGATATTTATATAAAAGGTCAAAATCTTTACAAGAGTACTCAACGTGTTTTGGTTCTCGTGTGTGTGTGTGTGACCACGTGAGCACACACACACACATATATCTTTACACTCATATTTACCTGTGTATTTACATGTGTTTGTGTGGAGTTTTATACGCTCATTAATCCTTACAACAACTTTAAGAAGAGTACAGAGAAGTTAAGTACCTTGCTCAAAGTCACACAGCTGGTTAATTTTTGAGACAGGACTCACATCCAAGAAAATCATGTTCTAAATTCCACAGAATCTGCTGTGGAAGGATAATACATTTGTCCTCATTGCCCCTGACCTTTCTTCTTATTCTTTCCTTCTCTCTCCTGTCTCTGTCTGTCTCTCTCTCTCATTTTTTTATCTTTGTTTTTCCTAGCCCTCTCCATTACTCTTCTCCTTTCCCCCATTTTCCCCTCTCTTCCATCTTTCTTTCTTTCCTTCTATATTTCTTTATTTGTCTCAATTAAAACCTTGCTATGGCTTACAAACTGTAGCTACAATTTATATTGACTCACCTCATTGCACACACACAGATGCACATTTAATCGGTGAAGGCACCAGGCAAAGGTTGAAACGGCACAGGTTTGAACGAGGCAAGTGTTTCTCCTGGGTTGAGTGTCTCTAAGGTTCTAGAGTTCCTCACCTCAGTGTCTTTTCCGTTGCAGTGCACATCCAGACCAGAATGTATCATCCAAAGCAGAAGCTGTGCTGCCCGCTACCAAAGGATTGCTGCCCTCCATGCCAGCCATGCTGCACCCCACCAAAATATTGCTGCCCCTCACCAAAGTATTGCTGTCTCCCACCTCAGCAGTACTGTCCCCCTCCGCGGCAATGCTGCCCCCCAGTAAAGTACTGTTTCCCGCCACCAAAACACTGCTAAACTCCACCTCAGCACAGCAAGCAGCCTTGCCAACCTCCACCCAAGGGCAAGGAGCCCTCTATCCCAAAGTGCCCAGACCCTCAGCAGTGCCAGAAGTCCAAGCAGAAGTAAACCACAGGCATGGGCCAGAGGCCAAGCTCCCTGCAGAACAGAGAACATGAAGCCAACTCCCCTCTCTCAGCCAGCTAGCTGTCAGCACCGCTCACCCCCGGCTTCTGGAAGCAGCCACACTTGTGGAAAAGGCAGCACCAAGATGGCAGCTTCCTGGATCAACATTTTTTATGAATTAGCAGCTGCAATTTCCATTTAGAAAAGGATCCGGTTCTAAACCTTCTAATCTTCGTTGCTGACTTGTATACTTCGCCCTTTTGGCTGCTTGGAAGCTTAAGCAGCATGCCCGACCACCCTTTCCTAGCACACTTCGTCTCTGCTCCAGTTTTTCAAACAATTAAACACAATTCCGCTGCCATGAATGTGTCGGTTTGATTATTTCGTCATCTTACAGTTGTTAACTCCTGCAGATTTTGTATCCTGCTGCCTAAATAAGAGCCCTAGGAAGGCTGGGCATGTGGGTGCAGGTAGAGCAGAAGGCATGGGGAGATGCACTTCTGAGCTGAAGGACATTTTCCTTGGTCCCGCCAGGGTGAGGAGGAGAGATGGGCACTTCAGCCGCATGGAGACACATCCCCCCATACTTTCAAAATGAGAATAGCCTTTGGACACTGGGGAGATGATGCCCGTCTCGAAAACGGAGGCACAGAAAGAGTAAGGGAAACCCAGCCAGGAGCTAAAGAGTAGAGTAGAGGCAAATAAATGGAAATTCAGAGAGTACTCCAAGGGCATGTGGGTGAAAATGAATTGAGGACCCGGCCTCAAAAACTCTCCCACTGGTAAAGGAAAAGACGAGATTTTGTTCAAGCTAACAAAATGTGTAAGAGACAGTCTATATAAAAATCATATATCATGGGAGAAAATATTTGCAAATGAAGCAACTGACAAAGGATTAATTTCCAAAATTTAGAAGCAGCTCATGCAGCTCAGTAACAAAAAAACAAACAACCCAGTCCCAAAATGGGCAGAAGACCTAAATAGACATTTCTCCAAAGAAGATATACAGACTGCCAACAAACACATCAAAGAATGCTCAACATCATTAATAATTAGAGAAATGCAAATCAAAACTTCATTGAGATATCATCTCACAGCAGTCAGAATGGCCATCCTCAAAAAATCTAGAAACAATAAATGCTGGAGAGGGTGTGGAGGAAAGGGAACACTCTTGCACTGCTGGTGGGAATGTGAATTGGTTCAGCCACTATGGAGAACAGTATGGAGGTTCCTTAAAAAACTACAAATAGAACTACCATATGACCCAGCAATCCCACTACTGGACATATACCCTGAGAAAACCAAAATTCAGAAAGAGTCATGTACCAAAATGTTCATTGCAGCTCTATTTACAATAGCCCGGAGATGGAAACAACCTAAGTGCCCATCATCGGATGAATGGATAAAGGAGATGTGGCGCATATATACAATGGAATATTACTCAGCCATAAAAAGAAATGAAATTGAGCTATCTGTAATACGGTGGATAGACCTAGAGTCTGTCATACAGAGTGAAGTAAGTCAGAAAGAGAAAGACAAATACCGTATGCTAACACATATATATGGAATTTAAGGGAAAAAAATGTCATGAAGAACCTAGGGGTAAGCCAGGAGTAAGACACAGACCTACTGGAGAACGGACTTGAGGATATGGGGAGGGCGAAGGGTGAGCTGTGACAGGGCGCGAGAGAGGCATGGACATATATACAGTAACAAATGTAAGGTAGATAGCTAGTGGGAAGCAGCGACATGGCACAGGAATATCGGCTCGGTGTTTTGTGACCGCCAGGAGGGGTGGGATAGGGAGGGTGGGAGGGAGGGAGACGCAAGAGGGAAGAGATATGGGAACATATGTATATGTATAACTGATTCACTTTGTTATAAAGCAGAAACTAACACACCATTGTAAAGCAATTATACCCCAATAAAGATTTTTAAAAAAATCATACATCCATCACACACATATATCCACTGTGAATAATTTTTTTTTTTTTTTTTTTTTTTTTTTTTTGCAGTACGTGGGCCTCTCACTGTTTTGGCCTCTCCCGTTGCGGAGCACAGGCTCCGGATGCGCAGGCTCAGCGGCCATGGCTCACGGGCCCAGCCACTCCGCAGCATGTGGGATCTTCCCGGACCGGGGCACGAACCCGTGTCCCCTGCATCGGCAGGCGGACTCCCAACCACTGCGCCACCAGGGAAGCCCTCCACTGTGAATAATTTTTAAAGTCATAGCACACATTGATTCTCTAGCTTGGGGTTTCTCCTGGGCTATTTTTCTCTCACTGCCCTCTTACATTCCATTCCCTAAATCCTTGCGGTATCAGGGTAACCTGAGTAACCAGTGGTAACCTCAGGCCCACAGGTAATCCAAACTTCTTCTTTCTATTACGTCCACTACACCCATACCTTTCCACCGAATCCTTCTCTCACTAAGAGTCCCCACATTGAGGTCTTTGCATCTCTTTTCCTGTACCTGTCTCCCATTTCACGTCTCTGGGCTACAAGGGAATCACTGAAAATCCACAGAAGTGCCCAAAGGAATCAGAAAGGAACAAAACATAAACTAAATGTGTGAATTATCCCCAACATAGATCGCAGAGCATGTAGATTTCAGAATACGCTAAAGACAAAAGTTTTAGTTTTAGTTTAGCATTGCTTCCATGCTTGGCTGGTCTCTTCGTCCTCCACCACCACTGTTCATGCCCTCCAGTTAGGCTCCATCATCTACCTATTTATCGATCACCAATACATCCATCCCAAGCAGCAATGCATCATCGCATCCTTCGTAAGTACCTGCCCCTCCCTTCGTTTAGAATGTGAGGGATGCTGTGGAAGCACAAACTCGCACACAAGGCTCCAGTATTCTTGGTTTACTCCCCGTGATGAAAGCAAGCTAAGACCATCAAGACAACAAAAATCAGTTTGACCGGAAGGCGTCTAATTCATGGGCGACTTGGAAGCCACAGATACGTCATTCCTGCCCTCAGAACTCAGAGGAGACAGAGAGAGAACACTGAGGGCTGTTGAGGGGAGGAAGGAGAACTTGGCCATCTGTGTCATAATGACATCCACCACAGGGTTCCCAGAAAATGTCTTTCCAGGAAGAACACCGGGAGAAGGGAGGTTCAGAGCAGAAGGACAGCGGGATGTGTGTAAGCAGCAGTGCGTTCCAGGACTGCGCAGAGCAGTAGCCAGTGCTGCGGGTGCTACTTGTTCCCAGGAGGCCAGTCCTCAACGTCTCAGCTCCTGTCCGTGGTGGAGAGAGCACATAGCCTCTGCAGCCACCTGCACCATTTGACACCACAGAAAGCTGGGGGGCGCGTCCAGTTTCCAGACCCATGTGTCGTAAATATTTCCAACAGAGCGTTGCATTCAACAGAACTCAACGATGACACACAAATTGAATTGAAAAGCTGTAGACACCTTAAGTGGACTCCCTGAAAATGATGAGCTCTTTGAGCCAATTCCCCATCCTCAGATACCTCAGTCCCCGAAGGCTCCAAATAGCTCCTCTCCTGCCTCACATACATGACCTTGCCCCAGAACTCTCATTTGGGTTCTTATTCTCTATTTCCTCACCCTCCCTCCCTCAGCTGATTAAGACAAGGTTGAATTTTGCCTCTCTGGGCTTCAGTTAATTTTCTCCTCCACTAATTATCACACTAAGATTGTGTGCACACGGGGTTATGTGTGGACCATCTTGTGGAATTTTCCTTTATCCCGTCATAGTGGGTTTGGATGCCAGATGCATGTCTATGATGGACTGAATCCAATACTTCCCTAGGCCTCACTTTACTCATGTGTATAGTGGGCAGAATAATACCTGCAACCTGGGGTTGACGGGGAGGGGTCTTCAATGAGACAATGTAAATAAATAGTAAGTAGGATGTAACACATAATAAATGTTGGATGAATGTTAGCTCCTGCTTTTATTATTATTCTCCACTTCCTGACAGAGCAGCAAGACCCTCCACTTATTACCACCAACCTGACGACATGCGCTCCACACCTTTAGTAAGAACAAGGTGTGAGGGGCAGGGCACATCTTGGGGCCAGGACAAGGAAGAGTTGTGTAGACCAAAGCATCCGAGGGGTCTTCACAGGCAGAAATGGCATTTCGTCCAGGGCCTATTCGCCACATTGTGTGGTTGCGCTTTTCTTCCACAAACTTCCATTTGTAACACCTGCCCATGATGATTCCTCCTGTTGAGGCAGTCCTGGGCAGCTCTGGCCCACAGTGACGTTTGCCTATCAAGGTACACTGCCAGCCATGTCTCTTGGCGGCAGACACTACTCCCAGGGGGAGGCTGATAAGCTGAGTAAGCATGGAAAGGACACGGTGTGTGCCAAGTGCTCACACACACAGATACCACGATATGGAAGCAGGTCTTGCTCTTCCTATGAGAGGTAGTGGCAAGGTGAAGAGAAGCTCCTTACGTGTTCAGTGGAACAACACCTTGCACATGGTGGAGGTGAGATTCAAACCCTGGTCCTTATCTTTGCAACATGGCAAGTGCTCTGACCGTGCTAGTGGCTAGAAGAAGCATAAAGCGTGGATCCCGTCTTTCCAGAACTTAAAGCTCACTGATCCGTTGGGAAGGCAAAGGCAGTACCTTCAAACAGTCACACATTCACACGTGTTTATACAGGGGTACACGTTCATATCAAAAACACACACGGGGTTATTATTCAGAGTAAATACTCCTCGTGTGAAGACTTCCACTGACCATGGAGAATAGAAGATGGAGCAGCATCCCAGAGGCCCCCGCTGGGCAGGCGTCGTCCTCCCAGCTTCTGCAAACAAAGAAATTCCCTAGAAGGTAGTATAGTGCAAGAAAAAGAACACACACACATATCCTGGAGGCTGGCAGGGCTGGGTTAAATCCTCTCTTCCCTGCTTTTTCCTTAAGTAACCTTAGCGAACGGAAACTTTCGAAGCTGTAAAATGAAAATAGCTCCGACTTCAAAGCCTGAATTACACACTCAAGCAGAGATTCTGACAGTCAGGGGAGGACTGCCCCTCCCTCATCCTCCCGGGACAAGACCCTTTGAACAGGGAGGGCGTCTCTCAGCCACCCAGATGATGGCACACACCCTGCCGTGCCCCAGGGGATGTCCAGCTGGCGATGGATTTCAGCAGAGAGGCTCTAGCTCCAGCCACCAGGAGTCCTTTGTCCGGAACCCTGTCTGTTGATGCGGCTGGTCCAAGAGGGTCAGCTCGTCCTTCCCCTGCATATGTGTGCACGGGCCCCGGTCTGGTGTTCATTCACAGATGCCTGGCACAGAAGATACAGTGAGCTTAGCCTAGGCCCAAGTTCTGCTGAAACCTCCTTGGACCCATTTGTCCCTTCTGCATTTGTTTGTGTGTGTGTGTGTGTGTGTGTGTGTGTGTGTGTGTTTCTGTGTCTGTGTGTGTCTGTGTGTTTGTATATGAGAGGCAGAGGTTTGGAGGAAGACAAAGAGTGATGCCAATGAACGTCAGGGAACAATACCATCCCAAGGAAAAGCGTTTATTTGTACCTGTGGCTCCTAGAGGACATGTTCCTATGTCCTCTGTTGGTAGATGCAATACTACATAACGCATGCTTGAGGTAGCAGATTCCACACCCAACAAAATCTGTTCTGGGTAGTGAGGGCTTAGGCCAGAAAAGATGGACTGGATGTAACACCCAAACTCATGGATCTTCAGACGTTCACATTTTCTCTAGTTACGTAGGCATTGCTACGGCCACAAGTGGGTTTGAGTTCTTCAGCTAATCCAAACCAAACCATTGAAAAGTATCTACAGAGTTGGAAGCAGTAAGCGGAGAAGAGGATGTGAAACAGTTTAGGGACTAGGGAGCCTCTGGCCCTCCTTGCTGACCATTGTTCCCAGGGCCTGGTGTGTTGTGTGAGCTCACTACGTCTTGATGAATTATTAGTTATCCAAGAACACATGCTCCACGTGGCCTTTCTTCTCTGCTACTAGGGAGCTGAGCTGAAATCTCTCTCCAAGCCTATCAGGGTTGCCTCTGTCAGAGTGACAACAGGCAGAAGGGGTTCTTCTACCGGGAAGGCCTGGGATCCTCTGGGTTTCCTTCGGGGCCGAGCTCATGCATAGCCTGCCCTTACGGTGAGTCCCAGAGGAGGCACCATTGATATCCAAGGCTGTCTTCTCATGCTGCAGTGTGAATTCCCAAGATCTAGGGTTACTGTAGTGCTTGCAGCTGAGCTGTGGCTAAGTTCCAGGTCTGAGAATGAAACGTGCCGCCCTCAGGCCTGGCTTGCCCATTTCCATTTGTGTCAGTCAAGGTCTTAGGACACTGGTGGCAAGTGCCGCTACTTGCCTTCAAATGTGGCAACGACCTCCTCCCTACTTCTAAGAGTGGGCTTTGCCCCAGCTTTCAGAGCCCAACTACACGGAGCACCCAACCATCACTGATCCCTTATTTTGTGCCCAACAGTGGGCACATGCTTACACATGTTGTCCAAAATAAGCCTTTCAGCTGACATGCAGTGTGTGGTTATCCTGTGTAGCAGATGAGGAAACTGGTGCGCAAAGATGTAAAGTGCCCAAAGTCACCCAGCTGGTGAAGATCAGAGCCCCAGTCGGAACACTAATTGGGGAACTATTTAATGTATGTTTCATCCTTTGATGGATGTTGTTTCAACATTTTCATCCTGGTCCCTGCCCGGTGGCATCCCTCTTTGTTCTGGAATCTCTAAGTGGAACGGGAAGGACGCATCATCCCTTAAGCCCTGGGATTTCAGATTCCAGGAGCCAGAACGGGTGACTCGTCCAGCAGCCCATGCCAGGTCAAAGTTTCTTAGCTCCCCAGCCTCTCCACCTTATGATAATCATTTCCTGAGAAGCCTACAGTCTGCGTGACTTATACACCTGTAAGTGAGATACGTACTGTCAACTGTATCCGCCCAGTTTCTGTGAATGAAGACTAATGTTTTGCTGACCAAGAGGCAGGAGAGAGAGCCGCAGCCCCCATTTTTTGTTTATATTACAGCAGGTGAAAAATCAAAGTGGGTTGCCCAGGTTTGTTTCCAGATCAGGCTGAATGTGGCTCTGAGTCTAGGTTTAGTCATGGTCCCAACTTTGCTGAGTTTACTGTGTCTCCCCAAGAGCCACTCACCCCTCAGTAGTTGTTTCTCTTACAACAAGGCTCGCTGTGCACGCTGATCGGCCCACACCTTCCCGCACTAACCGGAATATCCTGGAACACTACCCTCACCGCTCCGACACCCAGCAGTGTCCTGCACGCTTGCTTAGCACCATCCCAGAAGTCAAGCTTCTAGGGGAAACGTCACGAGTGGCTTTGGAAACACGAGGAAGCCACGGCTCGTAAAGTGATGGCGAAATGGGGCCAGGGCTCACGTGAAGGCACTGTCATCCTCAAGCACCATCAAACCGAGAGTGAGTTTGCCAGCCCAGGAGATGAGTAAAACCTGAAGCTTGAGGAAGGGCAGATGCATCCTATTGTGACTGGGGCCTAGCACGCCCCAATCGTAGGCCACCTCATGGCTTCCAAGAGGGATTTGAGACGTATAAAAGGTGTGCAGTCTTAGAGCATCTCAAAAGCCTCAGCATCTCCACGTTTCAGCCACTGGTGAAATCAGGTATGTCGGGCAAAGGAACGCAGCACTTGGGAGCTTGGTTCTACCTGGTCCAAAACTCTGCGGGCAGCTGGGGCTTGCGCACTGGCTGGCTGGTCAGAAAGAAAGGCCTCGTGTGGGCACCTCTCTCGTCCGTATCATTTGGGACCCACCTCTCTTGGGTTACAAGTCAACATCGGAAGTGTGTGGGGTGGGGGCTGAGATGGGGGTCCAGGGTGTGACCAGAGCCCTGTCTTGAGGGTCCTGCTGGCGTGTGTGGTGGCGCTGTTGTTGTGGCCAGAAGCTGAGCGGAGCTGATTAGGAGAGGGTGGCACCAAATCTAGGGCAGGGCTGCCCTGAAGGGAAAGGCCAGTGCAGCGAGGGAGGAGAGCTCCTCAGGGAACAGGGGGCAGAGGCCCAGGGAGCTCAGAGCAGCAAGGACATGAGGAGGTGGTAAAGCGGCCATGTCCTGCTCTGGGAGTTGGGGACCATTGTTCCACCCCCGTGTGCTCAGTGCCTGGGGATCCATGACTTCCCTCTCTAAGATGTGCATTCTCCCCTAGAATTTAGTATCGATCTAAACGGTCGTTTTGTCTCTAGATGAGTCTTTTCTATGAATTCTCTTACAGAGTGGTTAACATGCTCCATTCCAATTGTTTGATATTTATATAAAAGGTCAAAATCTTTACAAGAGTACTCAACGTGTTTTGGTTCTCGTGTGTGTGTGTGTGACCACGTGAGCACACACACACACACATATATCTTTACACTCATATTTGCCTGTGTATTTACATGTGTTTGTGTGGAGTTTTATATGCTCATTAATCCTTACAACAACTTTAAGAAGAGTACAGAGAAGTTAAGTACCTTGCTCAAAGTCACACAGCTGGTTAATTTTTGAGACAGGACTCACATCCAAGAAAATCATGTTCTAAATTCCACAGTATCTGCTGTGGAAGGATAATACATTTGTCCTCATTGCCCCTGACCTTTCTTCTTATTCTTTCCTTCTCTCTCCTGTCTCTGTCTGTCTGTCTCTCTCTCATTTTTTATATTTTTGTTTTTTCTACCCCTCTCCATTTCTCTTCTCCTTTCACCCATTTTTCCTCTCTTTCTTCTTTCCTTCCTTCCTTCTATATTTGTTTATTTGTCTCAATTAAAACCTTGCTATGGCTTACAAACTGTAGCTACAATTTATACTGACTCACATCATTGCAGACACACACACACACGTTTAATCGGTGAAGGCACCAGGCAAAGGTTGAAACGGCACAGGTTTGAACGAGGCAAGTGGTTCTCCTAGGTTGAGTGTCTCTAAGGTTCTAGAGTTCCTCACTTCAGTGTCTTTTCCGTTGCAGTGCACATCCAGACCAGAATGTATCATCCAAAGCAGAAGCTGTGCTGCCCGCTACCAAAGGATTGCTGCCCTCCATGCCAGCCATGCTGCACCCCACCAAAATATTGCTGCCCCTCACCAAAGTATTGCTGTCCCCCACCTCAGCAGTACTGTCCGCCTCCGTGGCAATGCTGCCCCCCAGTAAAGTACTGTTTCCCCCCACCGAAACACTGCTAAACTCCACCTCAGCACAGCAAGCAGCCTTGCCAACCTCCACCCAAGGGCAAGGAGCCCTCTATCCCAAAGTGCCCAGACCCTCAGCAGTGCCAGAAGTCCAAGCAGAAGTAAACCGCAGGCATGGGCCAGAGGCCAAGCTCCCTGCAGAACAGAGAACATGAAGCCAACTCCCCTCTCTCAGCCAGCGAGCTGTCAGCACCGCTCACCCCCGGCTTCTGGAAGCAGCCACATTTGTGGAAAAGCCAGCACCAAGATGGCAGCTTCCTAGATCAACATTTCTTATGAATTAGCAGCTGCAATTTCCATTTAGAAAAGGATCCGGTTCTAAACCTTCTAATCTTCTTTGCAGACTTGTATACTTCGCCCTTTTGGCTTCTTGGAAACTTAAGCAACATGCCCGACCACCCTTTCCTAGCTCACTTGGTCTCTGCTCCAGTTTTTCAAACAATTAAACACAATTCCGCTGCCATGAATGTGTCGGTTTGATTATTTCGTCATCTTACAGTCGTTAACTCCTGCAGATTTTGTATCCTGCTGCCTAAATATGAGCCCTAGGAGGGCTGGGCATGTGGGTGCAGGTAGAGCAGAAGGCATGGGGAGATGCACTTCTGAGCTGAAGGACATTTTCCTTGGTCCTGCAGGGTGAAGAGGAGAGAAGGGCACTTCAGCCGCATGGAGACACATCCCCCCATACTTGCAAAATGAGAACAGCCTCTGAACACAAGGGAGATGATGTCCGTCTCGAAAACGGAGGCACAAAAAGAGTAAGGGAAACCCAGCCAGGAGCTAAATAGTAGAGCAGAGGCAAAAAAAGGGAAATTCAGAGAATACTCCAGGGGCATGTGGGTCAAAATGAATTGAGGACCGGGCCTCAAAATCCCTACCTCAGGTAAAAGAAAAGACGATATTTTGTTCAAGCTATCAAAATGTGTAAGTAGGAGACAGTCTATGTAAAAATCATACATCCATCACACACATATATCCGCTGTCAATATATTTTTTTTTTCTATACGCGGGCCTGTCACTGTTGTGGCCTTTCCCGTTGCGGAGCACAGGCTCTGGACGCGCAGGCTCAGTGGCCATGGCTCACGGGCCCAGCCGTTCCGCGGCATGTGGGATCCTCCCGGACCGGGGAACGTACCCGCGTCCGCTGCATCGGCAGGCGGACTCTCAACCACTGCACCAATAGGGAAGACCCAGTGTCAAGAGTTTTTAAAGTCATAGCAGCCATTGATTCCCTAGGTTGGGGTTTCTCCTGGGCTATTTTTCTCTCACTGCCCTCTTACTTTCCATTCCCTAAATCCTTGCGGTATCAGGGTAACCTGAGTAACTGGTGGTAACCTCAGGCCCACAGGTAAGCCAAAGTTCTTCTTTCTATTATGTCCACTACACCCATACATTTCCACCGAATCCTTCTCTCACTAAAAGTCCCCACATTGAGGTCTTTGCATCTCTTTTCCTATACCTGCCTCCCATTTTATGTTTCTGGGTTACAAGGGAATCACTGAAAATCCACAGAAGTGCCCAAAGGAATCAGAAAGGAACAAAACATAAACTAAATGTGTGAATTATCCCCAACATAGATCATAGAGCATGTAGGATTCAGAATACGCTAAAGACAAAAGTTTTAGGTTTAGTTTAGCATTGCTTCCATGGTTGGCTCATCCCTTCGTCCTCCACCACCTCTGTTCATGCCCTCCAGTTAGGCTCCATCCATCTACCTATTTACCCATTACCAATCCATCCATCCCAAGCAGCAATGCATCATCGCATCCTTCCTAAGTACCTGCCCCTCCCTTTGTTTAGAATGTGTGGGATGTTGTGGAAGCACAAACTCACACACAAGCCTCCAGTATTCTTGGTTTAATCCCCGTGATGAAAGCAAGCTAAGACCATCAAGACAACAAAAATCAGTTTGACCGGAAGGCGTCTAATTCATGGACGACTTGGAAGTCACAGATACGTCATTCCTGCCGTCAGAATTCAGAGGAGACAGAGAGAGAACACTGAGGGCTGTTGAGGGGAGGAAGGAGAACTTGGCCATCTGTGTCATAATGACATCCACCACAGGGCTCCCAGAAAATGTCTTTCCAGGAAGAACACCGCGAGAAGGGCGGTTCAGAGCGGAAGGACAGCGGGATGTGTGTAAGTAAGCAGCAGTGCGCTCCCGGACTGCGTAGAGCAGCAGCCAATGCTGCGAGTGCTAGTTGTTCCCAGGAGGCCAGTCTTCAAGGTCTCAGCCCCTGTCTGTGGTGGAGAGAGCACATAGCCTCTACAGCCTCCTTCACCATTTGACACCACGGAATGCTGGGGGGCGCGTCCAGTTTCCAGACCCATGTGTCGTAAATATTTCCAACAGAGCGTTGCATTCAACAGAACTCAACGATGACACACAAAATGAATTGAAAAGCTGTAGACACCTTAAGTGAACTCCCTGAAAATGATGAGCTCTTTGAGCCAATTCCCCATCCTCTGATACCTCACTCAGCACAGGCTCCAAATAGCTCCTCTCTTGCCTCATATACATGAACTTGCCCCAGAATTCTCATTTGGGTTCTTATTCTCTATTTCCTCATCCTCCCCCCTCAGCTGATTAAGACAAGGTTGAATTTTGCCTCTCTGGGCTTCCCTTAATTTTCTCCTCCACTAATTATCATACTAGGATTGTGTGCACACGGGGTTATGTGTGGATCACCTTGCGGAATTTTGCTTTATCCCGTCATAGTGGGTTTGGATGCCAGATGCATGCCTATGATGGACTGAATCCAATACTTCCCTAGGCCTCACTTTACTCATGTGTATAGTGGGCAGAATAATACCTGCAACCTGGGGTTGACGGGGAGGGGTCTTCAATGAGACAATGTAAATAAATAGTAAGTAGGATGTAACACATAGTAAATGTTGGATGAATGTTAGCTCTTGCTTTTATTATTATTCTCCACTTCCTGAAAGAGCAGCAAGACCCTCCACTTATTACCACCAACCTGATGACATGCGCTCCACACCTTTAGTAAGAACAAGGTGTGAGGGGCAGGGCACATCTTGGGGCCAGGACAAGGAAGAGTTTTGTAGACCAAAGCATCCGAGGGGTGTTCAAAGGCGGAAATGGTATTTTGTCCAGGGCCTATTCGCCACATTGTGTGGTTGCCCTTTTCTTCCAGAAACTTCCCTTTGTAACACCTGCCCATGATGATTCCTGCTGTTGAGGCAGTCCTGGGCATCTCTGATCCACAGTGACATTTGCCTATCAATGTACACAGCCAGGTATGTCTTTCGGAGGGAGACCCTACACCCAGGAGGAGGCAGATAAGATGAGGAAGCATGGAAAGGGCACGGAATGTGCCAAGCGCTCACACGCACAGATACCACCATATTGAAGCAGGTCTTGCTCTTCTTATGAGAGGTAGTGGCAAGGTGAAGAGAAGCTCCTTACGTGTTCAATGTAACAACACCTTGCACATGGTGGAGGTGAGATTCACACCCTGGTCCTTATCTTTGCAACACGGCAAGTGCTCTGACCGTGCTAGTGGCTACAAGAAGCATAAAGCCTGGATCCCGTCTTTCCAGAACTTAAAACTCACTGATCCGTTGGGAAGGCAAAAGCAGTACTTTCACACAGTTACACTTTCACACGTGTTTATACAGGGGTACACGTTCATATCAAAGACAAACACGGGGTTTTTATTCAGCATAAATTCTCTACATGTGAAGACTTCTACTGACCATGGAGAACAGAAGATGGAGCAGCGTCCCAGAGGCCCCCGCTGGGACAGTCGTCGGCCTCCCATCTGCTCCACGCTGTAGGACTGAGCTGGCTGCCTGGCAGGGTGGGCGCAGGCACATAGGCCGGCAGGGCAGCTGGTGCAGAGCCTAGGAGCCACCTGTTACATAAGTTCTTTTCACATTTTATCTATGGAGTCAGCAACACCTGTGCATACCTCTTGACTCTCAGCCCTGTGCACACTCACCCTCGCACACTCAAGTTCATATTCCCACATAGATCCATTCATGACCCCTCAAGTGAGGCCACACACAACACACACAGACAAACCTTCATAAGATGTCAATCACCTGAAGTATGTCTTCACTCACCCACACACACTCACAGACACTCCAATGCACCAACACACATGCTCACATTGTCTTTCTTGTGCATGTGCATCGCCCCAGAGCATACAGTTCAGAGCCTCCCCAGGCTTCTGCAACATTCCATCAGATTATTGACCCTTGACCTTGAGTGAATTTCCAAGCAGAAAGATCTCCGGATAAAGAGGATGATGTTGAGGCCTTTGAAAGAAGGCTGCCTTCCTCAGGGAAGAATATAGTTACATCTTCCAAACAAAGAAATTCCCTAGAAGGTAGTATAGTGCAGGAGAAGGAACACAAAAACGTATCCTGGAGCCTGGCAGGGCTGGGTTAAATCCTCTCTTGCCTACTATTTCCTTAAGTAATCTTAACGAACAAAACCTTTCGAAGCTGTAAAATGAGAATAGCTCCGAACTCAAGGCCAGAATTAGAAACTCGAGCAGAGAATGTGACAGTCAGGGGAGGACTGCCCCTCCCTCATCCTCCCGGGACAAGACCCCTTGAACAGGGAGGGCGTCTCTCAGCCGCCCAGATGATGGCACACACCCTGCCGTGCCCCAGGTGTTGCCCAGCTGGCGATGGATTTCAGCAGAGAGGCTCTAGCTCCAGCCACCAGGAGTCCTTTGTCCGGAACCCTGTCTGTTGATGCGGCCGGCCCCAGAGGGTCAGTTCGGCCTTCCCCTGCATATGTGTGCACGGGCCCCGGCCTGGTGTTCATTCACAGATGCCTGGCAAAGTAGATACAGTGGTCTTAGCCTGTGCCCAGGTTCTGCTGAGACCTCCTTGGTCCCAATTGTCCCTTCTGCCGTGTGTGTGTGTGTGTGTGTGTTTGTGTGTGTGTGTGTGTGTGTGTGTTTCTGTGTCTGTGTGTGTTTGTATATGAGAGGCAGAGGTTTGGAGGAAGACAAAGAGTGATGCCAATGAACGTCAGGGAACAATACCATCCCAAGGATAAGCGTTTAGTTGTACCTGTGGCTCCTAGAGGACATGTTCCTATGTCCTCTGTTGGTAGATGCAATACTACATAACGCATACTTGAGGTAGCAGATTCCACACCCAGCAAAATCTGTTCTGGGTAGTGAGGGCTTAGGCCAGAAACGATGGACTGGATGTAACACCCAAACTCATGGATCTTCAGACGTTCACATTTTCTCTAGTTACGTAGGCATTGCTACGGCCACAAGTGGGTTTGAGTTCTTCAGCTAATCCAAGCCAAACCATTGAAAAGTATCTACAGAGTTGGAAGCAGTAGGCGGAGAAGAGGATGTGAAACAGTTTAGGGACCAGGGAGGCTCTGGCCCTCCTTGCTGACCTCCGTCCCCAGGGCCTGGTGCGTTGTGTGAGCTCACTACGTCTTGATGAATTATTAGTTATCCCAGAACACATGCCCCACGTGGCCTTTCCTCTCTGCTACTAGGGACCTGAGCTGAAATCTCTCTCCAAGCCTATCAGGGTTGCTTCTGTCAGAGTGACAACAGGCGGAAGGGGTTCTTCTCCCGGGAAGGCCTGGGATCCTCTGGGTTTCCTTCGGGGCCGAGCCCATGCATAGCCTGCCCTTACGGTGAGTCCCAGAGGAGACACCATTGATATCCAAGGCTGTCTTCTCATGCTGCAGTGTGAATTCCCAAGATCTAGGGTTACTGTCGGGCTTGTAGCTGAGCTGTGGCTAAATTCCAGGTCTGAGAATGAAACGTGCCGTCCTCAGGCCTGGCTTGCCCATTTCCATTTGTGTCAGTCAAGGTCTTAGGACACTGGTGGCAAGTGCCGCTACTTGCCTTCAAATGTGGCAACGACCTCCTCCTCCCTACTTCTAAGAGTGGGCTTTTCCCCAGCTTTCAGAGCCCGACTCCACGGAGCGCCCAACCATCGTTGAACCCTTATTCTGTGCCCAAAAGTGTGCACATGCTTACGCATGTTGTCCAAAATAAGCCTTTCAGCTGACATGCAGTATGGGGTTATCCTGTTTAGCAGATGAGGAAACTGGTGCTCACAGATGTATAGTGCCCAAAGTCACCCAGCTGGTGAAGATCAGAGCCCCAGTTGGAACACTAACTGGGGAATTATTTAAGGTATGTTTCATCCTTTGATGGATGTTGTTTCAACCTTTTCATCCTTGTCCCTGCCCTATGGCATCCTTCTTTGTTCTGGAAGCTCTAAGTGGAACAGGAAGGACG
The DNA here is from genome assembly GCF_964374135.1 of Grampus griseus. Lineage (NCBI taxonomy): Eukaryota > Metazoa > Chordata > Mammalia > Artiodactyla > Delphinidae > Grampus > Grampus griseus. The sequence continues at coordinate 295,884 of NW_028133180.1, read as the reverse complement.
CATCAGTCCTTAAGCCCTGGGAGATCAGATTCTAGGAGTCAGACTGGGTGAATCGTCCAGCAGCCCATGCCAGGTCAAAGTTTCTTAGCTCCCCAGCCTCTGCAACTTATGATAATCATTTCCCTGAGAAGCCTGCAGTCTGCGTGACTTATACACCTGTAAGTGAGATATGTACTCTCAACAGTAACCGCCCAGTTTCTGTGAATGAAGACTAATGTTTTGCTGACCAAGAGGCAGCAGAGAGAGCTGCAACCCCCATTTTTTGTTTATATTACAGCAGGTACAAAATCAAAGCGGCTTGCCAAGGCTTGTTTCCAGTTCAGGCTGAATGTGGCTCTGAATCTAGGTTACGTCATGGTTCCAACTTTGCTGAGTTTACTGTGTCTCCCCAAGAGCCACTCACCCCTCAGTAGTTGTTTCTCTTACAACAAGGCTCACTGTGCACGCTGATCGGCCCACACCTTCCCGCACCAACCGGAATATCCTGGAACACTACCCTCACCGCTCCCACACCCAGCAGTGTCCTGCACGCTTGCTTAGCACCATCCCAGAAGTCAAGCTTCTAGGGGAAACGTCACGAGTGGCTTTGGAAACACGAGGAAGCCACGGCTTGTAAAGTGATGGGGAAATGGGGCCAGGGCTCGCGTGAAGGCACTGTCATCCTCAAGCACCATCTAACCGAGAGTGAGTTTGCCAGCCCAGGAGATGAGTAAAACCTCAAGTTTGAGGAAGGGCAGATGCATCCTATTGTGACTGGGGCCTAGCACGCCCCAATCGTAGGCCACCTCATGGCTTCCAAGAGGGATTTGAGACGTATAAAAGGTGTGCAGTCTTAGAGCATCTCAAAAGCCTCAGCATCTCCACGTTCCAGCCACTGGTGAAATCAGGTATGTCGGGCAAAGGAACGCAGCACTTGGGAGCTTGGTTCTACCTGGTCCAAAACTCTGCGGGCAGCTGGGGCTTGCGCACTGGCTGGCTGGTCAGAAAGAAAGGACTTGTGTGGGCACCTCTCTCGTCCGTATCATTTGGGACCCACCTCTCTTGGGCTACAAGTCAACATCTGAAGTGTGTGGGGTGGGGGCTGAGATGGGGGTCCAGGGTGTGACCAGAGTCCTGTCTTGAGGGTCCTGCTGGTGTGTGTGGTGGCGCTGTTGTCGTGGCCAGGAGCTGAGCGGAGCCTGTTAGGAGAAGGTAGCACCAACTCTAGGGCAGGGCTGCCCTGAAGGGAAAGGCCAGTGCAGCGAGGGAGGAGAGCTCCTCAGGGAGCAGGAGGCAGAGGCCCAGGGAGCTCAGAGCAGCAAGGACAAGAGGAGGTGATAAAGCGGCCATGTCCTGCTCTGGGAGTTGGGGACCATTGTTCCGCCCCCGTGTGCTCAGTGCCTGGGGATCCATGACTTCCCTCTCTAAGATGTGCATTCTCCCCTAGAATTTAGTATCGATCTAAATGGTCCTTTTGTCTCTAGATGAGTCTTTTCTATGAATTCTCTTACAGAGTGGTTAACATGCTCCATTCCAATTGTTTGATATTTATATAAAAGGTCAAAATCTTTACAAGAGTACTCAACGTGTTTTGGTTCTCGTGTGTGTGTGTGTGTGTGTGACCACGCGAGCGCACACACACACATATATCTTTACACTCATATTTACCTGTGTATTTACATGTGTTTGTGTGGAGTTTTATATGCTCATTAATCCTTACAACAACTTTAAGAAGAGTACAGAGAAGTTAAGTACCTTGCTCAAAGTCACAGAGCTGGTTAATTTTTGAGAAAGGACTCACATCCAAGAAAATCGTGTTCTAAATTCCACAGTATCTGCTGTGGAAGGATAATACATTTGTCCTCATTGCCCCTGACCTTCCTTCTTATTCTTTCCTTCTCTCTCCTGTCTCTGTCTGTCTGTCTCTCTCATTTTTTTATCTTTGTTTTTCCTAGCCCTCTCCATTACTCTTCTCCTTTCCCCCCTTTTTCCCTCTCTTCCATCTTTCTTTCTTTCCTTCTATATTTCTTTATTTGTCTCAATTAAAACCTTGCTATGGCTTACAAACTGTAGCTACAATTTATACTGACTCACCTCATTGCACACACACAGATGCACATTTAATCGGTGAAGGCACCAGGCAAAGGTTGAAACGGCACAGGTTTGAACGAGGCAAGTGGTTCTCCTGGGTTGAGTGTCTCTAAGGTTCTAGAGTTCCTCACTTCAGTGTCTTTTCCGTTGCAGTGCACATCCAGACCAGAATGTATCATCCAAAGCAGAAGCTGTGCTGCCCGCTACCAAAGGATTGCTGCCCTCCATGCCAGCCATGCTGCACCCCACCAAAATATTGCTGCCCCTCACCAAAGTATTGCTGTTCCTCACCTCAGCAGTACTGTCCCCCTCCGCGGCAATGCTGCCCCCCAGTAAAGTACTGTTTCCCGCCACCAAAACACTGCTAAACTCCACCTCAGCACAGTAAGCAGCCTTGCCAACCTCCACCCAAGGGCAAGGAGCCCTCTATCCCAAAGTGCCCAGACCCTCAGCAGTGCCAGAAGTCCAAGCAGAAGTAAACCACAGGCATGGGCCAGAGGCCAAGCTCCCTGCAGAACAGAGAACATGAAGCCAACTCCCCTCTCTCAGCCAGCTAGCTGTCAGCACCACTCACCCCCGGCTTCTGGAAGCAGCCACATTTGTGGAAAAGCCAGCACCAAGATGGCAGCTTCCTGGATCAACATTTTTTATGAATTAGCAGCTGCAATTTCCATTTAGAAAAGGATCCGGTTCTAAACCTTCTAATCTTCGTTGCTGACTTGTATACTTCGCCCTTTTGGCTGCTTGGAAGCTTAAGCAGCATGCCCGACCACCCTTTCCTAGCACACTTCGTCTCTGCTCCAGTTTTTCAAACAATTAAACACAATTCCGCTGCCATGAATGTGTCGGTTTGATTATTTCGTCATCTTACAGTTGTTAACTCCTGCAGATTTTGTATCCTGCTGCCTAAATAAGAGCCCTAGGAAGGCTGGGCATGTGGGTGCAGGTAGAGCAGAAGGCATGGGGAGATGCACTTCTGAGCTGAAGGACATTTTCCTTGGTCCCGCCAGGGTGAGGAGGAGAGATGGGCACTTCAGCCGCATGGAGACACATCCCCCCATACTTTCAAAATGAGAATAGCCTTTGGACACTGGGGAGATGATGCCCGTCTCGAAAACGGAGGCACAGAAAGAGTAAGGGAAACCCAGCCAGGAGCTAAAGAGTAGAGTAGAGGCAAATAAATGGAAATTCAGAGAGTACTCCAAGGGCATGTGGGTGAAAATGAATTGAGGACCCGGCCTCAAAAACTCTCCCACTGGTAAAGGAAAAGACGAGATTTTGTTCAAGCTAACAAAATGTGTAAGAGACAGTCTATATAAAAATCATATATCATGGGAGAAAATATTTGCAAATGAAGCAACTGACAAAGGATTAATTTCCAAAATTTAGAAGCAGCTCATGCAGCTCAGTAACAAAAAAACAAACAACCCAGTCCCAAAATGGGCAGAAGACCTAAATAGACATTTCTCCAAAGAAGATATACAGACTGCCAACAAACACATCAAAGAATGCTCAACATCATTAATAATTAGAGAAATGCAAATCAAAACTTCATTGAGATATCATCTCACAGCAGTCAGAATGGCCATCCTCAAAAAATCTAGAAACAATAAATGCTGGAGAGGGTGTGGAGGAAAGGGAACACTCTTGCACTGCTGGTGGGAATGTGAATTGGTTCAGCCACTATGGAGAACAGTATGGAGGTTCCTTAAAAAACTACAAATAGAACTACCATATGACCCAGCAATCCCACTACTGGACATATACCCTGAGAAAACCAAAATTCAGAAAGAGTCATGTACCAAAATGTTCATTGCAGCTCTATTTACAATAGCCCGGAGATGGAAACAACCTAAGTGCCCATCATCGGATGAATGGATAAAGGAGATGTGGCGCATATATACAATGGAATATTACTCAGCCATAAAAAGAAATGAAATTGAGCTATCTGTAATACGGTGGATAGACCTAGAGTCTGTCATACAGAGTGAAGTAAGTCAGAAAGAGAAAGACAAATACCGTATGCTAACACATATATATGGAATTTAAGGGAAAAAAATGTCATGAAGAACCTAGGGGTAAGCCAGGAGTAAGACACAGACCTACTGGAGAACGGACTTGAGGATATGGGGAGGGCGAAGGGTGAGCTGTGACAGGGCGAGAGAGAGGCATGGACATATATACAGTAACAAATGTAAGGTAGATAGCTAGTGGGAAGCAGCGACATGGCACAGGAATATCGGCTCGGTGTTTTGTGACCGCCAGGAGGGGTGGGATAGGGAGGGTGGGAGGGAGGGAGACGCAAGAGGGAAGAGATATGGGAACATATGTATATGTATAACTGATTCACTTTGTTATAAAGCAGAAACTAACACACCATTGTAAAGCAATTATACCCCAATAAAGATTTTTAAAAAAATCATACATCCATCACACACATATATCCACTGTGAATAATTTTTTTTTTTTTTTTTTTTTTTTTTTTTGCAGTACGTGGGCCTCTCACTGTTTTGGCCTCTCCCGTTGCGGAGCACAGGCTCCGGATGCGCAGGCTCAGCGGCCATGGCTCACGGGCCCAGCCACTCCGCAGCATGTGGGATCTTCCCGGACCGGGGCACGAACCCGTGTCCCCTGCATCGGCAGGCGGACTCCCAACCACTGCGCCACCAGGGAAGCCCTCCACTGTGAATAATTTTTAAAGTCATAGCACACATTGATTCTCTAGCTTGGGGTTTCTCCTGGGCTATTTTTCTCTCACTGCCCTCTTACATTCCATTCCCTAAATCCTTGCGGTATCAGGGTAACCTGAGTAACCAGTGGTAACCTCAGGCCCACAGGTAATCCAAACTTCTTCTTTCTATTACGTCCACTACACCCATACCTTTCCACCGAATCCTTCTCTCACTAAGAGTCCCCACATTGAGGTCTTTGCATCTCTTTTCCTGTACCTGTCTCCCATTTCACGTCTCTGGGCTACAAGGGAATCACTGAAAATCCACAGAAGTGCCCAAAGGAATCAGAAAGGAACAAAACATAAACTAAATGTGTGAATTATCCCCAACATAGATCGCAGAGCATGTAGATTTCAGAATACGCTAAAGACAAAAGTTTTAGTTTTAGTTTAGCATTGCTTCCATGCTTGGCTGGTCTCTTCGTCCTCCACCACCACTGTTCATGCCCTCCAGTTAGGCTCCATCATCTACCTATTTATCGATCACCAATACATCCATCCCAAGCAGCAATGCATCATCGCATCCTTCGTAAGTACCTGCCCCTCCCTTCGTTTAGAATGTGAGGGATGCTGTGGAAGCACAAACTCGCACACAAGGCTCCAGTATTCTTGGTTTACTCCCCGTGATGAAAGCAAGCTAAGACCATCAAGACAACAAAAATCAGTTTGACCGGAAGGCGTCTAATTCATGGGCGACTTGGAAGCCACAGATACGTCATTCCTGCCCTCAGAACTCAGAGGAGACAGAGAGAGAACACCGAGGGCTGTTGAGGGGAGGAAGGAGAACTTGGCCATCTGTGTCATAATGACATCCACCACAGGGTTCCCAGAAAATGTCTTTCCAGGAAGAACACCGGGAGAAGGGAGGTTCAGAGCAGAAGGACAGCGGGATGTGTGTAAGTAAGCAGCAGTGCATTCCAGGACTGCGCAGAGCAGTAGCCAGTGCTGCGAGTGCTACTTGTTCCCAGGAGGTCAGTCCTCAACGTCTCAGCTCCTGTCCATGGTGGAGAGAGCACATAGCCTCTGCAGCCACCTGCACCATTTGACACCACAGAAAGCTGGGGGGCGTGTCCAGTTTCCAGACCTATGTGTCGTAAATATTTCCAACAGAGCGTTGCATTCAACAGAACTCAACGATGACACACAAAAAGAATTGAAAAGCTGTAGACACCTTAAGTGGACTCCCTGAAAATGATGAGCTCTTTGAGCCAATTCCCCATCCTCAGATACCTCAGTCCCCACAGGCTCCAAATAGCTCCTCTCCTGCCTCACATACATGACCTTGCCCCAGAACTCTCATTTGGGTTCTTATTCTCTATTTCCTCACCCTCCCTCCCTCAGCTGATTAAGACAAGGTTGAATTTTGCCTCTCTGGGCTTCAGTTAATTTTCTCCTCCACTAATTATCACACTAAGATTGTGTGCACACGGGGTTATGTGTGGACCATCTTGTGGAATTTTCCTTTATCCCGTCATAGTGGGTTTGGATGCCAGATGCATGTCTATGATGGACTGAATCCAATACTTCCCTAGGCCTCACTTTACTCATGTGTATAGTGGGCAGAATAATACCTGCAACCTGGGGTTGACGGGGAGGGGTCTTCAATGAGACAATGTAAATAAATAGTAAGTAGGATGTAACACATAGTAAATGTTGGATGAATGTTAGCTCCTGCTTTTATTATTATTCTCCACTTCCTGACAGAGCAGCAAGACCCTCCACTTATTACCACCAACCTGACGACATGCGCTCCACACCTTTAGTAAGAACAAGGTGTGAGGGGCAGGGCACATCTTGGGGCCAGGACAAGGAAGAGTTGTGTAGACCAAAGAATCCGAGGGGTCTTCACAGGCAGAAATGGCATTTCGTCCAGGGCCTATTCGCCACGTTGAGTGGTGGCCCTTTTCTTCCACAAACTTCCATTTGTAACAACTGCCCATGATGATTCCTCCTGTTGAGGCAGTCCTGGGCAGCTCTGGCCCACAGTGACGTTTGCCTATCAAGGTACACTGCCAGCCATGTCTCTTGGCGGCAGACACTACTCCCAGGGGGAGGCTGATAAGCTGAGTAAGCATGGAAAGGACACGGTGTGTGCCAAGCGCTCACACACACAGATACCACGATATGGAAGCAGGTATTGCTCTTCCTATGAGAGGTAGTGGCAAGGTGAAGAGAAGCTCCTTACGTGTTCAGTGTAACAACACCTTGCACGTGGTGGAGGTGAGATTCAAACCCTGGTCCTTATCTTTGCAACAGGGCAAGTGCTCTGACCGTGCTTGTTGCCTAGAAGAAGCATAAAGCGTGGATCTTGTCTTTCCAGAACTTAAAACTAACTGATCCGTTGGGAAGGCAAAGGCAGTACCTTCAAACAGTCACACATTCACACGTGTTTATACAAGGGTACACGTTCATATCAAAGACACACACGGGTTTATTATTTAGAGTAAATACTCCTCGTGTGAAGACTTCCACTCGTGTGAAGACTTCCACCTCCACCATGGAGAACAGAAGATGGAGCAGCGTCCCAGAGGCGCCCGCTGGGCAGGCGTCGTCCTCCCAGCTTCTCCAAACAAAGAAATTCCCTAGAAGGTAGTATAGTGCAAGAAAAAGAACACACACACATATCCTGGAGCCTGGCAGGGCTGGGTTAAGTCCTCTCTTCCCTGCTTTTTCCTTAAGTAACCTTAGCGAACGGAAACTTTCGAAGCTGTAAAATGAAAATAGCTCCGACTTCAAAGCCTGAATTACACACTCGAGCAGAGATTCTGACAGTCAGGGGAGGACTGCCCCTCCCTCATCCTCCCGGGACAAGACCCTTTGAACAGGGAGGGCGTCTCTCAGCCGCCCAGATGATGGCACACACCCTGCCGTGCCCCAGGGGATGCCCAGCTGGCGATGGATTTCAGCAGAGAGGCTCTAGCTCCAGCCACCAGGAGTCCTTTGTCCGGAACCCTGTCTGTTGATGCGGCCGGTCCCAGAGGGTCAGCTCGGCCTTCCCTTGCATATATGTGCACGGGCCCTGGTCTGGTGTTCATTCACAGATGCCTGGCACAGAAGATACAGTGAGCTTAGCCTAGGCCCAAGTTTTGCTGAAACCTCCTCGGACCCATTTGTCCCTTCTGCATTTGTTTGTGTGTGTGTGTGTGTGTGTGTGTGTGTGTGTGTTTCTGTGTCTGTGTGTGTCTGTGTGTTTGTATATGAGAGGCAGAGGTTTAGAGGAAGACAAAGAGTGATGCCAATGAACGTCAGGGAACAATACCATCCCAAGGAAAAGCGTTTATTTGTACCTCTGGCTCCAAGAGGACATGTTCCTATGTCCTCTGTTGGTAGATGCAATACTACATAACGCATACTTGAGGTAGCAGATTCCACACCCAACAAAATCTGTTCTGGGTAGTGAGGGCTTAGGCCAGAAACGATGGACTGGATGTAACACCCAAACTCATGGATCTTCAGACGTTCACATTTTCTCTAGTTACGTAGGCATTGCTACGGCCACAAGTGGGTTTGAGTTCTTCAGCTAATCCAAACCAAACCATTGAAAAGTATCTACAGAGTTGGAAGCAGTAGGCGGAGAAGAGGATGTGAAACAGTTTAGGGACTAGGGAGCCTCTGGCCCTCCTGTCTGGCCACCGTTCCCAGGGCCTGGTGTGTTGTGTGAGCTCACTACGTCTTGATGAATTATGAGTTATCCAAGAACACATGCTCCACGTGGCCTTTCTTCTCTGCTACTAGGGAGCTGAGCTGAAATCTCTCTCCAAGCCTATCACGGTTGCCTCTGTCAGAGTGACAACAGACGGAAGGGGTTCTTCTCCCGGGAAGGCCTGGGATCCTGTTGGTTTCCTTCGGGGCCGAGCCCATGCATACCTGCCCTTACGGTGAGTCCCAGAGGAGGCACCATTGATATCCAAGGCTGTCTTCTCATGCTGCAGTGTGAATTCTCAAGATCTAGGGTTACTGTAGTGCTTGCAGCTGAGCTGTGGCTAAATTCCAGGTCTGAGAATGAAACGTGCCGTCCTCAGGCCTGGCTTGCCCATTTCCATTTGTGTCAGTCAAGGTCTTAGGACACTGGTGGCAAGTGCCGCTACTTGCCTTCAAATGTGGCAACGACCTCCTCCCTACTTCTAAGAGTGGGCTTTGCCCCAGCTTTCAGAGCCCAACTACACGGAGCACCCAACCATCACTGAGTCCTTATTCTGTGCCCAACAGTGTGCACATGCTTACACATGTTGTCCAAAATAAGCCTTTCAGCTGACATGCAGTGTGTGGTTATCCTGTGTAGCAGATGAGGAAACTGGTGCGCAAAGATGTAAAGTGCCCAAAGTCACCCAGCTGGTGAAGATCAGAGCCCCAGTCGGAACACTAATTGGGGAACTATTTAAGATATGTTTCATCCTTTGATGGATGTTGTTTCAACATTTTCATCCTGGTCCCTGCCCGGTGGCATCCCTCTTTGTTCTGGAATCTCTAAGTGGAACGGGAAGGACGCATCATCCCTTAAGCCCTGGGATTTCAGATTCCAGGAGCCAGAACAGGTGACTCGTCCAGCAGCCCATGCCAGGTCAAAGTTTCTTAGCTCCCCAGCCTCTCCACCTTATGATAATCATTTCCTGAGAAGCCTACAGTCTGCGTGACTTATACACCTGTAAGTGAGATCCGTACTGTCAACTGTATCCGCCCAGTTTCTGTGAATGAAGACTAATGTTTTGCTGACCAAGAGGCAGGAGAGAGAGCCGCAGCCCCCATTTTTTGTTTATATTACAGCAGGTGAAAAATCAAAGTGGGTTGCCCAGGTTTGTTTCCAGATCAGGCTGAATGTGGCTCTGAGTCTAGGTTTAGTCATGGTCCCAACTTTGCTGAGTTTACTGTGTCTCCCCAAGAGCCACTCACCCCTCAGTAGTTGTTTCTCTTACAACAAGGCTCGCTGTGCACGCTGATCGGCCCACACCTTCCCGCACCAACCGGAATATCCTGGAACACTACCCTCACCGCTCCCACACCCAGCAGTGTCCTGCACGCTTGCTTAGCACCATCCTAGAAGTCAAGCTTCTAGGGGAAACGTCACGAGTGGCTTTGGAAACACGAGGAAGCCACGGCTTGTAAAGTGATGGGGAAATAGGGCCAGGGCTCGCGTGAAGGCACTGTCATCCTCAAGCACCATCTAACCGAGAGTGAGTTTGCCAGCCCAGGAGATGAGTAAAACCTCAAGTTTGAGGAAGGGCAGATGCATCCTATTGTGACTGGGGCCTAGCACGCCCCAATCGTAGGCCACCTCATGGCTTCCAAGAGGGATTTGAGACGTATAAAAGGTGTGCAGTCTTAGAGCATCTCAAAAGCCTCAGCATCTCCACGTTTCAGCCACTGGTGAAATCAGGTATGTCGGGCAAAGGAACGCAGCTCTTGGGAGCTTGGTTCTACCTGGTCCAAAACTCTGCGGGCAGCTGGGGCTTGCGCACTGGCTGGCTGGTCAGAAAGAAAGGCCTCGTGTGGGCACCTCTCTCGTCCGTATCATTTGGGACCCACCTCTCTTGGGTTACAAGTCAACATCGGAAGTGTGTGGGGTGGGGGCTGAGATGGGGGTCCAGGTTGTGACCAGAGTCCTGTGTTGAGGGTCCTGGTGGCGTGTGTGGTGGCGCTGTTGTTGTGGCCAGGAGCTGAGTGGAGCTGATTAGGAGAGGGTGGCACCAACTCTAGGGCAGGGCTGCCCCGAAGGGAAAGGCCAGTGCAGCGAGGGAGGAGAGCTCCTCAGGGAGCAGGGGGCAGAGGCCCAGGGAGCTCAGAGCAGCAAGGACATGAGGAGGTGGTAAAGCGGCCATGTCCTGCTCTGGGAGTTGGGGACCATTGTTCCGCTCCCGAGTGCTCAGTGCCTGGGGATCCATGACTTCCCTCTCTAAGATGTGCATTCTCCCCTAGAATTTAGTATCGATCTAAACGGTCGTTTTGTCTCTAGATGAGCCTTTTCTATGAATTCTCTTACAGAGTGGTTAAGAAGCTCCATTCCAATTGTTTGATATTTATATAAAAGGTCAAAATCTTTACAAGAGTACTCAACGTGTTTTGGTTCTCGTGTGTGTGTGTGTGACCACGTGAGCACACACACACACATATATCTTTACACTCATATTTACCTGTGTATTTACATGTGTTTGTGTGGAGTTTTATACGCTCATTAATCCTTACAACAACTTTAAGAAGAGTACAGAGAAGTTAAGTACCTTGCTCAAAGTCACACAGCTGGTTAATTTTTGAGACAGGACTCACATCCAAGAAAATCATGTTCTAAATTCCACAGTATCTGCTGTGGAAGGATAATACATTTGTCCTCATTGCCCCTGACCTTTCTTCTTATTCTTTCCTTCTCTCTCCTGTCTCTGTCTGTCTCTCTCTCTCATTTTTTTATCTTTGTTTTTCCTAGCCCTCTCCATTACTCTTCTCCTTTCCCCCATTTTCCCCTCTCTTCCATCTTTCTTTCTTTCCTTCTATATTTCTTTATTTGTCTCAGTTAAAACCTTGCTATGGCTTACAAACTGTAGCTACAATTTATATTGACTCACCTCATTGCACACACACAGATGCACATTTAATCGGTGAAGGCACCAGGCAAAGGTTGAAACGGCACAGGTTTGAACGAGGCAAGTGTTTCTCCTGGGTTGAGTGTCTCTAAGGTTCTAGAGTTCCTCACCTCAGTGTCTTTTCCGTTGCAGTGCACATCCAGACCAGAATGTATCATCCAAAGCAGAAGCTGTGCTGCCCGCTACCAAAGGATTGCTGCCCTCCATGCCAGCCATGCTGCACCCCACCAAAATATTGCTGCCCCTCACGAAAGGATTGCTGTCCCCCACCTCAGCAGTACTGTCCCCCTCCGCGGCAATGCTGCCCCCCAGTAAAGTACTGTTTCCCGCCACCAAAACACTGCTAAACTCCACCTCAGCACAGCAAGCAGCCTTGCCAACCTCCACCCAAGGGCAAGGAGCCCTCTATCCCAAAGTGCCCAGACCCTCAGCAGTGCCAGAAGTCCAAGCAGAAGTAAACCACAGGCATGGGCCAGAGGCCAAGCTCCCTGCAGAACAGAGAACATGAAGCCAACTCCCCTCTCTCAGCCAGCTAGCTGTCAGCACCGCTCACCCCCGGCTTCTGGAAGCAGCCACACTTGTGGAAAAGGCAGCACCAAGATGGCAGCTTCCTGGATCAACATTTCTTATGAATTAGCAGCTGCAATTTCCATTTAGAAAAGGATCCGGTTCTAAACCTTCTAATCTTCGTTGCTGACTTGTATACTTCGCCCTTTTGGCTGCTTGGAAGCTTAAGCAGCATGCCCGACCACCCTTTCCTAGCACACTTCGTCTCTGCTCCAGTTTTTCAAACAATTAAACACAATTCCGCTGCCATGAATGTGTCGGTTTGATTATTTCATCATCTTACAGTTGTTAACTCCTGCAGATTTTGTATCCTGCTGCCTAAATAAGAGCCCTAGGAAGGCTGGGCATGTGGGTGCAGGTAGAGCAGAAGGCATGGGGAGATGCACTTCTGAGCTGAAGGACATTTTCCTTGGTCCCGCCAGGGTGAGGAGGAGAGATGGGCACTTCAGCCGCATGGAGACACATCCCCCCATACTTTCAAAATGAGAATAGCCTTTGGACACTGGGGAGATGATGCCCGTCTCGAAAACGGAGGCACAGAAAGAGTAAGGGAAACCCAGCCAGGAGCTAAAGAGTAGAGTAGAGGCAAATAAATGGAAATTCAGAGAGTACTCCAAGGGCATGTGGGTGAAAATGAATTGAGGACCCGGCCTCAAAAACTCTCCCACTGGTAAAGGAAAAGACGAGATTTTGTTCAAGCTAACAAAATGTGTAAGAGACAGTCTATATAAAAATCATATATCATGGGAGAAAATATTTGCAAATGAAGCAACTGACAAAGGATTAATTTCCAAAATTTAGAAGCAGCTCATGCAGCTCAGTAACAAAAAAACAAACAACTCAGTCCCAAAATGGGCAGACGACCTAAATAGACATTTCTCCAAAGAAGATATACAGACTGCCAACAAACACATCAAAGAATGCTCAACATCATTAATAATTAGAGAAATGCAAATCAAAACTTCATTGAGATATCATCTCACAGCAGTCAGAATGGCCATCCTCAAAAAATCTAGAAACAATAAATGCTGGAGAGGGTGTGGAGGAAAGGGAACACTCTTGCACTGCTGGTGGGAATGTGAATTGGTTCAGCCACTATGGAGAACAGTATGGAGGTTCCTTAAAAAACTACAAATAGAACTACCATATGACCCAGCAATCCCACTACTGGACATATACCCTGAGAAAACCAAAATTCAGAAAGAGTCATGTACCAAAATGTTCATTGCAGCTCTATTTACAATAGCCCGGAGATGGAAACAACCTAAGTGCCCATCATCGGATGAATGGATAAAGGAGATGTGGCGCATATATACAATGGAATATTACTCAGCCATAAAAAGAAATGAAATTGAGCTATCTGTAATACGGTGGATAGACCTAGAGTCTGTCATACAGAGTGAAGTAAGTCAGAAAGAGAAAGACAAATACCGTATGCTAACACATATATATGGAATTTAAGGGAAAAAAATGTCATGAAGAACCTAGGGGTAAGCCAGGAGTAAGACACAGACCTACTGGAGAACGGACTTGAGGATATGGGGAGGGCGAAGGGTGAGCTGTGACAGGGCGAGAGAGAGGCATGGACATATATACAGTAACAAATGTAAGGTAGATAGCTAGTGGGAAGCAGCGACATGGCACAGGAATATCGGCTCGGTGTTTTGTGACCGCCAGGAGGGGTGGGATAGGGAGGGTGGGAGGGAGGGAGACGCAAGAGGGAAGAGATATGGGAACATATGTATATGTATAACTGATTCACTTTGTTATAAAGCAGAAACTAACACACCATTGTAAAGCAATTATACCCCAATAAAGATTTTTAAAAAAATCATACATCCATCACACACATATATCCACTGTGAATAATTTTTTTTTTTTTTTTTTTTTTTTTTTTTTTGCAGTACGTGGGCCTCTCACTGTTTTGGCCTCTCCCGTTGCGGAGCACAGGCTCCGGATGCGCAGGCTCAGCGGCCATGGCTCACGGGCCCAGCCACTCCGCAGCATGTGGGATCTTCCCGGACCGGGGCACGAACCCGTGTCCCCTGCATCGGCAGGCGGACTCCCAACCACTGCGCCACCAGGGAAGCCCTCCACTGTGAATAATTTTTAAAGTCATAGCACACATTGATTCTCTAGCTTGGGGTTTCTCCTGGGCTATTTTTCTCTCACTGCCCTCTTACATTCCATTCCCTAAATCCTTGCGGTATCAGGGTAACCTGAGTAACCAGTGGTAACCTCAGGCCCACAGGTAATCCAAACTTCTTCTTTCTATTACGTCCACTACACCCATACCTTTCCACCGAATCCTTCTCTCACTAAGAGTCCCCACATTGAGGTCTTTGCATCTCTTTTCCTGTACCTGTCTCCCATTTCACGTCTCTGGGCTACAAGGGAATCACTGAAAATCCACAGAAGTGCCCAAAGGAATCAGAAAGGAACAAAACATAAACTAAATGTGTGAATTATCCCCAACATAGATCGCAGAGCATGTAGATTTCAGAATACGCTAAAGACAAAAGTTTTAGTTTTAGTTTAGCATTGCTTCCATGCTTGGCTGGTCTCTTCGTCCTCCACCACCACTGTTCATGCCCTCCAGTTAGGCTCCATCCATCTACCTATTTATCGATCACCAATACATCCATCCCAAGCAGCAATGCATCATCGCATCCTTCGTAAGTACCTGCCCCTCCCTTCGTTTAGAATGTGAGGGATGCTGTGGAAGCACAAACTCGCACACAAGGCTCCAGTATTCTTGGTTTACTCCCCGTGATGAAAGCAAGCTAAGACCATCAAGACAACAAAAATCAGTTTGACCGGAAGGCGTCTAATTCATGGGCGACTTGGAAGCCACAGATACGTCATTCCTGCCCTCAGAACTCAGAGGAGACAGAGAGAGAACACCGAGGGCTGTTGAGGGGAGGAAGGAGAACTTGGCCATCTGTGTCATAATGACATCCACCACAGGGTTCCCAGAAAATGTCTTTCCAGGAAGAACACCGGGAGAAGGGAGGTTCAGAGCAGAAGGACAGCGGGATGTGTGTAAGTAAGCAGCAGTGCGTTCCCGGACTGCGCAGAGCAGTAGCCAGTGCTGCGGGTGCTACTTGTTCCCAGGAGGCCAGTCCTCAACGTCTCAGCTCCTGTCCGTGGTGGAGAGAGCACATAGCCTCTGCAGCCACCTGCACCATTTGACACCACAGAAAGCTGGGGGGCGCGTCCAGTTTCCAGACCCATGTGTCGTAAATATTTCCAACAGAGCGTTGCATTCAACAGAACTCAACGATGACACACAAATTGAATTGAAAAGCTGTAGACACCTTAAGTGGACTCCCTGAAAATGATGAGCTCTTTGAGCCAATTCCCCATCCTCAGATACCTCAGTCCCCGAAGGCTCCAAATAGCTCCTCTCCTGCCTCACATACATGACCTTGCCCCAGAACTCTCATTTGGGTTCTTATTCTCTATTTCCTCACCCTCCCTCCCTCAGCTGATTAAGACGAGGTTGAATTTTGCCTCTCTGGGCTTCCGTTAATTTTCTCCTCCACTAATTATCACACTAAGATTGTGTGCACACGGGGTTATGTGTGGACCATCTTGTGGAATTTTCCTTTATCCCGTCATAGTGGGTTTGGATGCCAGATGCATGTCTATGATGGACTGAATCCAATACTTCCCTAGGCCTCACTTTACTCATGTGTATAGTGGGCAGAATAATACCTGCAACCTGGGGTTGACGGGGAGGGGTCTTCAATGAGACAATGTAAATAAATAGTAAGTAGGATGTAACACATAATAAATGTTGGATGAATGTTAGCTCCTGCTTTTATTATTATTCTCCACTTCCTGACAGAGCAGCAAGACCCTCCACTTATTACCACCAACCTGACGACATGCGCTCCACACCTTTAGTAAGAACAAGGTGTGAGGGGCAGGGCACATCTTGGGGCCAGGACAAGGAAGAGTTGTGTAGACCAAAGCATCCGAGGGGTCTTCACAGGCAGAAATGGCATTTCGTCCAGGGCCTATTCGCCACATTGTGTGGTTGCGCTTTTCTTCCACAAACTTCCATTTGTAACACCTGCCCATGATGATTCCTCCTGTTGAGGCAGTCCTGGGCAGCTCTGGCCCACAGTGACGTTTGCCTATCAAGGTACACTGCCAGCCATGTCTCTTGGCGGCAGACACTACTCCCAGGGGGAGGCTGATAAGCTGAGTAAGCATGGAAAGGACACGGTGTGTGCTAAGTGCTCACGCACACAGATACCACGATATGGAAGCAGGTCTTGCTCTTCCTATGAGAGGTAGTGGCAAGGTGAAGAGAAGCTCCTTACGTGTTCAGTGGAACAACACCTTGCACATGGTGGAGGTGAGATTCAAACCCTGGTCCTTATCTTTGCAACATGGCAAGTGCTCTGACCGTGCTAGTGGCTAGAAGAAGCATAAAGCGTGGATCCCGTCTTTCCAGAACTTAAAACTCACTGATCCGTTGGGAAGGCAAAGGCAGTACCTTCAAACAGTCACACATTCACACGTGTTTATACAGGGGTACACGTTCATATCAAAAACACACACGGGGTTATTATTCAGAGTAAATACTCCTCGTGTGAAGACTTCCACTGACCATGGAGAATAGAAGATGGAGCAGCATCCCAGAGGCCCCCGCTGGGCAGGCGTCGCCCTCCCAGCTTCTGCAAACAAAGAAATTCCCTAGAAGGTAGTATAGTGCAAGAAAAAGAACACACACACATATCCTGGAGGCTGGCAGGGCTGGGTTAAATCCTCTCTTCCCTGCTTTTTCCTTAAGTAACCTTAGCGAACGGAAACTTTCGAAGCTGTAAAATGAAAATAGCTCCGACTTCAAAGCCTGAATTACACACTCAAGCAGAGATTCTGACAGTCAGGGGAGGACTGCCCCTCCCTCATCCTCCCGGGACAAGACCCTTTGAACAGGGAGGGCGTCTCTCAGCCACCCAGATGATGGCACACACCCTGCCGTGCCCCAGGGGATGTCCAGCTGGCGATGGATTTCAGCAGAGAGGCTCTAGCTCCAGCCACCAGGAGTCCTTTGTCCGGAACCCTGTCTGTTGATGCGGCTGGTCCAAGAGGGTCAGCTCGTCCTTCCCCTGCATATGTGTGCACGGGCCCCGGTCTGGTGTTCATTCACAGATGCCTGGCACAGAAGATACAGTGAGCTTAGCCTAGGCCCAAGTTCTGCTGAAACCTCCTTGGACCCATTTGTCCCTTCTGCATTTGTTTGTGTGTGTGTGTGTGTGTGTGTGTGTGTGTTTCTGTGTCTGTGTGTGTCTGTGTGTTTGTATATGAGAGGCAGAGGTTTGGAGGAAGACAAAGAGTGATGCCAATGAACGTCAGGGAACAATACCATCCCAAGGAAAAGCGTTTAGTTGTACCTGTGGCTCCTAGAGGACATGTTCCTATGTCCTCTGTTGGTAGATGCAATACTACATAACGCATGCTTGAGGTAGCAGATTCCACACCCAACAAAATCTGTTCTGGGTAGTGAGGGCTTAGGCCAGAAAAGATGGACTGGATGTAACACCCAAACTCATGGATCTTCAGACGTTCACATTTTCTCTAGTTACGTAGGCATTGCTACGGCCACAAGTGGGTTTGAGTTCTTCAGCTAATCCAAACCAAACCATTGAAAAGTATCTACAGAGTTGGAAGCAGTAGGCGGAGAAGAGGATGTGAAACAGTTTAGGGACTAGGGAGCCTCTGGCCCTCCTTGCTGACCATTGTTCCCAGGGCCTGGTGTGTTGTGTGAGCTCACTACGTCTTGATGAATTATGAGTTATCCAAGAACACATGCTCCACGTGGCCTTTCTTCTCTGCTACTAGGGAGCTGAGCTGAAATCTCTCTCCAAGCCTATCAGGGTTGCCTCTGTCAGAGTGACAACAGGCAGAAGGGGTTCTTCTACCGGGAAGGCCTGGGATCCTCTGGGTTTCCTTCGGGGCCGAACTCATGCATAGCCTGCCCTTACGGTGAGTCCCAGAGGAGGCACCATTGATATCCAAGGCTGTCTTCTCATGCTGCAGTGTGAATTCCCAAGATCTAGGGTTACTGTAGTGCTTGCAGCTGAGCTGTGGCTAAGTTCCAGGTCTGAGAATGAAACGTGCCGCCCTCAGGCCTGGCTTGCCCATTTCCATTTGTGTCAGTCAAGGTCTTAGGACACTGGCGGCAAGTGCCGCTACTTGCCTTCAAATGTGGCAACGACCTCCTCCCTACTTCTAAGAGTGGGCTTTGCCCCAGCTTTCAGAGCCCAACTACACGGAGCACCCAACCATCACTGATCCCTTATTTTGTGCCCAACAGTGGGCACATGCTTACACATGTTGTCCAAAATAAGCCTTTCAGCTGACATGCAGTGTGTGGTTATCCTGTGTAGCAGATGAGGAAACTGGTGCGCAAAGATGTAAAGTGCCCAAAGTCACCCAGCTGGTGAAGATCAGAGCCCCAGTCGGAACACTAATTGGGGAAATATTTAAGGTATGTTTCATCCTTTGATGGATGTTGTTTCAACATTTTCATCCTGGTCCCTGCCCGGTGGCATCCCTCTTTGTTCTGGAATCTCTAAGTGGAACGGGAAGGACGCATCATCCCTTAAGCCCTGGGATTTCAGATTCCAGGAGCCAGAACGGGTGACTCGTCCAGCAGCCCATGCCAGGTCAAAGTTTCTTAGCTCCCCAGCCTCTCCACCTTATGATAATCATTTCCTGAGAAGCCTACAGTCTGCGTGACTTATACACCTGTAAGTGAGATACGTACTGTCCACTGTATCCGCCCAGTTTCTGTGAATGAAGACTAATGTTTTGCTGACCAAGAGGCAGGAGAGAGAGCCGCAGCCCCCATTTTTTGTTTATATTACAGCAGGTGAAAAATCAAAGTGGGTTGCCCAGGTTTGTTTCCAGATCAGGCTGAATGTGGCTCTGAGTCTAGGTTTAGTCATGGTCCCAACTTTGCTGAGTTTACTGTGTCTCCCCAAGAGCCACTCAACCCTCAGTAGTTGTTTCTCTTACAACAAGGCTCGCTGTGCACGCTGATCGGCCCACACCTTCCCGCACCAACCGGAATATCCTGGAACACTACCCTCACCGCTCCGACACCCAGCAGTGTCCTGCACGCTTGCTTAGCACCATCCCAGAAGTCAAGCTTCTAGGGGAAACGTCACGAGTGGCTTTGGAAACACGAGGAAGCCACGGCTCGTAAAGTGATGGGGAAATAGGGCCAGGGCTCGCGTGAAGGCACTGTCATCCTCAAGCACCATCAAACCGAGAGTGAGTTTGCCAGCCCAGGAGATGAGTAAAACCTCAAGTTTGAGGAAGGGCAGATGCATCCTATTGTGACTGGGGCCTAGCACGCCCCAATCGTAGGCCACCTCATGGCTTCCAAGAGGGATTTGAGACGTATAAAAGGTGTGCAGTCTTAGAGCATCTCAAAAGCCTCAGCATCTCCACGTTCCAGCCACTGGTGAAATCAGGTATGTCGGGCAAAGGAACGCAGCACTTGGGAGCTTGGTTCTACCTGGTCCAAAACTCTGCGGGCAGCTGGGGCTTGCGCACTGGCTGGCTGGTCAGAAAGAAAGGCCTCGTGTGGGCACCTCTCTCGTTCGTATCATTTGGGACCCACCTCTGTTGGGTTACAAGTCAACATCGGAAGTGTGTGGGGTGGGGGCTGAGATGGGGGTCCAGGGTGTGACCAGAGCCCTGTCTTGAGGGTCCTGCTGGCGTGTGTGGTGGCGCTGTTGTTGTGGCCAGGAGCTGAGTGGAGCTGATTAGGAGAGGGTGGCACCAACTCTAGGGCAGGGCTGCCCCGAAGGGAAAGGCCAGTGCAGCGAGGGAGGAGAGCTCCTCAGGGAGCAGGGGGCAGAGGCCCAGGGAGCTCAGAGCAGCAAGGACATGAGGAGGTGGTAAAGCGGCCATGTCCTGCTCTGGGAGTTGGGGACCATTGTTCCGCTCCCGAGTGCTCAGTGCCTGGGGATCCATGACTTCCCTCTCTAAGATGTGCATTCTCCCCTAGAATTTAGTATCGATCTAAACGGTCGTTTTGTCTCTAGATGAGCCTTTTCTATGAATTCTCTTACAGAGTGGTTAAGAAGCTCCATTCCAATTGTTTGATATTTATATAAAAGGTCAAAATCTTTACAAGAGTACTCAACGTGTTTTGGTTCTCGTGTGTGTGTGTGTGACCACGTGAGCACACACACACACATATATCTTTACACTCATATTTACCTGTGTATTTACATGTGTTTGTGTGGAGTTTTATACGCTCATTAATCCTTACAACAACTTTAAGAAGAGTACAGAGAAGTTAAGTACCTTGCTCAAAGTCACACAGCTGGTTAATTTTTGAGACAGGACTCACATCCAAGAAAATCATGTTCTAAATTCCACAGAATCTGCTGTGGAAGGATAATACATTTGTCCTCATTGCCCCTGACCTTTCTTCTTATTCTTTCCTTCTCTCTCCTGTCTCTGTCTGTCTCTCTCTCTCATTTTTTTATCTTTGTTTTTCCTAGCCCTCTCCATTACTCTTCTCCTTTCCCCCATTTTCCCCTCTCTTCCATCTTTCTTTCTTTCCTTCTATATTTCTTTATTTGTCTCAATTAAAACCTTGCTATGGCTTACAAACTGTAGCTACAATTTATATTGACTCACCTCATTGCACACACACAGATGCACATTTAATCGGTGAAGGCACCAGGCAAAGGTTGAAACGGCACAGGTTTGAACGAGGCAAGTGTTTCTCCTGGGTTGAGTGTCTCTAAGGTTCTAGAGTTCCTCACCTCAGTGTCTTTTCCGTTGCAGTGCACATCCAGACCAGAATGTATCATCCAAAGCAGAAGCTGTGCTGCCCGCTACCAAAGGATTGCTGCCCTCCATGCCAGCCATGCTGCACCCCACCAAAATATTGCTGCCCCTCACCAAAGGATTGCTGTCCCCCACCTCAGCAGTACTGTCCCCCTCCGCGGCAATGCTGCCCCCCAGTAAAGTACTGTTTCCCGCCACCAAAACACTGCTAAACTCCACCTCAGCACAGCAAGCAGCCTTGCCAACCTCCACCCAAGGGCAAGGAGCCCTCTATCCCAAAGTGCCCAGACCCTCAGCAGTGCCAGAAGTCCAAGCAGAAGTAAACCACAGGCATGGGCCAGAGGCCAAGCTCCCTGCAGAACAGAGAACATGAAGCCAACTCCCCTCTCTCAGCCAGCTAGCTGTCAGCACCGCTCACCCCCGGCTTCTGGAAGCAGCCACACTTGTGGAAAAGGCAGCACCAAGATGGCAGCTTCCTGGATCAACATTTTTTATGAATTAGCAGCTGCAATTTCCATTTAGAAAAGGATCCGGTTCTAAACCTTCTAATCTTCGTTGCTGACTTGTATACTTCGCCCTTTTGGCTGCTTGGAAGCTTAAGCAGCATGCCCGACCACCCTTTCCTAGCACACTTCGTCTCTGCTCCAGTTTTTCAAACAATTAAACACAATTCCGCTGCCATGAATGTGTCGGTTTGATTATTTCGTCATCTTACAGTTGTTAACTCCTGCAGATTTTGTATCCTGCTGCCTAAATAAGAGCCCTAGGAAGGCTGGGCATGTGGGTGCAGGTAGAGCAGAAGGCATGGGGAGATGCACTTCTGAGCTGAAGGACATTTTCCTTGGTCCCGCCAGGGTGAGGAGGAGAGATGGGCACTTCAGCCGCATGGAGACACATCCCCCCATACTTTCAAAATGAGAATAGCCTTTGGACACTGGGGAGATGATGCCCGTCTCGAAAACGGAGGCACAGAAAGAGTAAGGGAAACCCAGCCAGGAGCTAAAGAGTAGAGTAGAGGCAAATAAATGGAAATTCAGAGAGTACTCCAAGGGCATGTGGGTGAAAATGAATTGAGGACCCGGCCTCAAAAACTCTCCCACTGGTAAACGAAAAGACGAGATTTTGTTCAAGCTAACAAAATGTGTAAGAGACAGTCTATATAAAAATCATATATCATGGGAGAAAATATTTGCAAATGAAGCAACTGACAAAGGATTAATTTCCAAAATTTAGAAGCAGCTCATGCAGCTCAGTAACAAAAAAACAAACAACCCAGTCCCAAAATGGGCAGAAGACCTAAATAGACATTTCTCCAAAGAAGATATACAGACTGCCAACAAACACATCAAAGAATGCTCAACATCATTAATAATTAGAGAAATGCAAATCAAAACTTCATTGAGATATCATCTCACAGCAGTCAGAATGGCCATCCTCAAAAAATCTAGAAACAATAAATGCTGGAGAGGGTGTGGAGGAAAGGGAACACTCTTGCACTGCTGGTGGGAATGTGAATTGGTTCAGCCACTATGGAGAACAGTATGGAGGTTCCTTAAAAAACTACAAATAGAACTACCATATGACCCAGCAATCCCACTACTGGACATATACCCTGAGAAAACCAAAATTCAGAAAGAGTCATGTACCAAAATGTTCATTGCAGCTCTATTTACAATAGCCCGGAGATGGAAACAACCTAAGTGCCCATCATCGGATGAACGGATAAAGGAGATGTGGCGCATATATACAATGGAATATTACTCAGCCATAAAAAGAAATGAAATTGAGCTATCTGTAATACGGTGGATAGACCTAGAGTCTGTCATACAGAGTGAAGTAAGTCAGAAAGAGAAAGACAAATACCGTATGCTAACACATATATATGGAATTTAAGGGAAAAAAATGTCATGAAGAACCTAGGGGTAAGCCAGGAGTAAGACACAGACCTACTGGAGAACGGACTTGAGGATATGGGGAGGGCGAAGGGTGAGCTGTGACAGGGCGAGAGAGAGGCATGGACATATATACAGTAACAAATGTAAGGTAGATAGCTAGTGGGAAGCAGCGACATGGCACAGGAATATCGGCTCGGTGTTTTGTGACCGCCAGGAGGGGTGGGATAGGGAGGGTGGGAGGGAGGGAGACGCAAGAGGGAAGAGATATGGGAACATATGTATATGTATAACTGATTCACTTTGTTATAAAGCAGAAACTAACACACCATTGTAAAGCAATTATACCCCAATAAAGATTTTTAAAAAAATCATACATCCATCACACACATATATCCACTGTGAATAATTTTTTTTTTTTTTTTTTTTTTTTGCAGTACGTGGGCCTCTCACTGTTTTGGCCTCTCCCGTTGCGGAGCACAGGCTCCGGATGCGCAGGCTCAGCGGCCATGGCTCACGGGCCCAGCCACTCCGCAGCATGTGGGATCTTCCCGGACCGGGGCACGAACCCGTGTCCCCTGCATCGGCAGGCGGACTCCCAACCACTGCGCCACCAGGGAAGCCCTCCACTGTGAATAATTTTTAAAGTCATAGCACACATTGATTCTCTAGCTTGGGGTTTCTCCTGGGCTATTTTTCTCTCACTGCTCTCTTACATTCCATTCCCTAAATCCTTGCGGTATCAGGGTAACCTGAGTAACCAGTGGTAACCTCAGGCCCACAGGTAATCCAAACTTCTTCTTTCTATTACGTCCACTACACCCATACCTTTCCACCGAATCCTTCTCTCACTAAGAGTCCCCACATTGAGGTCTTTGCATCTCTTTTCCTGTACCTGTCTCCCATTTCACGTCTCTGGGCTACAAGGGAATCACTGAAAATCCACAGAAGTACCCAAAGGAATCAGAAAGGAACAAAACATAAACTAAATGTGTGAATTATCCCCAACATAGATCGCAGAGCATGTAGATTTCAGAATACGCTAAAGACAAAAGTTTTAGTTTTAGTTTAGCATTGCTTCCATGCTTGGCTGGTCTCTTCGTCCTCCACCACCACTGTTCATGCCCTCCAGTTAGGCTCCATCCATCTACCTATTTATCGATCACCAATACATCCATCCCAAGCAGCAATGCATCATCGCATCCTTCGTAAGTACCTGCCCCTCCCTTCGTTTAGAATGTGAGGGATGCTGTGGAAGCACAAACTCGCACACAAGGCTCCAGTATTCTTGGTTTACTCCCCGTGATGAAAGCAAGCTAAGACCATCAAGACAACAAAAATCAGTTTGACCGGAAGGCGTCTAATTCATGGGCGACTTGGAAGCCACAGATACGTCATTCCTGCCCTCAGAACTCAGAGGAGACAGAGAGAGAACACTGAGGGCTGTTGAGGGGAGGAAGGAGAACTTGGCCATCTGTGTCATAATGACATCCACCACAGGGTTCCCAGAAAATGTCTTTCCAGGAAGAACACCGGGAGAAGGGAGGTTCAGAGCAGAAGGACAGCGGAATGTGTGTAAGTAAGCAGCAGTGCATTCCAGGACTGCGCAGAGCAGTAGCCAGTGCTGCGGGTGCTACTTGTTCCCAGGAGGCCAGTCCTCAACGTCTCAGCTCCTGTCCGTGGTGGAGAGAGCACATAGCCTCTGCAGCCACCTGCACCATTTGACACCACAGAAAGCTGGGGGTCGTGTCCAGTTTCCAGACTTATGTGTCGTAAATATTTCCAACAGAGCGTTGCATTCAACAGAACTCAACGATGACACACAAATTGAATTGAAAAGCTGTAGACACCTTAAGTGGACTCCCTGAAAATGATGAGCTCTTTGAGCCAATTCCCCATCCTCAGATACCTCAGTCCCCGAAGGCTCCAAATAGCTCCTCTCCTGCCTCACATACATGACCTTGCCCCAGAACTCTCATTTGGGTTCTTATTCTCTATTTCCTCACCCTCCCTCCCTCAGCTGATTAAGACAAGGTTGAATTTTGCCTCTCTGGGCTTCCCTTAATTTTCTCCTCCACTAATTATCACACTAAGATTGTGTGCACACGGGGTTATGTGTGGACCATCTTGTGGAATTTTCCTTTATCCCGTCATAGTGGGTTTGGATGCCAGATGCATGTCTATGATGGACTGAATCCAATACTTCCCTAGGCCTCACTTTACTCATGTGTATAGTGGGCAGAATAATACCTGCAACCTGGGGTTGACGGGGAGGGGTCTTCAATGAGACAATGTAAATAAATAGTAAGTAGGATGTAACACATAATAAATGTTGGATGAATGTTAGCTCCTGCTTTTATTATTATTCTCCACTTCCTGACAGAGCAGCAAGACCCTCCACTTATTACCACCAACCTGACGACATGCGCTCCACACCTTTAGTAAGAACAAGGTGTGAGGGGCAGGGCACATCTTGGGGCCAGGACAAGGAAGAGTTGTGTAGACCAAAGCATCCGAGGGGTCTTCACAGGCAGAAATGGCATTTCGTCCAGGGCCTATTCGCCACATTGTGTGGTTGCGCTTTTCTTCCACAAACTTCCATTTGTAACACCTGCCCATGATGATTCCTCCTGTTGAGGCAGTCCTGGGCAGCTCTGGCCCACAGTGACGTTTGCCTATCAAGGTACACTGCCAGCCATGTCTCTTGGCGGCAGACACTACTCCCAGGGGGAGGCTGATAAGCTGAGTAAGCATGGAAAGGACACGGTGTGTGCCAAGTGCTCACACACACAGATACCACGATATGGAAGCAGGTCTTGCTCTTCCTATGAGAGGTAGTGGCAAGGTGAAGAGAAGCTCCTTATGTGTTCAGTGGAACAACACCTTGCACATGGTGGAGGTGAGATTCAAACCCTGGTCCTTATCTTTGCAACATGGCAAGTGCTCTGACCGTGCTAGTGGCTAGAAGAAGCATAAAGCGTGGATCCCGTCTTTCCAGAACTTAAAACTCACTGATCCGTTGGGAAGGCAAAGGCAGTACCTTCAAACAGTCACACATTCACACGTGTTTATACAGGGGTACACGTTCATATCAAAAACACACACGGGGTTATTATTCAGAGTAAATACTCCTCGTGTGAAGACTTCCACTGACCATGGAGAATAGAAGATGGAGCAGCATCCCAGAGGCCCCCGCTGGGCAGGCGTCGTCCTCCCAGCTTCTGCAAACAAAGAAATTCCCTAGAAGGTAGTATAGTGCAAGAAAAAGAACACACACACATATCCTGGAGGCTGGCAGGGCTGGGTTAAATCCTCTCTTCCCTGCTTTTTCCTTAAGTAACCTTAGCGAACGGAAACTTTCGAAGCTGTAAAATGAAAATAGCTCCGACTTCAAAGCCTGAATTACACACTCAAGCAGAGATTCTGACAGTCAGGGGAGGACTGCCCCTCCCTCATCCTCCCGGGACAAGACCCTTTGAACAGGGAGGGCGTCTCTCAGCCACCCAGATGATGGCACACACCCTGCCGTGCCCCAGGGGATGTCCAGCTGGCGATGGATTTCAGCAGAGAGGCTCTAGCTCCAGCCACCAGGAGTCCTTTGTCCGGAACCCTGTCTGTTGATGAGGCTGGTCCAAGAGGGTCAGCTCGTCCTTCCCCTGCATATGTGTGCACGGGCCCCGGTCTGGTGTTCATTCACAGATGCCTGGCACAGAAGATACAGTGAGCTTAGCCTAGGCCCAAGTTCTGCTGAAACCTCCTTGGACCCATTTGTCCCTTCTGCATTTGTTTGTGTGTGTGTGTGTCTGTGTGTGTGTGTGTGTGTTTCTGTGTCTGTGTGTGTCTGTGTGTTTGTATATGAGAGGCAGAGGTTTGGAGGAAGACAAAGAGTGATGCCAATGAACGTCAGGGAACAATACCATCCCAAGGATAAGCGTTTAGTTGTACCTGTGGCTCCTAGAGGACATGTTCCTATGTCCTCTGTTGGTAGATGCAATACTACATAACGCATGCTTGAGGTAGCAGATTCCACACCCAACAAAATCTGTTCTGGGTAGTGAGGGCTTAGGCCAGAAAAGATGGACTGGATGTAACACCCAAACTCATGGATCTTCAGACGTTCACATTTTCTCTAGTTACGTAGGCATTGCTACGGCCACAAGTGGGTTTGAGTTCTTCAGCTAATCCAAACCAAACCATTGAAAAGTATCTACAGAGTTGGAAGCAGTAGGCGGAGAAGAGGATGTGAAACAGTTTAGGGACTAGGGAGCCTCTGGCCCTCCTTGCTGACCATTGTTCCCAGGGCCTGGTGTGTTGTGTGAGCTCACTACGTCTTGATGAATTATGAGTTATCCAAGAACACATGCTCCACGTGGCCTTTCTTCTCTGCTACTAGGGAGCTGAGCTGAAATCTCTCTCCAAGCCTATCAGGGTTGCCTCTGTCAGAGTGACAACAGGCAGAAGGGGTTCTTCTACCGGGAAGGCCTGGGATCCTCTGGGTTTCCTTCGGGGCCGAACTCATGCATAGCCTGCCCTTACGGTGAGTCCCAGAGGAGGCACCATTGATATCCAAGGCTGTCTTCTCATGCTGCAGTGTGAATTCCCAAGATCTAGGGTTACTGTAGTGCTTGCAGCTGAGCTGTGGCTAAGTTCCAGGTCTGAGAATGAAACGTGCCGCCCTCAGGCCTGGCTTGCCCATTTCCATTTGTGTCAGTCAAGGTCTTAGGACACTGGCGGCAAGTGCCGCTACTTGCCTTCAAATGTGGCAACGACCTCCTCCCTACTTCTAAGAGTGGGCTTTGCCCCAGCTTTCAGAGCCCAACTACACGGAGCACCCAACCAT
Organism: Grampus griseus; assembly: GCF_964374135.1. Lineage (NCBI taxonomy): Eukaryota > Metazoa > Chordata > Mammalia > Artiodactyla > Delphinidae > Grampus > Grampus griseus. The sequence goes on along the minus strand of NW_028133180.1, from coordinate 268,383 downwards.
CACTGATCCCTTATTTTGTGCCCAACAGTGGGCACATGCTTACACATGTTGTCCAAAATAAGCCTTTCAGCTGACATGCAGTGTGTGGTTATCCTGTGTAGCAGATGAGGAAACTGGTGCGCAAAGATGTAAAGTGCCCAAAGTCACCCAGCTGGTGAAGATCAGAGCCCCAGTCGGAACACTAATTGGGGAAATATTTAAGGTATGTTTCATCCTTTGATGGATGTTGTTTCAACATTTTCATCCTGGTCCCTGCCCGGTGGCATCCCTCTTTGTTCTGGAATCTCTAAGTGGAACGGGAAGGACGCATCATCCCTTAAGCCCTGGGATTTCAGATTCCAGGAGCCAGAACGGGTGACTCGTCCAGCAGCCCATGCCAGGTCAAAGTTTCTTAGCTCCCCAGCCTCTCCACCTTATGATAATCATTTCCTGAGAAGCCTACAGTCTGCGTGACTTATACACCTGTAAGTGAGATACGTACTGTCCACTGTATCCGCCCAGTTTCTGTGAATGAAGACTAATGTTTTGCTGACCAAGAGGCAGGAGAGAGAGCCGCAGCCCCCATTTTTTGTTTATATTACAGCAGGTGAAAAATCAAAGTGGGTTGCCCAGGTTTGTTTCCAGATCAGGCTGAATGTGGCTCTGAGTCTAGGTTTAGTCATGGTCCCAACTTTGCTGAGTTTACTGTGTCTCCCCAAGAGCCACTCAACCCTCAGTAGTTGTTTCTCTTACAACAAGGCTCGCTGTGCACGCTGATCGGCCCACACCTTCCCGCACCAACCGGAATATCCTGGAACACTACCCTCACCGCTCCGACACCCAGCAGTGTCCTGCACGCTTGCTTAGCACCATCCCAGAAGTCAAGCTTCTAGGGGAAACGTCACGAGTGGCTTTGGAAACACGAGGAAGCCACGGCTCGTAAAGTGATGGCGAAATGGGGCCAGGGCTCACGTGAAGGCACTGTCATCCTCAAGCACCATCAAACCGAGAGTGAGTTTGCCAGCCCAGGAGATGAGTAAAACCTGAAGCTTGAGGAAGGGCAGATGCATCCTATTGTGACTGGGGCCTAGCACGCCCCAATCGTAGGCCACCTCATGGCTTCCAAGAGGGATTTGAGACGTATAAAAGGTGTGCAGTCTTAGAGCATCTCAAAAGCCTCAGCATCTCCACGTTCCAGCCACTGGTGAAATCAGGTATGTCGGGCAAAGGAACGCAGCACTTGGGAGCTTGGTTCTACCTGGTCCAAAACTCTGCGGGCAGCTGGGGCTTGCGCACTGGCTGGCTGGTCAGAAAGAAAGGCCTCGTGTGGGCACCTCTCTCGTCCGTATCATTTGGGACCCACCTCTGTTGGGTTACAAGTCAACATCGGAAGTGTGTGGGGTGGGGGCTGAGATGGGGGTCCAGGGTGTGACCAGAGCCCTGTCTTGAGGGTCCTGCTGGCGTGTGTGGTGGCGCTGTTGTTGTGGCCAGGAGCTGAGTGGAGCTGATTAGGAGAGGGTGGCACCAACTCTAGGGCAGGGCTGCCCCGAAGGGAAAGGCCAGTGCAGCGAGGGAGGAGAGCTCCTCAGGGAGCAGGGGGCAGAGGCCCAGGGAGCTCAGAGCAGCAAGGACATGAGGAGGTGGTAAAGCGGCCATGTCCTGCTCTGGGAGTTGGGGACCATTGTTCCGCTCCCGAGTGCTCAGTGCCTGGGGATCCATGACTTCCCTCTCTAAGATGTGCATTCTCCCCTAGAATTTAGTATCGATCTAAACGGTCGTTTTGTCTCTAGATGAGCCTTTTCTATGAATTCTCTTACAGAGTGGTTAAGAAGCTCCATTCCAATTGTTTGATATTTATATAAAAGGTCAAAATCTTTACAAGAGTACTCAACGTGTTTTGGTTCTCGTGTGTGTGTGTGTGACCACGTGAGCACACACACACACATATATCTTTACACTCATATTTACCTGTGTATTTACATGTGTTTGTGTGGAGTTTTATACGCTCATTAATCCTTACAACAACTTTAAGAAGAGTACAGAGAAGTTAAGTACCTTGCTCAAAGTCACACAGCTGGTTAATTTTTGAGACAGGACTCACATCCAAGAAAATCATGTTCTAAATTCCACAGAATCTGCTGTGGAAGGATAATACATTTGTCCTCATTGCCCCTGACCTTTCTTCTTATTCTTTCCTTCTCTCTCCTGTCTCTGTCTGTCTCTCTCTCTCATTTTTTTATCTTTGTTTTTCCTAGCCCTCTCCATTACTCTTCTCCTTTCCCCCATTTTCCCCTCTCTTCCATCTTTCTTTCTTTCCTTCTATATTTCTTTATTTGTCTCAATTAAAACCTTGCTATGGCTTACAAACTGTAGCTACAATTTATATTGACTCACCTCATTGCACACACACAGATGCACATTTAATCGGTGAAGGCACCAGGCAAAGGTTGAAACGGCACAGGTTTGAACGAGGCAAGTGTTTCTCCTGGGTTGAGTGTCTCTAAGGTTCTAGAGTTCCTCACCTCAGTGTCTTTTCCGTTGCAGTGCACATCCAGACCAGAATGTATCATCCAAAGCAGAAGCTGTGCTGCCCGCTACCAAAGGATTGCTGCCCTCCATGCCAGCCATGCTGCACCCCACCAAAATATTGCTGCCCCTCACCAAAGGATTGCTGTCCCCCACCTCAGCAGTACTGTCCCCCTCCGCGGCAATGCTGCCCCCCAGTAAAGTACTGTTTCCCGCCACCAAAACACTGCTAAACTCCACCTCAGCACAGCAAGCAGCCTTGCCAACCTCCACCCAAGGGCAAGGAGCCCTCTATCCCAAAGTGCCCAGACCCTCAGCAGTGCCAGAAGTCCAAGCAGAAGTAAACCACAGGCATGGGCCAGAGGCCAAGCTCCCTGCAGAACAGAGAACATGAAGCCAACTCCCCTCTCTCAGCCAGCTAGCTGTCAGCACCGCTCACCCCCGGCTTCTGGAAGCAGCCACACTTGTGGAAAAGGCAGCACCAAGATGGCAGCTTCCTGGATCAACATTTTTTATGAATTAGCAGCTGCAATTTCCATTTAGAAAAGGATCCGGTTCTAAACCTTCTAATCTTCGTTGCTGACTTGTATACTTCGCCCTTTTGGCTGCTTGGAAGCTTAAGCAGCATGCCCGACCACCCTTTCCTAGCACACTTCGTCTCTGCTCCAGTTTTTCAAACAATTAAACACAATTCCGCTGCCATGAATGTGTCGGTTTGATTATTTCGTCATCTTACAGTTGTTAACTCCTGCAGATTTTGTATCCTGCTGCCTAAATAAGAGCCCTAGGAAGGCTGGGCATGTGGGTGCAGGTAGAGCAGAAGGCATGGGGAGATGCACTTCTGAGCTGAAGGACATTTTCCTTGGTCCCGCCAGGGTGAGGAGGAGAGATGGGCACTTCAGCCGCATGGAGACACATCCCCCCATACTTTCAAAATGAGAATAGCCTTTGGACACTGGGGAGATGATGCCCGTCTCGAAAACGGAGGCACAGAAAGAGTAAGGGAAACCCAGCCAGGAGCTAAAGAGTAGAGTAGAGGCAAATAAATGGAAATTCAGAGAGTACTCCAAGGGCATGTGGGTGAAAATGAATTGAGGACCCGGCCTCAAAAACTCTCCCACTGGTAAAGGAAAAGACGAGATTTTGTTCAAGCTAACAAAATGTGTAAGAGACAGTCTATATAAAAATCATATATCATGGGAGAAAATATTTGCAAATGAAGCAACTGACAAAGGATTAATTTCCAAAATTTAGAAGCAGCTCATGCAGCTCAGTAACAAAAAACAAACAACCCAGTCCCAAAATGGGCAGAAGACCTAAATAGACATTTCTCCAAAGAAGATATACAGACTGCCAACAAACACATCAAAGAATGCTCAACATCATTAATAATTAGAGAAATGCAAATCAAAACTTCATTGAGATATCATCTCACAGCAGTCAGAATGGCCATCCTCAAAAAATCTAGAAACAATAAATGCTGGAGAGGGTGTGGAGGAAAGGGAACACTCTTGCACTGCTGGTGGGAATGTGAATTGGTTCAGCCACTATGGAGAACAGTATGGAGGTTCCTTAAAAAACTACAAATAGAACTACCATATGACCCAGCAATCCCACTACTGGACATATACCCTGAGAAAACCAAAATTCAGAAAGAGTCATGTACCAAAATGTTCATTGCAGCTCTATTTACAATAGCCCGGAGATGGAAACAACCTAAGTGCCCATCATCGGATGAATGGATAAAGGAGGTGTGGCGCATATATACAATGGAATATTACTCAGCCATAAAAAGAAATGAAATTGAGCTATCTGTAATACGGTGGATAGACCTAGAGTCTGTCATACAGAGTGAAGTAAGTCAGAAAGAGAAAGACAAATACCGTATGCTAACACATATATATGGAATTTAAGGGAAAAAAATGTCATGAAGAACCTAGGGGTAAGCCAGGAGTAAGACACAGACCTACTGGAGAACGGACTTGAGGATATGGGGAGGGCGAAGGGTGAGCTGTGACAGGGCGCGAGAGAGGCATGGACATATATACAGTAACAAATGTAAGGTAGATAGCTAGTGGGAAGCAGCGACATGGCACAGGAATATCGGCTCGGTGTTTTGTGACCGCCAGGAGGGGTGGGATAGGGAGGGTGGGAGGGAGGGAGACGCAAGAGGGAAGAGATATGGGAACATATGTATATGTATAACTGATTCACTTTGTTATAAAGCAGAAACTAACACACCATTGTAAAGCAATTATACCCCAATAAAGATTTTTAAAAAAATCATACATCCATCACACACATATATCCACTGTGAATAATTTTTTTTTTTTTTTTTTTTTTTTTTTTTGCAGTACGTGGGCCTCTCACTGTTTTGGCCTCTCCCGTTGCGGAGCACAGGCTCCGGATGCGCAGGCTCAGCGGCCATGGCTCACGGGCCCAGCCACTCCGCAGCATGTGGGATCTTCCTGGACCGGGGTACGAACCCGTGTCCCCTGCATCGGCAGGCGGACTCCCAACCACTGCGCCACCAGGGAAGCCCTCCACTGTGAATAATTTTTAAAGTCATAGCACACATTGATTCTCTAGCTTGGGGTTTCTCCTGGGCTATTTTTCTCTCACTGCCCTCTTACATTCCATTCCCTAAATCCTTGCGGTATCAGGGTAACCTGAGTAACCAGTGGTAACCTCAGGCCCACAGGTAATCCAAACTTCTTCTTTCTATTACGTCCACTACACCCATACCTTTCCACCGAATCCTTCTCTCACTAAGAGTCCCCACATTGAGGTCTTTGCATCTCTTTTCCTGTACCTGTCTCCCATTTCACGTCTCTGGGCTACAAGGGAATCACTGAAAATCCACAGAAGTGCCCAAAGGAATCAGAAAGGAACAAAACATAAACTAAATGTGTGAATTATCCCCAACATAGATCGCAGAGCATGTAGATTTCAGAATACGCTAAAGACAAAAGTTTTAGTTTTAGTTTAGCATTGCTTCCATGCTTGGCTGGTCTCTTCGTCCTCCACCACCACTGTTCATGCCCTCCAGTTAGGCTCCATCCATCTACCTATTTATCGATCACCAATACATCCATCCCAAGCAGCAATGCATCATCGCATCCTTCGTAAGTACCTGCCCCTCCCTTCGTTTAGAATGTGAGGGATGCTGTGGAAGCACAAACTCGCACACAAGGCTCCAGTATTCTTGGTTTACTCCCCGTGATGAAAGCAAGCTAAGACCATCAAGACAACAAAAATCAGTTTGACCGGAAGGCGTCTAATTCATGGGCGACTTGGAAGCCACAGATACGTCATTCCTGCCCTCAGAACTCAGAGGAGACAGAGAGAGAACACTGAGGGCTGTTGAGGGGAGGAAGGAGAACTTGGCCATCTGTGTCATAATGACATCCACCACAGGGTTCCCAGAAAATGTCTTTCCAGGAAGAACACCGGGAGAAGGGAGGTTCAGAGCAGAAGGACAGCGGGATGTGTGTAAGCAGCAGTGCGTTCCAGGACTGCGCAGAGCAGTAGCCAGTGCTGCGGGTGCTACTTGTTCCCAGGAGGCCAGTCCTCAACGTCTCAGCTCCTGTCCGTGGTGGAGAGAGCACATAGCCTCTGCAGCCACCTGCACCATTTGACACCACAGAAAGCTGGGGGGCGTGTCCAGTTTCCAGACCCATGTGTCGTAAATATTTCCAACAGAGCGTTGCATTCAACAGAACTCAACGATGACACACAAATTGAATTGAAAAGCTGTAGACACCTTAAGTGGACTCCCTGAAAATGATGAGCTCTTTGAGCCAATTCCCCATCCTCAGATACCTCAGTCCCCGAAGGCTCCAAATAGCTCCTCTCCTGCCTCACATACATGCCCTTGCCCCAGAACTCTCATTTGGGTTCTTATTCTCTATTTCCTCACCCTCCCTCCCTCAGCTGATTAAGACAAGGTTGAATTTTGCCTCTCTGGGCTTCAGTTAATTTTCTCCTCCACTAATTATCACACTAAGATTGTGTGCACACGGGGTTATGTGTGGACCATCTTGTGGAATTTTCCTTTATCCCGTCATAGTGGGTTTGGATGCCAGATGCATGTCTATGATGGACTGAATCCAATACTTCCCTAGGCCTCACTTTACTCATGTGTATAGTGGGCAGAATAATACCTGCAACCTGGGGTTGACGGGGAGGGGTCTTCAATGAGACAATGTAAATAAATAGTAAGTAGGATGTAACACATAATAAATGTTGGATGAATGTTAGCTCCTGCTTTTATTATTATTCTCCACTTCCTGACAGAGCAGCAAGACCCTCCACTTATTACCACCAACCTGACGACATGCGCTCCACACCTTTAGTAAGAACAAGGTGTGAGGGACAGGGCACATCTTGGGGCCAGGACAAGGAAGAGTTGTGTAGACCAAAGCATCCGAGGGGTCTTCACAGGCAGAAATGGCATTTCGTCCAGGGCCTATTCGCCACATTGTGTGGTTGCGCTTTTCTTCCACAAACTTCCATATGTAACACCTGCCCATGATGATTCCTCCTGTTGAGGCAGTCCTGGGCAGCTCTGGCCCACAGTGACGTTTGCCTATCAAGGTACACTGCCAGCCATGTCTCTTGGCGGCAGACACTACTCCCAGGGGGAGGCTGATAAGCTGAGTAAGCATGGAAAGGACACGGTGTGTGCCAAGTGCTCACACACACAGATACCACGATATGGAAGCAGGTCTTGCTCTTCCTATGAGAGGTAGTGGCAAGGTGAAGAGAAGCTCCTTACGTGTTCAGTGGAACAACACCTTGCACATGGTGGAGGTGAGATTCAAACCCTGGTCCTTATCTTTGCAACATGGCAAGTGCTCTGACCGTGCTAGTGGCTAGAAGAAGCATAAAGCGTGGATCCCGTCTTTCCAGAACTTAAAACTCACTGATCCGTTGGGAAGGCAAAGGCAGTACCTTCAAACAGTCACACATTCACACGTGTTTATACAGGGGTACACGTTCATATCAAAAACACACACGGGGTTATTATTCAGAGTAAATACTCCTCGTGTGAAGACTTCCACTGACCATGGAGAATAGAAGATGGAGCAGCATCCCAGAGGCCCCCGCTGGGCAGGCGTCGTCCTCCCAGCTTCTGCAAACAAAGAAATTCCCTAGAAGGTAGTATAGTGCAAGAAAAAGAACACACACACATATCCTGGAGGCTGGCAGGGCTGGGTTAAATCCTCTCTTCCCTGCTTTTTCCTTAAGTAACCTTAGCGAACGGAAACTTTCGAAGCTGTAAAATGAAAATAGCTCCGACTTCAAAGCCTGAATTACACACTCAAGCAGAGATTCTGACAGTCAGGGGAGGACTGCCCCTCCCTCATCCTCCCGGGACAAGACCCTTTGAACAGGGAGGGCGTCTCTCAGCCACCCAGATGATGGCACACACCCTGCCGTGCCCCAGGGGATGTCCAGCTGGCGATGGATTTCAGCAGAGAGGCTCTAGCTCCAGCCACCAGGAGTCCTTTGTCCGGAACCCTGTCTGTTGATGCGGCTGGTCCAAGAGGGTCAGCTCGTCCTTCCCCTGCATATGTGTGCACGGGCCCCGGTCTGGTGTTCATTCACAGATGCCTGGCACAGAAGATACAGTGAGCTTAGCCTAGGCCCAAGTTCTGCTGAAACCTCCTTGGACCCATTTGTCCCTTCTGCATTTGTTTGTGTGTGTGTGTGTGTGTGTGTGTGTGTGTGTTTCTGTGTCTGTGTGTGTCTGTGTGTTTGTATATGAGAGGCAGAGGTTTGGAGGAAGACAAAGAGTGATGCCAATGAACGTCAGGGAACAATACCATCCCAAGGAAAAGCGTTTATTTGTACCTGTGGCTCCTAGAGGACATGTTCCTATGTCCTCTGTTGGTAGATGCAATACTACATAACGCATGCTTGAGGTAGCAGATTCCACACCCAACAAAATCTGTTCTGGGTAGTGAGGGCTTAGGCCAGAAAAGATGGACTGGATGTAACACCCAAACTCATGGATCTTCAGACGTTCACATTTTCTCTAGTTACGTAGGCATTGCTACGGCCACAAGTGGGTTTGAGTTCTTCAGCTAATCCAAACCAAACCATTGAAAAGTATCTACAGAGTTGGAAGCAGTAGGCGGAGAAGAGGATGTGAAACAGTTTAGGGACTAGGGAGCCTCTGGCCCTCCTTGCTGACCATTGTTCCCAGGGCCTGGTGTGTTGTGTGAGCTCACTACGTCTTGATGAATTATTAGTTATCCAAGAACACATGCTCCACGTGGCCTTTCTTCTCTGCTACTAGGGAGCTGAGCTGAAATCTCTCTCCAAGCCTATCAGGGTTGCCTCTGTCAGAGTGACAACAGGCAGAAGGGGTTCTTCTACCGGGAAGGCCTGGGATCCTCTGGGTTTCCTTCGGGGCCGAGCTCATGCATAGCCTGCCCTTACGGTGAGTCCCAGAGGAGGCACCATTGATATCCAAGGCTGTCTTCTCATGCTGCAGTGTGAATTCCCAAGATCTAGGGTTACTGTAGTGCTTGCAGCTGAGCTGTGGCTAAGTTCCAGGTCTGAGAATGAAACGTGCCGCCCTCAGGCCTGGCTTGCCCATTTCCATTTGTGTCAGTCAAGGTCTTAGGACACTGGCGGCAAGTGCCGCTACTTGCCTTCAAATGTGGCAACGACCTCCTCCCTACTTCTAAGAGTGGGCTTTGCCCCAGCTTTCAGAGCCCAACTACACGGAGCACCCAACCATCACTGATCCCTTATTTTGTGCCCAACAGTGGGCACATGCTTACACATGTTGTCCAAAATAAGCCTTTCAGCTGACATGCAGTGTGTGGTTATCCTGTGTAGCAGATGAGGAAACTGGTGCGCAAAGATGTAAAGTGCCCAAAGTCACCCAGCTGGTGAAGATCAGAGCCCCAGTCGGAACACTAATTGGGGAACTATTTAATGTATGTTTCATCCTTTGATGGATGTTGTTTCAACATTTTCATCCTGGTCCCTGCCCGGTGGCATCCCTCTTTGTTCTGGAATCTCTAAGTGGAACGGGAAGGACGCATCATCCCTTAAGCCCTGGGATTTCAGATTCCAGGAGCCAGAACGGGTGACTCGTCCAGCAGCCCATGCCAGGTCAAAGTTTCTTAGCTCCCCAGCCTCTCCACCTTATGATAATCATTTCCTGAGAAGCCTACAGTCTGCGTGACTTATACACCTGTAAGTGAGATACGTACTGTCCACTGTATCCGCCCAGTTTCTGTGAATGAAGACTAATGTTTTGCTGACCAAGAGGCAGGAGAGAGAGCCGCAGCCCCCATTTTTTGTTTATATTACAGCAGGTGAAAAATCAAAGTGGGTTGCCCAGGTTTGTTTCCAGATCAGGCTGAATGTGGCTCTGAGTCTAGGTTTAGTCATGGTCCCAACTTTGCTGAGTTTACTGTGTCTCCCCAAGAGCCACTCAACCCTCAGTAGTTGTTTCTCTTACAACAAGGCTCGCTGTGCACGCTGATCGGCCCACACCTTCCCGCACCAACCGGAATATCCTGGAACACTACCCTCACCGCTCCGACACCCAGCAGTGTCCTGCACGCTTGCTTAGCACCATCCCAGAAGTCAAGCTTCTAGGGGAAACGTCACGAGTGGCTTTGGAAACACGAGGAAGCCACGGCTCGTAAAGTGATGGCGAAATGGGGCCAGGGCTCACGTGAAGGCACTGTCATCCTCAAGCACCATCAAACCGAGAGTGAGTTTGCCAGCCCAGGAGATGAGTAAAACCTGAAGCTTGAGGAAGGGCAGATGCATCCTATTGTGACTGGGGCCTAGCACGCCCCAATCGTAGGCCACCTCATGGCTTCCAAGAGGGATTTGAGACGTATAAAAGGTGTGCAGTCTTAGAGCATCTCAAAAGCCTCAGCATCTCCACGTTTCAGCCACTGGTGAAATCAGGTATGTCGGGCAAAGGAACGCAGCACTTGGGAGCTTGGTTCTACCTGGTCCAAAACTCTGCGGGCAGCTGGGGCTTGCGCACTGGCTGGCTGGTCAGAAAGAAAGGCCTCGTGTGGGCACCTCTCTCGTCCGTATCATTTGGGACCCACCTCTCTTGGGTTACAAGTCAACATCGGAAGTGTGTGGGGTGGGGGCTGAGATGGGGGTCCAGGGTGTGACCAGAGCCCTGTCTTGAGGGTCCTGCTGGCGTGTGTGGTGGCGCTGTTGTTGTGGCCAGGAGCTGAGTGGAGCTGATTAGGAGAGGGTGGCACCAACTCTAGGGCAGGGCTGCCCCGAAGGGAAAGGCCAGTGCAGCGAGGGAGGAGAGCTCCTCAGGGAGCAGGGGGCAGAGGCCCAGGGAGCTCAGAGCAGCAAGGACATGAGGAGGTGGTAAAGCGGCCATGTCCTGCTCTGGGAGTTGGGGACCATTGTTCCGCTCCCGAGTGCTCAGTGCCTGGGGATCCATGACTTCCCTCTCTAAGATGTGCATTCTCCCCTAGAATTTAGTATCGATCTAAACGGTCGTTTTGTCTCTAGATGAGCCTTTTCTATGAATTCTCTTACAGAGTGGTTAAGAAGCTCCATTCCAATTGTTTGATATTTATATAAAAGGTCAAAATCTTTACAAGAGTACTCAACGTGTTTTGGTTCTCGTGTGTGTGTGTGTGACCACGTGAGCACACACACACACATATATCTTTACACTCATATTTACCTGTGTATTTACATGTGTTTGTGTGGAGTTTTATACGCTCATTAATCCTTACAACAACTTTAAGAAGAGTACAGAGAAGTTAAGTACCTTGCTCAAAGTCACACAGCTGGTTAATTTTTGAGACAGGACTCACATCCAAGAAAATCATGTTCTAAATTCCACAGAATCTGCTGTGGAAGGATAATACATTTGTCCTCATTGCCCCTGACCTTTCTTCTTATTCTTTCCTTCTCTCTCCTGTCTCTGTCTGTCTGTCTCTCTCATTTTTTTATCTTTGTTTTTCCTAGCCCTCTCCATTACTCTTCTCCTTTCCCCCATTTTCCCCTCTCTTCCATCTTTCTTTCTTTCCTTCTATATTTCTTTATTTGTCTCAATTAAAACCTTGCTATGGCTTACAAACTGTAGCTACAAATTATATTGACTCACCTCATTGCACACACACAGATGCACATTTAATCGGTGAAGGCACCAGGCAAAGGTTGAAACGGCACAGGTTTGAACGAGGCAAGTGTTTCTCCTGGGTTGAGTGTCTCTAAGGTTCTAGAGTTCCTCACCTCAGTGTCTTTTCCGTTGCAGTGCACATCCAGACCAGAATGTATCATCCAAAGCAGAAGCTGTGCTGCCCGCTACCAAAGGATTGCTGCCCTCCATGCCAGCCATGCTGCACCCCACCAAAATATTGCTGCCCCTCACCAAAGGATTGCTGTCCCCCACCTCAGCAGTACTGTCCCCCTCCGCGGCAATGCTGCCCCCCAGTAAAGTACTGTTTCCCGCCACCAAAACACTGCTAAACTCCACCTCAGCACAGCAAGCAGCCTTGCCAACCTCCACCCAAGGGCAAGGAGCCCTCTATCCCAAAGTGCCCAGACCCTCAGCAGTGCCAGAAGTCCAAGCAGAAGTAAACCACAGGCATGGGCCAGAGGCCAAGCTCCCTGCAGAACAGAGAACATGAAGCCAACTCCCCTCTCTCAGCCAGCTAGCTGTCAGCACCGCTCACCCCCGGCTTCTGGAAGCAGCCACACTTGTGGAAAAGGCAGCACCAAGATGGCAGCTTCCTAGATCAACATTTTTTATGAATTAGCAGCTGCAATTTCCATTTAGAAAAGGATCCGGTTCTAAACCTTCTAATCTTCGTTGCTGACTTGTATACTTCGCCCTTTTGGCTGCTTGGAAGCTTAAGCAGCATGCCCGACCACCCTTTCCTAGCACACTTCGTCTCTGCTCCAGTTTTTCAAACAATTAAACACAATTCCGCTGCCATGAATGTGTCGGTTTGATTATTTCGTCATCTTACAGTTGTTAACTCCTGCAGATTTTGTATCCTGCTGCCTAAATAAGAGCCCTAGGAAGGCTGGGCATGTGGGTGCAGGTAGAGCAGAAGGCATGGGGAGATGCACTTCTGAGCTGAAGGACATTTTCCTTGGTCCCGCCAGGGTGAGGAGGAGAGATGGGCACTTCAGCCGCATGGAGACACATCCCCCCATACTTTCAAAATGAGAATAGCCTTTGGACACTGGGGAGATGATGCCCGTCTCGAAAACGGAGGCACAGAAAGAGTAAGGGAAACCCAGCCAGGAGCTAAAGAGTAGAGTAGAGGCAAATAAATGGAAATTCAGAGAGTACTCCAAGGGCATGTGGGTGAAAATGAATTGAGGACCCGGCCTCAAAAACTCTCCCACTGGTAAAGGAAAAGACGAGATTTTGTTCAAGCTAACAAAATGTGTAAGAGACAGTCTATATAAAAATCATATATCATGGGAGAAAATATTTGCAAATGAAGCAACTGACAAAGGATTAATTTCCAAAATTTAGAAGCAGCTCATGCAGCTCAGTAACAAAAAAACAAACAACCCAGTCCCAAAATGGGCAGAAGACCTAAATAGACATTTCTCCAAAGAAGATATACAGACTGCCAACAAACACATTAAAGAATGCTCAACATCATTAATAATTAGAGAAATGCAAATCAAAACTTCATTGAGATATCATCTCACAGCAGTCAGAATGGCCATCCTCAAAAAATCTAGAAACAATAAATGCTGGAGAGGGTGTGGAGGAAAGGGAACACTCTTGCACTGCTGGTGGGAATGTGAATTGGTTCAGCCACTATGGAGAACAGTATGGAGGTTCCTTAAAAAACTACAAATAGAACTACCATATGACCCAGCAATCCCACTACTGGACATATACCCTGAGAAAACCAAAATTCAGAAAGAGTCATGTACCAAAATGTTCATTGCAGCTCTATTTACAATAGCCCGGAGATGGAAACAACCTAAGTGCCCATCATCGGATGAATGGATAAAGGAGATGTGGCGCATATATACAATGGAATATTACTCAGCCATAAAAAGAAATGAAATTGAGCTATCTGTAATACGGTGGATAGACCTAGAGTCTGTCATACAGAGTGAAGTAAGTCAGAAAGAGAAAGACAAATACCGTATGCTAACACATATATATGGAATTTAAGGGAAAAAAATGTCATGAAGAACCTAGGGGTAAGCCAGGAGTAAGACACAGACCTACTGGAGAACGGACTTGAGGATATGGGGAGGGCGAAGGGTGAGCTGTGACAGGGCGCGAGAGAGGCATGGACATATATACAGTAACAAATGTAAGGTAGATAGCTAGTGGGAAGCAGCGACATGGCACAGGAATATCGGCTCGGTGTTTTGTGACCGCCAGGAGGGGTGGGATAGGGAGGGTGGGAGGGAGGGAGACGCAAGAGGGAAGAGATATGGGAACATATGTATATGTATAACTGATTCACTTTGTTATAAAGCAGAAACTAACACACCATTGTAAAGCAATTATACCCCAATAAAGATTTTTAAAAAAATCATACATCCATCACACACATATATCCACTGTGAATAATTTTTTTTTTTTTTTTTTTTTTTTTTGCAGTACGTGGGCCTCTCACTGTTTTGGCCTCTCCCGTTGCGGAGCACAGGCTCCGGATGCGCAGGCTCAGCGGCCATGGCTCACGGGCCCAGCCACTCCGCAGCATGTGGGATCTTCCCGGACCGGGGCACGAACCCGTGTCCCCTGCATCGGCAGGCGGACTCCCAACCACTGCGCCACCAGGGAAGCCCTCCACTGTGAATAATTTTTAAAGTCATAGCACACATTGATTCTCTAGCTTGGGGTTTCTCCTGGGCTATTTTTCTCTCACTGCCCTCTTACATTCCATTCCCTAAATCCTTGCGGTATCAGGGTAACCTGAGTAACCAGTGGTAACCTCAGGCCCACAGGTAATCCAAACTTCTTCTTTCTATTACGTCCACTACACCCATACCTTTCCACCGAATCCTTCTCTCACTAAGAGTCCCCACATTGAGGTCTTTGCATCTCTTTTCCTGTACCTGTCTCCCATTTCACGTCTCTGGGCTACAAGGGAATCACTGAAAATCCACAGAAGTGCCCAAAGGAATCAGAAAGGAACAAAACATAAACTAAATGTGTGAATTATCCCCAACATAGATCGCAGAGCATGTAGATTTCAGAATACGCTAAAGACAAAAGTTTTAGTTTTAGTTTAGCATTGCTTCCATGCTTGGCTGGTCTCTTCGTCCTCCACCACCACTGTTCATGCCCTCCAGTTAGGCTCCATCCATCTACCTATTTATCGATCACCAATACATCCATCCCAAGCAGCAATGCATCATCGCATCCTTCGTAAGTACCTGCCCCTCCCTTCGTTTAGAATGTGAGGGATGCTGTGGAAGCACAAACTCGCAAACAAGGCTCCAGTATTCTTGGTTTACTCCCCGTGATGAAAGCAAGCTAAGACCATCAAGACAACAAAAATCAGTTTGACCGGAAGGCGTCTAATTCATGGGCGACTTGGAAGCCACAGATACGTCATTCCTGCCCTCAGAACTCAGAGGAGACAGAGAGAGAACACTGAGGGCTGTTGAGGGGAGGAAGGAGAACTTGGCCATCTGTGTCATAATGACATCCACCACAGGGTTCCCAGAAAATGTCTTTCCAGGAAGAACACCGGGAGAAGGGAGGTTCAGAGCAGAAGGACAGCGGGATGTGTGTAAGCAGCAGTGCGTTCCAGGACTGCGCAGAGCAGTAGCCAGTGCTGCGGGTGCTACTTGTTCCCAGGAGGCCAGTCCTCAACGTCTCAGCTCCTGTCCGTGGTGGAGAGAGCACATAGCCTCTGCAGCCACCTGCACCATTTGACACCACAGAAAGCTGGGGGGCGTGTCCAGTTTCCAGACCCATGTGTCGTAAATATTTCCAACAGAGCGTTGCATTCAACAGAACTCAACGATGACACACAAATTGAATTGAAAAGCTGTAGACACCTTAAGTGGACTCCCTGAAAATGATGAGCTCTTTGAGCCAATTCCCCATCCTCAGATACCTCAGTCCCCGAAGGCTCCAAATAGCTCCTCTCCTGCCTCACATACATGACCTTGCCCCAGAACTCTCATTTGGGTTCTTATTCTCTATTTCCTCACCCTCCCTCCCTCAGCTGATTAAGACAAGGTTGAATTTTGCCTCTCTGGGCTTCAGTTAATTTTCTCCTCCACTAATTATCACACTAAGATTGTGTGCACACGGGGTTATGTGTGGACCATCTTGTGGAATTTTCCTTTATCCCGTCATAGTGGGTTTGGATGCCAGATGCATGTCTATGATGGACTGAATCCAATACTTCCCTAGGCCTCACTTTACTCATGTGTATAGTGGGCAGAATAATACCTGCAACCTGGGGTTGACGGGGAGGGGTCTTCAATGAGACAATGTAAATAAATAGTAAGTAGGATGTAACACATAATAAATGTTGGATGAATGTTAGCTCCTGCTTTTATTATTATTCTCCACTTCCTGACAGAGCAGCAAGACCCTCCACTTATTACCACCAACCTGACGACATGCGCTCCACACCTTTAGTAAGAACAAGGTGTGAGGGGCAGGGCACATCTTGGGGCCAGGACAAGGAAGAGTTGTGTAGACCAAAGCATCCGAGGGGTCTTCACAGGCAGAAATGGCATTTCGTCCAGGGCCTATTCGCCACATTGTGTGGTTGCGCTTTTCTTCCACAAACTTCCATATGTAACACCTGCCCATGATGATTCCTCCTGTTGAGGCAGTCCTGGGCAGCTCTGGCCCACAGTGACGTTTGCCTATCAAGGTACACTGCCAGCCATGTCTCTTGGCGGCAGACACTACTCCCAGGGGGAGGCTGATAAGCTGAGTAAGCATGGAAAGGACACGGTGTGTGCCAAGTGCTCACACACACAGATACCACGATATGGAAGCAGGTCTTGCTCTTCCTATGAGAGGTAGTGGCAAGGTGAAGAGAAGCTCCTTACGTGTTCAGTGGAACAACACCTTGCACATGGTGGAGGTGAGATTCAAACCCTGGTCCTTATCTTTGCAACATGGCAAGTGCTCTGACCGTGCTAGTGGCTAGAAGAAGCATAAAGCGTGGATCCCGTCTTTCCAGAACTTAAAACTCACTGATCCGTTGGGAAGGCAAAGGCAGTACCTTCAAACAGTCACACATTCACACGTGTTTATACAGGGGTACACGTTCATATCAAAAACACACACGGGGTTATTATTCAGAGTAAATACTCCTCGTGTGAAGACTTCCACTGACCATGGAGAATAGAAGATGGAGCAGCATCCCAGAGGCCCCCGCTGGGCAGGCGTCGTCCTCCCAGCTTCTGCAAACAAAGAAATTCCCTAGAAGGTAGTATAGTGCAAGAAAAAGAACACACACACATATCCTGGAGGCTGGCAGGGCTGGGTTAAATCCTCTCTTCCCTGCTTTTTCCTTAAGTAACCTTAGCGAACGGAAACTTTCGAAGCTGTAAAATGAAAATAGCTCCGACTTCAAAGCCTGAATTACACACTCAAGCAGAGATTCTGACAGTCAGGGGAGGACTGCCCCTCCCTCATCCTCCCGGGACAAGACCCTTTGAACAGGGAGGGCGTCTCTCAGCCACCCAGATGATGGCACACACCCTGCCGTGCCCCAGGGGATGTCCAGCTGGCGATGGATTTCAGCAGAGAGGCTCTAGCTCCAGCCACCAGGAGTCCTTTGTCCGGAACCCTGTCTGTTGATGCGGCTGGTCCAAGAGGGTCAGCTCGTCCTTCCCCTGCATATGTGTGCACGGGCCCCGGTCTGGTGTTCATTCACAGATGCCTGGCACAGAAGATACAGTGAGCTTAGCCTAGGCCCAAGTTCTGCTGAAACCTCCTTGGACCCATTTGTGCCTTCTGCATTTGTTTGTGTGTGTGTGTGTCTGTGTGTGTGTGTGTGTGTTTCTGTGTCTGTGTGTGTCTGTGTGTTTGTATATGAGAGGCAGAGGTTTGGAGGAAGACAAAGAGTGATGCCAATGAACGTCAGGGAACAATACCATCCCAAGGATAAGCGTTTAGTTGTACCTGTGGCTCCTAGAGGACATGTTCCTATGTCCTCTGTTGGTAGATGCAATACTACATAACGCATGCTTGAGGTAGCAGATTCCACACCCAACAAAATCTGTTCTGGGTAGTGAGGGCTTAGGCCAGAAAAGATGGACTGGATGTAACACCCAAACTCATGGATCTTCAGACGTTCACATTTTCTCTAGTTACGTAGGCATTGCTACGGCCACAAGTGGGTTTGAGTTCTTCAGCTAATCCAAACCAAACCATTGGAAAGTATCTACAGAGTTGGAAGCAGTAGGCGGAGAAGAGGATGTGAAACAGTTTAGGGACTAGGGAGCCTCTGGCCCTCCTTGCTGACCATTGTTCCCAGGGCCTGGTGTGTTGTGTGAGCTCACTACGTCTTGATGAATTATTAGTTATCCAAGAACACATGCTCCACGTGGCCTTTCTTCTCTGCTACTAGGGAGCTGAGCTGAAATCTCTCTCCAAGCCTATCAGGGTTGCCTCTGTCAGAGTGACAACAGGCAGAAGGGGTTCTTCTACCGGGAAGGCCTGGGATCCTCTGGGTTTCCTTCGGGGCCGAGCTCATGCATAGCCTGCCCTTACGGTGAGTCCCAGAGGAGGCACCATTGATATCCAAGGCTGTCTTCTCATGCTGCAGTGTGAATTCCCAAGATCTAGGGTTACTGTAGTGCTTGCAGCTGAGCTGTGGCTAAGTTCCAGGTCTGAGAATGAAACGTGCCGCCCTCAGGCCTGGCTTGCCCATTTCCATTTGTGTCAGTCAAGGTCTTAGGACACTGGCGGCAAGTGCCGCTACTTGCCTTCAAATGTGGCAACGACCTCCTCCCTACTTCTAAGAGTGGGCTTTGCCCCAGCTTTCAGAGCCCAACTACACGGAGCACCCAACCATCACTGATCCCTTATTTTGTGCCCAACAGTGGGCACATGCTTACACATGTTGTCCAAAATAAGCCTTTCAGCTGACATGCAGTGTGTGGTTATCCTGTGTAGCAGATGAGGAAACTGGTGCGCAAAGATGTAAAGTGCCCAAAGTCACCCAGCTGGTGAAGATCAGAGCCCCAGTCGGAACACTAATTGGGGAACTATTTAATGTATGTTTCATCCTTTGATGGATGTTGTTTCAACATTTTCATCCTGGTCCCTGCCCGGTGGCATCCCTCTTTGTTCTGGAATCTCTAAGTGGAACGGGAAGGACGCATCATCCCTTAAGCCCTGGGATTTCAGATTCCAGGAGCCAGAACGGGTGACTCGTCCAGCAGCCCATGCCAGGTCAAAGTTTCTTAGCTCCCCAGCCTCTCCACCTTATGATAATCATTTCCTGAGAAGCCTACAGTCTGCGTGACTTATACACCTGTAAGTGAGATACGTACTGTCCACTGTATCCGCCCAGTTTCTGTGAATGAAGACTAATGTTTTGCTGACCAAGAGGCAGGAGAGAGAGCCGCAGCCCCCATTTTTTGTTTATATTACAGCAGGTGAAAAATCAAAGTGGGTTGCCCAGGTTTGTTTCCAGATCAGGCTGAATGTGGCTCTGAGTCTAGGTTTAGTCATGGTCCCAACTTTGCTGAGTTTACTGTGTCTCCCCAAGAGCCACTCAACCCTCAGTAGTTGTTTCTCTTACAACAAGGCTCGCTGTGCACGCTGATCGGCCCACACCTTCCCGCACCAACCGGAATATCCTGGAACACTACCCTCACCGCTCCGACACCCAGCAGTGTCCTGCACGCTTGCTTAGCACCATCCCAGAAGTCAAGCTTCTAGGGGAAACGTCACGAGTGGCTTTGGAAACACGAGGAAGCCACGGCTCGTAAAGTGATGGCGAAATGGGGCCAGGGCTCACGTGAAGGCACTGTCATCCTCAAGCACCATCAAACCGAGAGTGAGTTTGCCAGCCCAGGAGATGAGTAAAACCTGAAGCTTGAGGAAGGGCAGATGCATCCTATTGTGACTGGGGCCTAGCACGCCCCAATCGTAGGCCACCTCATGGCTTCCAAGAGGGATTTGAGACGTATAAAAGGTGTGCAGTCTTAGAGCATCTCAAAAGCCTCAGCATCTCCACGTTCCAGCCACTGGTGAAATCAGGTATGTCGGGCAAAGGAACGCAGCACTTGGGAGCTTGGTTCTACCTGGTCCAAAACTCTGCGGGCAGCTGGGGCTTGCGCACTGGCTGGCTGGTCAGAAAGAAAGGCCTCGTGTGGGCACCTCTCTCGTTCGTACCATTTGGGACCCACCTCTCTTGGGTTACAAGTCAACATCGGAAGTGTGTGGGGTGGGGGCTGAGATGGGGGTCCAGGGTGTGACCAGAGCCCTGTCTTGAGGGTCCTGCTGGCGTGTGTGGTGGCGCTGTTGTTGTGGCCAGGAGCTGAGTGGAGCTGATTAGGAGAGGGTGGCACCAACTCTAGGGCAGGGCTGCCCCGAAGGGAAAGGCCAGTGCAGCGAGGGAGGAGAGCTCCTCAGGGAGCAGGGGGCAGAGGCCCAGGGAGCTCAGAGCAGCAAGGACATGAGGAGGTGGTAAAGCGGCCATGTCCTGCTCTGGGAGTTGGGGACCATTGTTCCGCTCCCGAGTGCTCAGTGCCTGGGGATCCATGACTTCCCTCTCTAAGATGTGCATTCTCCCCTAGAATTTAGTATCGATCTAAACGGTCGTTTTGTCTCTAGATGAGCCTTTTCTATGAATTCTCTTACAGAGTGGTTAAGAAGCTCCATTCCAATTGTTTGATATTTATATAAAAGGTCAAAATCTTTACAAGAGTACTCAACGTGTTTTGGTTCTCGTGTGTGTGTGTGTGACCACGTGAGCACACACACACACATATATCTTTACACTCATATTTACCTGTGTATTTACATGTGTTTGTGTGGAGTTTTATACGCTCATTAATCCTTACAACAACTTTAAGAAGAGTACAGAGAAGTTAAGTACCTTGCTCAAAGTCACACAGCTGGTTAATTTTTGAGACAGGACTCACATCCAAGAAAATCATGTTCTAAATTCCACAGAATCTGCTGTGGAAGGATAATACATTTGTCCTCATTGCCCCTGACCTTTCTTCTTATTCTTTCCTTCTCTCTCCTGTCTCTGTCTGTCTCTCTCTCTCATTTTTTTATCTTTGTTTTTCCTAGCCCTCTCCATTACTCTTCTCCTTTCCCCCATTTTCCCCTCTCTTCCATCTTTCTTTCTTTCCTTCTATATTTCTTTATTTGTCTCAATTAAAACCTTGCTATGGCTTACAAACTGTAGCTACAATTTATATTGACTCACCTCATTGCACACACACAGATGCACATTTAATCGGTGAAGGCACCAGGCAAAGGTTGAAACGGCACAGGTTTGAACGAGGCAAGTGTTTCTCCTGGGTTGAGTGTCTCTAAGGTTCTAGAGTTCCTCACCTCAGTGTCTTTTCCGTTGCAGTGCACATCCAGACCAGAATGTATCATCCAAAGCAGAAGCTGTGCTGCCCGCTACCAAAGGATTGCTGCCCTCCATGCCAGCCATGCTGCACCCCACCAAAATATTGCTGCCCCTCACCAAAGTATTGCTGTCTCCCACCTCAGCAGTACTGTCCCCCTCCGCGGCAATGCTGCCCCCCAGTAAAGTACTGTTTCCCGCCACCAAAACACTGCTAAACTCCACCTCAGCACAGCAAGCAGCCTTGCCAACCTCCACCCAAGGGCAAGGAGCCCTCTATCCCAAAGTGCCCAGACCCTCAGCAGTGCCAGAAGTCCAAGCAGAAGTAAACCACAGGCATGGGCCAGAGGCCAAGCTCCCTGCAGAACAGAGAACATGAAGCCAACTCCCCTCTCTCAGCCAGCTAGCTGTCAGCACCGCTCACCCCCGGCTTCTGGAAGCAGCCACACTTGTGGAAAAGGCAGCACCAAGATGGCAGCTTCCTGGATCAACATTTTTTATGAATTAGCAGCTGCAATTTCCATTTAGAAAAGGATCTGGTTCTAAACCTTCTAATCTTCGTTGCTGACTTGTATACTTCGCCCTTTTGGCTGCTTGGAAGCTTAAGCAGCATGCCCGACCACCCTTTCCTAGCACACTTCGTCTCTGCTCCAGTTTTTCAAACAATTAAACACAATTCCGCTGCCATGAATGTGTCGGTTTGATTATTTCGTCATCTTACAGTTGTTAACTCCTGCAGATTTTGTATCCTGCTGCCTAAATAAGAGCCCTAGGAAGGCTGGGCATGTGGGTGCAGGTAGAGCAGAAGGCATGGGGAGATGCACTTCTGAGCTGAAGGACAATTTCCTTGGTCCCGCCAGGGTGAGGAGGAGAGATGGGCACTTCAGCCGCATGGAGACACATCCCCCCATACTTTCAAAATGAGAATAGCCTTTGGACACTGGGGAGATGATGCCCGTCTCGAAAACGGAGGCACAGAAAGAGTAAGGGAAACCCAGCCAGGAGCTAAAGAGTAGAGTAGAGGCAAATAAATGGAAATTCAGAGAGTACTCCAAGGGCATGTGGGTGAAAATGAATTGAGGACCCGGCCTCAAAAACTCTCCCACTGGTAAAGGAAAAGACGAGATTTTGTTCAAGCTAACAAAATGTGTAAGAGACAGTCTATATAAAAATCATATATCATGGGAGAAAATATTTGCAAATGAAGCAACTGACAAAGGATTAATTTCCAAAATTTAGAAGCAGCTCATGCAGCTCAGTAACAAAAAAACAAACAACCCAGTCCCAAAATGGGCAGAAGACCTAAATAGACATTTCTCCAAAGAAGATATACAGACTGCCAACAAACACATCAAAGAATGCTCAACATCATTAATAATTAGAGAAATGCAAATCAAAACTTCATTGAGATATCATCTCACAGCAGTCAGAATGGCCATCCTCAAAAAATCTAGAAACAATAAATGCTGGAGAGGGTGTGGAGGAAAGGGAACACTCTTGCACTGCTGGTGGGAATGTGAATTGGTTCAGCCACTATGGAGAACAGTATGGAGGTTCCTTAAAAAACTACAAATAGAACTACCATATGACCCAGCAATCCCACTACTGGACATATACCCTGAGAAAACCAAAATTCAGAAAGAGTCATGTACCAAAATGTTCATTGCAGCTCTATTTACAATAGCCCGGAGATGGAAACAACCTAAGTGCCCATCATCGGATGAATGGATAAAGGAGATGTGGCGCATATATACAATGGAATATTACTCAGCCATAAAAAGAAATGAAATTGAGCTATCTGTAATACGGTGGATAGACCTAGAGTCTGTCATACAGAGTGAAGTAAGTCAGAAAGAGAAAGACAAATACCGTATGCTAACACATATATATGGAATTTAAGGGAAAAAAATGTCATGAAGAACCTAGGGGTAAGCCAGGAGTAAGACACAGACCTACTGGAGAACGGACTTGAGGATATGGGGAGGGCGAAGGGTGAGCTGTGACAGGGCGAGAGAGAGGCATGGACATATATACAGTAACAAATGTAAGGTAGATAGCTAGTGGGAAGCAGCGACATGGCACAGGAATATCGGCTCGGTGTTTTGTGACCGCCAGGAGGGGTGGGATAGGGAGGGTGGGAGGGAGGGAGACGCAAGAGGGAAGAGATATGGGAACATATGTATATGTATAACTGATTCACTTTGTTATAAAGCAGAAACTAACACACCATTGTAAAGCAATTATACCCCAATAAAGATTTTTAAAAAAATCATACATCCATCACACACATATATCCACTGTGAATAATTTTTTTTTTTTTTTTTTTTTTTTTTTTTTGCAGTACGTGGGCCTCTCACTGTTTTGGCCTCTCCCGTTGCGGAGCACAGGCTCCGGATGCGCAGGCTCAGCGGCCATGGCTCACGGGCCCAGCCACTCCGCAGCATGTGGGATCTTCCCGGACCGGGGCACGAACCCGTGTCCCCTGCATCGGCAGGCGGACTCCCAACCACTGCGCCACCAGGGAAGCCCTCCACTGTGAATAATTTTTAAAGTCATAGCACACATTGATTCTCTAGCTTGGGGTTTCTCCTGGGCTATTTTTCTCTCACTGCCCTCTTACATTCCATTCCCTAAATCCTTGCGGTATCAGGGTAACCTGAGTAACCAGTGGTAACCTCAGGCCCACAGGTAATCCAAACTTCTTCTTTCTATTACGTCCACTACACCCATACCTTTCCACCGAATCCTTCTCTCACTAAGAGTCCCCACATTGAGGTCTTTGCATCTCTTTTCCTGTACCTGTCTCCCATTTCACGTCTCTGGGCTACAAGGGAATCACTGAAAATCCACAGAAGTGCCCAAAGGAATCAGAAAGGAACAAAACATAAACTAAATGTGTGAATTATCCCCAACATAGATCACAGAGCATGTAGATTTCAGAATACGCTAAAGACAAAAGTTTTAGTTTTAGTTTAGCATTGCTTCCATGCTTGGCTGGTCTCTTCGTCCTCCACCACCACTGTTCATGCCCTCCAGTTAGGCTCCATCCATCTACCTATTTATCGATCACCAATACATCCATCCCAAGCAGCAATGCATCATCGCATCCTTCGTAAGTACCTGCCCCTCCCTTCGTTTAGAATGTGAGGGATGCTGTGGAAGCACAAACTCGCACACAAGGCTCCAGTATTCTTGGTTTACTCCCCGTGATGAAAGCAAGCTAAGACCATCAAGACAACAAAAATCAGTTTGACCGGAAGGCGTCTAATTCATGGGCGACTTGGAAGCCACAGATACGTCATTCCTGCCCTCAGAACTCAGAGGAGACAGAGAGAGAACACTGAGGGCTGTTGAGGGGAGGAAGGAGAACTTGGCCATCTGTGTCATAATGACATCCACCACAGGGTTCCCAGAAAATGTCTTTCCAGGAAGAACACCGGGAGAAGGGAGGTTCAGAGCAGAAGGACAGTGGGATGTGTGTAAGTAAGCAGCAGTGCATTCCAGGACTGCGCAGAGCAGTAGCCAGTGCTGCGAGTGTTACTAGTTCCCAGGAGGCCAGTCCTCAACGTCTCAGCTCCTGTCCGTGGTGGAGAGAGCACATAGCCTCTGCAGCCACCTGCACCATTTGACACCACAGAAAGCTGGGGGGCGTGTCCAGTTTCCAGACCTATGTGTCGTAAATATTTCCAACAGAGCGTTGCATTCAACAGAACTCAACGATGACACACAAAATGAATTGAAAAGCTGTAGACACCTTAAGTGGACTCCCTGAAAATGATGAGCTCTTTGAGCCAATTCCCCATCCTCAGATACCTCAGTCCCCGAAGGCTCCAAATAGCTCCTCTCCTGCCTCACATACATGACCTTGCCCCAGAACTCTCATTTGGGTTCTTATTCTCTATTTCCTCACCCTCCCTCCCTCAGCTGATTAAGACAAGGTTGAATTTTGCCTCTCTGGGCTTCCCTTAATTTTCTCCTCCACTAATTATCACACTAAGATTGTGTGCACACGAGGTTATGTGTGGACCATCTTGTGGAATTTTCCTTTATCCCGTCATAGTGGGTTTGGATGCCAGATGCATGTCTATGATGGACTGAATCCAATACTTCCCTAGGCCTCACTTTACTCATGTGTATAGTGGGCAGAATAATACCTGCAACCTGGGGTTGACGGGGAGGGGTCTTCAATGAGACAATGTAAATAAATAGTAAGTAGGATGTAACACATAATAAACGTTGGATGAATGTTAGCTCCTGCTTTTATTATTATTCTCCACTTCCTGACAGAGCAGCAAGACCCTCCACTTATTACCACCAACCTGACGACATGCGCTCCACACCTTTAGTAAGAACAAGGTGTGAGGGGCAGGGCACATCTTGGGGCCAGGACAAGGAAGAGTTGTGTAGACCAAAGCATCCGAGGGGTCTTCACAGGCAGAAATGGCATTTCGTCCAGGGCCTATTCGCCACATTGTGTGGTTGCCCTTTTCTTCCACAAACTTCCATTTGTAACACCTGCCCATGATGATTCCTCCTGTTGAGGCAGTCCTGGGCAGCTCTGGCCCACAGTGACGTTTGCCTATCAAGGTACACTGCCAGCCATGTCTCTTGGCGGCAGACACTACTCCCAGGGGGAGGCTGATAAGCTGAGTAAGCATGGAAAGGACACGGTGTGTGCCAAGTGCTCACACACACAGATACCACGATATGGAAGCAGGTCTTGCTCTTCCTATGAGAGGTAGTGGCAAGGTGAAGAGAAGCTCCTTACGTGTTCAGTGGAACAACACCTTGCACATGGTGGAGGTGAGATTCAAACCCTGGTCCTTATCTTTGCAACATGGCAAGTGCTCTGACCGTGCTAGTGGCTAGAAGAAGCATAAAGCGTGGATCCCGTCTTTCCAGAACTTAAAACTCACTGATCCGTTGGGAAGGCAAAGGCAGTACCTTCAAACAGTCACACATTCACACGTGTTTATACAGGGGTACACGTTCATATCAAAAACACACACGGGGTTATTATTCAGAGTAAATACTCCTCGTGTGAAGACTTCCACTGACCATGGAGAATAGAAGATGGAGCAGCATCCCAGAGGCCCCCGCTGGGCAGGCGTCGTCCTCCCAGCTTCTGCAAACAAAGAAATTCCCTAGAAGGTAGTATAGTGCAAGAAAAAGAACACACACACATATCCTGGAGGCTGGCAGGGCTGGGTTAAATCCTCTCTTCCCTGCTTTTTCCTTAAGTAACCTTAGCGAACGGAAACTTTCGAAGCTGTAAAATGAAAATAGCTCCGACTTCAAAGCCTGAATTACACACTCAAGCAGAGATTCTGACAGTCAGGGGAGGACTGCCCCTCCCTCATCCTCCCGGGACAAGACCCTTTGAACAGGGAGGGCGTCTCTCAGCCACCCAGATGATGGCACACACCCTGCCGTGCCCCAGGGGATGTCCAGCTGGCGATGGATTTCAGCAGAGAGGCTCTAGCTCCAGCCACCAGGAGTCCTTTGTCCGGAACCCTGTCTGTTGATGCGGCTGGTCCAAGAGGGTCAGCTCGTCCTTCCCCTGCATATGTGTGCACGGGCCCCGGTCTGGTGTTCATTCACAGATGCCTGGCACAGAAGATACAGTGAGCTTAGCCTAGGCCCAAGTTCTGCTGAAACCTCCTTGGACCCATTTGTCCCTTCTGCATTTGTTTGTGTGTGTGTGTGTGTGTGTGTGTGTGTGTGTGTGTTTCTGTGTCTGTGTGTGTCTGTGTGTTTGTATATGAGAGGCAGAGGTTTGGAGGAAGACAAAGAGTGATGCCAATGAACGTCAGGGAACAATACCATCCCAAGGATAAGCGTTTAGTTGTACCTGTGGCTCCTAGAGGACATGTTCCTATGTCCTCTGTTGGTAGATGCAATACTACATAAAGCATGCTTGAGGTAGCAGATTCCACACCCAACAAAATCTGTTCTGGGTAGTGAGGGCTTAGGCCAGAAAAGATGGACTGAATGTAACACCCAAACTCATGGATCTTCAGACGTTCACATTTTCTCTAGTTACGTAGGCATTGCTACGGCCACAAGTGGGTTTGAGTTCTTCAGCTAATCCAAACCAAACCATTGAAAAGTATCTACAGAGTTGGAAGCAGTAGGCGGAGAAGAGGATGTGAAACAGTTTAGGGACTAGGGAGCCTCTGGCCCTCCTTGCTGACCATTGTTCCCAGGGCCTGGTGTGTTGTGTGAGCTCACTACGTCTTGATGAATTATTAGTTATCCAAGAACACATGCTCCACGTGACCTTTCTTCTCTGCTACTAGAGAGCTGAGCTGAAATCTCTCTCCAAGGCTATCACGGTTGCCTCTGTCAGAGTGACAACAGACGGAAGGGGTTCTTCTCCCGGGAAGGCCTGGGATCCTGTTGGTTTCCTTCGGGGCCGAGCCCATGCATACCTGCCCTTACGGTGAGTCCCAGAGGAGGCACCATTGATATCCAAGGTTGTCTTTTCATGCTGCAGTGTGAATTCCCAAGATCTAGGGTTACTGTCGGGCTTGTAGCTGAACTGTGGTTAAATTCCAGGTCTGAGAATGAAACGTGCCGTCCTCAGGACTGGCTTGCCCATTTCCATTTGTGTCAGTCAAGGTCTTAGGACACTGTTGGCAAGTGCCGCTACGTGCCTTCAAATGTGGCAACGACCTCCTCCCTACTTCTAAGAGTGGGCTTTGCCCCAGCTTTCAGAGCCCAACTACACGGAGCACCCAACCATCACTGAGCCCTTATTTTGTGCCCAACAGTGTGCACATGCTTACACATGTTGTCCAAAATAAGCCTTTCAGCTGACATGCAGTATGCGGTTATCCTGTGTAGCAGATGAGGAAACTGGTGCGCAAAGATGTAAAGTGCCCAAAGTCACCCAGCTGGTGAAGATCAGAGCCCCAGTCGGAACACTAATTGGGGAATTATTTAATGTATGTTTCATCCGTTGATGGATGTTGTTTCAACATTTTCATCCTGGTCCCTGCCCTGTGGCATCCCTCTTTGTTCTGGAATCTCTAAGTGGAACGGGAAGGACGCATCATCCCTTATGCCCTGGGATTTCAGATACCAGAAGCCAGAACGGGTGACTCGTCCAGGAGCCCATGCCAGGTCAAAGTTTCTTAGCTCCCCAGCCTCTCCACCTTATGATAATGATTTCCTGAGAAGCCTGCAGTCTGCGTGACTTATACACCTGTAAGTGAGATACGTACTCTCAACTGTATCCGCCCAGTTTCTGTGAATGAAGACTAATGTTTTGCTGACCAAGAGGCAGGAGAGAGAGCCGCAGCCCCCATTTTTTGTTTATATTACAGCAGGTGAAAAATCAAAGTGGGTTGCCCAGGTTTGTTTCCAGATCAGGCTGAATGTGGCTCTGAGTCTAGGTTTAGTCATGGTCCCAACTTTGCTGAGTTTACTGTGTCTCCCCAAGAGCCACTCACCCCTCAGTAGTTGTTTCTCTTACAACAAGGCTCGCTGTGCACGCTGATCGGCCCACACCTTCCCGCACCAACCGGAATATCCTGGAACACTACCCTCACCGCTCCGACACCCAGCAGTGTCCTGCACGCTTGCTTAGCACCATCCCAGAAGTCAAGCTTCTAGGGGAAACGTCACGAGTGGCTTTGGAAACACGAGGAAGCCACGGCTTGTAAAGTGATGGGGAAATAGGGCCAGGGCTCACGTGAAGGCACTGTCATCCTCAAGCACCATCTAACCGAGAGTGAGTTTGCCAGCCCAGGAGATGAGTAAAACCTCAAGTTTGAGGAAGGGCAGATGCATCCTATTGTGACTGGGGCCTAGCATGCCCCAATCGTAGGCCACCTCATGGCTTCCAAGAGGGATTTGAGACGTATAAAAGGTGTGCAGTCTTAGAGCATCTCAAAAGCCTCAGCATCTCCACGTTCCAGCCACTGGTGAAATCAGGTATGTCAGGCAAAGGAACGCAGCACTTGGGAGCTTGGTTCTACCTGGTCCAAAACTCTGCGGACAGCTGGGGCTTGCGCACTGGCTGGCTGGTCAGAAAGAAAGGCCTCGTGTGGGCACCTCTCTCATCCGTATCATTTGGGACCCACCTCTCTTCGGCTACAAGTCAACATCTGAAGTGTGTGGGGTGGGGGCTGAGATGGGGGTCCAGGGTGTGACCAGAGCCCTGTCTTGAGGGTCCTGCTGGCGTGTGTGGTGGCGCTGTTGTTGTGGCCAGAAGCTGAGCGGAGCTGATTAGGAGAGGGTGGCACCAACTCTAGGGCAGGGCTGCCCTGAAGGGAAAGGCCAGTGCAGCGAGGGAGGAGAGCTCCTCAGGGAACAGGGGGCAGAGGCCCAGGGAGCTCAGAGCAGCAAGGACATGAGGAGGTGGTAAAGCGGCCATGTCCTGCTCTGGGAGTTGGGGACCATTGTCCCACCTCCGTGTGCTCAGTGCCTGGGGATCCATGACTTCCCTCTCTAAGATGTGCATTCTCCCCTAGAATTTAGTATCGATCTAAACGGTCCTTTTGTCTCTAGATGAGTCTTTTCTATGAATTCTCTTACAGAGTGGTTAACATGCTCCATTCCAATTGTTTGATATTTATATAAAAGGTCAAAATCTTTACAAGAGTACTCAACGTGTTTTGGTTCTCGTGTGTGTGTGTGTGACCACGTGAGCACACACACACACACATATATCTTTACACTCATATTTGCCTGTGTATTTACATGTGTTTGTGTGGAGTTTTATATGCTCATTAATCCTTACAACAACTTTAAGAAGAGTACAGAGAAGTTAAGTACCTTGCTCAAAGTCACACAGCTGGTTAATTTTTGAGACAGGACTCACATCCAAGAAAATCATGTTCTAAATTCCACAGTATCTGCTGTGGAAGGATAATACATTTGTCCTCATTGCCCCTGACCTTTCTTCTTATTCTTTCCTTCTCTCTCCTGTCTCTGTCTGTCTGTCTCTCTCTCATTTTTTATATTTTTGTTTTTTCTACCCCTCTCCATTTCTCTTCTCCTTTCACCCATTTTTCCTCTCTTTCTTCTTTCCTTCCTTCCTTCTATATTTGTTTATTTGTCTCAATTAAAACCTTGCTATGGCTTACAAACTGTAGCTACAATTTATACTGACTCACATCATTGCAGACACACACACACGTTTAATCGGTGAAGGCACCAGGCAAAGGTTGAAACGGCACAGGTTTGAACGAGGCAAGTGGTTCTCCTAGGTTGAGTGTCTCTAAGGTTCTAGAGTTCCTCACTTCAGTGTCTTTTCCGTTGCAGTGCACATCCAGACCAGAATGTATCATCCAAAGCAGAAGCTGTGCTGCCCGCTACCAAAGGATTGCTGCCCTCCATGCCAGCCATGCTGCACCCCACCAAAATATTGCTGCCCCTCACCAAAGTATTGCTGTCCCCCACCTCAGCAGTACTGTCCGCCTCCGTGGCAATGCTGCCCCCCAGTAAAGTACTGTTTCCCGCCACCAAAACACTGCTAAACTCCACCTCAGCACAGCAAGCAGCCTTGCCAACCTCCACCCAAGGGCAAGGAGCCCTCTATCCCAAAGTGCCCAGACCCTCAGCAGTGCCAGAAGTCCAAGCAGAAGTAAACCGCAGGCATGGGCCAGAGGCCAAGCTCCCTGCAGAACAGAGAACATGAAGCCAACTCCCCTCTCTCAGCCAGCGAGCTGTCAGCACCGCTCACCCCCGGCTTCTGGAAGCACCCACATTTGTGGAAAAGCCAGCACCAAGATGGCAGCTTCCTAGATCAACATTTCTTATGAATTAGCAGCTGCAATTTCCATTTAGAAAAGGATCCGGTTCTAAACCTTCTAATCTTCTTTGCAGACTTGTATACTTCGCCCTTTTGGCTTCTTGGAAACTTAAGCAACATGCCCGACCACCCTTTCCTAGCTCACTTGGTCTCTGCTCCAGTTTTTCAAACAATTAAACACAATTCCGCTGCCATGAATGTGTCGGTTTGATTATTTCGTCATCTTACAGTCGTTAACTCCTGCAGATTTTGTATCCTGCTGCCTAAATATGAGCCCTAGGAGGGCTGGGCATGTGGGTGCAGGTAGAGCAGAAGGCATGGGGAGATGCACTTCTGAGCTGAAGGACATTTTCCTTGGTCCTGCAGGGTGAAGAGGAGAGAAGGGCACTTCAGCCGCATGGAGACACATCCCCCCATACTTGCAAAATGAGAACAGCCTCTGAACACAAGGGAGATGATGGCCGTCTCGAAAACGGAGGCACAGAAAGAGTAAGGGAAACCCAGCCAGGAGCTAAATAGTAGAGCAGAGGCAAAAAAAGGGAAATTCAGAGAATACTCCAGGGGCATGTGGGTCAAAATGAATTGAGGACCGGGCCTCAAAATCCCTACCTCAGGTAAAAGAAAAGACGATATTTTGTTCAAGCTATCAAAATGTGTAAGTAGGAGACAGTCTATGTAAAAATCATACATCCATCACACACATATATCCGCTGTCAATATATTTTTTTTTTCTATACGCGGGCCTGTCACTGTTGTGGCCTTTCCCGTTGCGGAGCACAGGCTCTGGACGCGCAGGCTCAGTGGCCATGGCTCACGGGCCCAGCCGTTCCGCGGCATGTGGGATCCTCCCGGACTGGGGAACGTACCCGCGTCCGCTGCATCGGCAGGCGGACTCTCAACCACTGCACCAATAGGGAAGACCCAGTGTCAAGAGTTTTTAAAGTCATAGCAGCCATTGATTCCCTAGGTTGGGGTTTCTCCTGGGCTATTTTTCTCTCACTGCCCTCTTACTTTCCATTCCCTAAATCCTTGCGGTATCAGGGTAACCTGAGTAACCGGTGGTAACCTCAGGCCCACAGGTAAGCCAAAGTTCTTCTTTCTATTATGTCCACTACACCCATACATTTCCACCGAATCCTTCTCTCACTAAAAGTCCCCACATTGAGGTCTTTGCATCTCTTTTCCTATACCTGCCTCCCATTTTATGTTTCTGGGTTACAAGGGAATCACTGAAAATCCACAGAAGTGCCCAAAGGAATCAGAAAGGAACAAAACATAAACTAAATGTGTGAATTATCCCCAACATAGATCATAGAGCATGTAGGATTCAGAATACGCTAAAGACAAAAGTTTTAGGTTTAGTTTAGCATTGCTTCCATGGTTGGCTCATCCCTTCGTCCTCCACCACCTCTGTTCATGCCCTCCAGTTAGGCTCCATCCATCTACCTATTTACCCATTACCAATCCATCCATCCCAAGCAGCAATGCATCATCGCATCCTTCCTAAGTACCTGCCCCTCCCTTTGTTTAGAATGTGTGGGATGTTGTGGAAGCACAAACTCACACACAAGCCTCCAGTATTCTTGGTTTAATCCCCGTGATGAAAGCAAGCTAAGACCATCAAGACAACAAAAATCAGTTTGACCGGAAGGCGTCTAATTCATGGACGACTTGGAAGTCACAGATACGTCATTCCTGCCGTCAGAATTCAGAGGAGACAGAGAGAGAACACTGAGGGCTGTTGAGGGGAGGAAGGAGAACTTGGCCATCTGTGTCATAATGACATCCACCACAGGGCTCCCAGAAAATGTCTTTCCAGGAAGAACACCGGGAGAAGGGAGGTTCAGAGCGGAAGGACAGCGGGATGTGTGTAAGTAAGCAGCAGTGCGTTCCCGGACTGCGTAGAGCAGCAGCCAATGCTGCGAGTGCTAGTTGTTCCCAGGAGGCCAGTCTTCAAGGTCTCAGCCCCTGTCTGTGGTGGAGAGAGCACATAGCCTCTACAGCCTCCTTCACCATTTGACACCACGGAATGCTGGGGGGCGCGTCCAGTTTCCAGACCCATGTGTCGTAAATATTTCCAACAGAGCGTTGCATTCAACAGAACTCAACGATGACACACAAAAAGAATTGAAAAGCTGTAGACACCTTAAGTGAACTCCCTGAAAATGATGAGCTCTTTGAGCCAATTCCCCATCCTCTGATACCTCACTCAGCACAGGCTCCAAATAGCTCCTCTCTTGCCTCATATACATGAACTTCCCCCAGAATTCTCATTTGGGTTCTTATTCTCTATTTCCTCATCCTCCCCCCTCAGCTGATTAAGACAAGGTTGAATTTTGCCTCTCTGGGCTTCCCTTAATTTTCTCCTCCACTAATTATCATACTAGGATTGTGTGCACACGGGGTTATGTGTGGATCACCTTGCGGAATTTTGCTTTATCCCGTCATAGTGGGTTTGGATGCCAGATGCATGCCTATGATGGACTGAATCCAATACTTCCCTAGGCCTCACTTTACTCATGTGTATAGTGGGCAGAATAATACCTGCAACCTGGGGTTGACGGGGAGGGGTCTTCAATGAGACAATGTAAATAAATAGTAAGTAGGATGTAACACATAGTAAATGTTGGATGAATGTTAGCTCTTGCTTTTATTATTATTCTCCACTTCCTGAAAGAGCAGCAAGACCCTCCACTTATTACCACCAACCTGATGACATGCGCTCCACACCTTTAGTAAGAACAAGGTGTGAGGGGCAGGGCACATCTTGGGGCCAGGACAAGGAAGAGTTTTGTAGACCAAAGCATCCGAGGGGTGTTCAAAGGCGGAAATGGTATTTTGTCCAGGGCCTATTCGCCACATTGTGTGGTTGCGCTTTTCTTCCACAAACTTCCATTTGTAACACCTGCCCATGATGATTCCTCCTGTTGAGGCAGTCCTGGGCAGCTCTGGCCCACAGTGACATTTGCCTATGAATGTACACAGCCAGGTATGTCTTTCGGAGGGAGACCCTACACCCAGGAGGAGGCAGATAAGATGAGGAAGCATGGAAAGGGCACGGAATGTGCCAAGCGCTCACACGCACAGATACCACCATATTGAAGCAGGTCTTGCTCTTCTTATGAGAGGTAGTGGCAAGGTGAAGAGAAGCTCCTTACGTGTTCAATGTAACAACACCTTGCACATGGTGGAGGTGAGATTCACACCCTGGTCCTTATCTTTGCAACACGGCAAGTGCTCTGACCGTGCTAGTGGCTACAAGAAGCATAAAGCCTGGATCCCGTCTTTCCAGAACTTAAAACTCACTGATCCGTTGGGAAGGCAAAAGCAGTACTTTCACACAGTTACACTTTCACACGTGTTTATACAGGGGTACACGTTCATATCAAAGACAAACACGGGGTTTTTATTCAGCATAAATTCTCTACATGTGAAGACTTCTACTGACCATGGAGAACAGAAGATGGAGCAGCGTCCCAGAGGCCCCCGCTGGGACAGTCGTCGGCCTCCCATCTGCTCCACGCTGTAGGACTGAGCTGGCTGCCTGGCAGGGTGGGCGCAGGCACATAGGCCGGCAGGGCAGCTGGTGCAGAGCCTAGGAGCCACCTGTTACATAAGTTCTTTTCACATTTTATCTATGGAGTCAGCAACACCTGTGCATACCTCTTGACTCTCAGCCCTGTGCACACTCACCCTCGCACACTCAAGTTCATATTCCCACATAGATCCATTCATGACCCCTCAAGTGAGGCCACACACAACACACACAGACAAACCTTCATAAGATGTCAATCACCTGAAGTATGTCTTCACTCACCCACACACACTCACAGACACTCCAATGCACCAACACACATGCTCACATTGTCTTTCTTGTGCATGTGCATCGCCCCAGAGCATACAGTTCAGAGCCTCCCCAGGCTTCTGCAACATTCCATCAGATTATTGACCCTTGACCTTGAGTGAATTTCCAAGCAGAAAGATCTCCGGATAAAGAGGATGATGTTGAGGCCTTTGAAAGAAGGCTGCCTTCCTCAGGGAAGAATATAGTTACATCTTCCAAACAAAGAAATTCCCTAGAAGGTAGTATAGTGCAGGAGAAGGAACACAAAAACGTATCCTGGAGCCTGGCAGGGCTGGGTTAAATCCTCTCTTGCCTACTATTTCCTTAAGTAATGTTAACGAACAAAACCTTTCGAAGCTGTAAAATGAGAATAGCTCCGAACTCAAGGCCAGAATTAGAAACTCGAGCAGAGAATGTGACAGTCAGGGGAGGACTGCCCCTCCCTCATCCTCCCGGGACAAGACCCCTTGAACAGGGAGGGCGTCTCTCAGCCGCCCAGATGATGGCACACACCCTGCCGTGCCCCAGGTGTTGCCCAGCTGGCGATGGATTTCAGCAGAGAGGCTCTAGCTCCAGCCACCAGGAGTCCTTTGTCCGGAACCCTGTCTGTTGATGCGGCCGGCCCCAGAGGGTCAGTTCGGCCTTCCCCTGCATATGTGTGCACGGGCCCCGGCCTGGTGTTCATTCACAGATGCCTGGCAAAGTAGATACAGTGGTCTTAGCCTGTGCCCAGGTTCTGCTGAGACCTCCTTGGTCCCAATTGTCCCTTCTGCCGTGTGTGTGTGTGTGTGTGTGTTTGTGTGTGTGTGTGTGTGTGTGTTTCTGTGTCTGTGTGTGTTTGTATATGAGAGGCAGAGGTTTGGAGGAAGACAAAGAGTGATGCTAATGAATGTCAGGGAACAATACCATTCCAAGTATAAGCGTTTAGTTGTACCTGTGGCTCCTAGAGGACATGTACCTATGTCCTCTGTTGGTAGATGCAATACTACGTAATGCATGCTTGAGATAGCAGATTCCACACCCAGCAAAATCTGTTCTGGGTAGTGAGGGCTTAGGCCAGAAACGATGGACTGGATGTAACACCCAAACTCATGGATCTTCAGACGTTCACATTTTCTCTAGTTACGTAGGCATTGCTACGGCCACAAGTGGGTTTGAGTTCTTCAGCTAATCCAAGCCAAATCATTGAAAAGTATCTACAGAGTTGGAAGCAGTAGGCGGAGAAGAGGATGTGAAACAGTTTAGGGACCAGGGAGGCTCTGGCCCTCCTTGCTGACCTCCGTCCCCAGGGCCTGGTGCGTTGTGTGAGCTCACTACGTCTTGATGAATTATTAGTTATCCCAGAACACATGCCCCACGTGGCCTTTCCTCTCTGCTACTAGGGACCTGAGCTGAAATCTCTCTCCAAGCCTATCAGGGTTGCTTCTGTCAGAGTGACAACAGGCGGAAGGGGTTCTTCTCCCGGGAAGGCCTGGGATCCTCTGGGTTTCCTTCGGGGCCGAGCCCATGCATAGCCTGCCCTTACGGTGAGTCCCAGAGGAGACACCATTGATATCCAAGGCTGTCTTCTCATGCTGCAGTGTGAATTCCCAAGATCTAGGGTTACTGTCGGGCTTGTAGCTGAGCTGTGGCTAAATTCCAGGTCTGAGAATGAAACGTGCCGTCCTCAGGCCTGGCTTGCCCATTTCCATTTGTGTCAGTCAAGGTCTTAGGACACTGGTGGCAAGTGCCGCTACGTGCCTTCAAATGTGGCAACGACCTCCTCCTCCCTACTTCTAAGAGTGGGCTTTTCCCCAGCTTTCAGAGCCCGACTCCACGGAGCGCCCAACCATCGTTGAACCCTTATTCTGTGCCCAAAAGTGTGCACATGCTTACGCATGTTGTCCAAAATAAGCCTTTCAGCTGACATGCAGTATGGGGTTATCCTGTTTAGCAGATGAGGAAACTGGTGCTCACAGATGTATAGTGCCCAAAGTCACCCAGCTGGTGAAGATCAGAGCCCCAGTTGGAACACTAACTGGGGAATTATTTAAGGTATGTTTCATCCTTTGATGGATGTTGTTTCAACCTTTTCATCCTTGTCCCTGCCCTATGGCATCCTTCTTTGTTCTGGAAGCTCTAAGTGGAACAGGAAGGACGCATCAGTCCTTAAGCCCTGGGAGATCAGATTCTAGGAGTCAGACTGGGTGAATCGTCCAGCAGCCCATGCCAGGTCAAAGTTTCTTAGCTCCCCAGCCTCTGCAACTTATGATAATCATTTCCCTGAGAAGCCTGCAGTCTGCGTGACTTATACACCTGTAAGTGAGATATGTACTCTCAACAGTAACCGCCCAGTTTCTGTGAATGAAGACTAATGTTTTGCTGACCAAGAGGCAGCAGAGAGAGCTGCAACCCCCATTTTTTGTTTATATTACAGCAGGTACAAAATCAAAGCGGCTTGCCAAGGCTTGTTTCCAGTTCAGGCTGAATGTGGCTCTGAATCTAGGTTACGTCATGGTTCCAACTTTGCTGAGTTTACTGTGTCTCCCCAAGAGCCACTCACCCCTCAGTAGTTGTTTCTCTTACAACAAGGCTCACTGTGCACGCTGATCGGCCCACACCTTCCCGCACCAACCGGAATATCCTGGAACACTACCCTCACCGCTCCCACACCCAGCAGTGTCCTGCACGCTTGCTTAGCACCATCCCAGAAGTCAAGCTTCTAGGGGAAACGTCACGAGTGGCTTTGGAAACACGAGGAAGCCACGGCTTGTAAAGTGATGGGGAAATGGGGCCAGGGCTCGCGTGAAGGCACTGTCATCCTCAAGCACCATCTAACCGAGAGTGAGTTTGCCAGCCCAGGAGATGAGTAAAACCTCAAGTTTGAGGAAGGGCAGATGCATCCTATTGTGACTGGGGCCTAGCACGCCCCAATCGTAGGCCACCTCATGGCTTCCAAGAGGGATTTGAGACGTATAAAAGGTGTGCAGTCTTAGAGCATCTCAAAAGCCTCAGCATCTCCACGTTCCAGCCACTGGTGAAATCAGGTATGTCGGGCAAAGGAACGCAGCACTTGGGAGCTTGGTTCTACCTGGTCCAAAACTCTGCGGGCAGCTGGGGCTTGCGCACTGGCTGGCTGGTCAGAAAGAAAGGACTTGTGTGGGCACCTCTCTCGTCCGTATCATTTGGGACCCACCTCTCTTGGGCTACAAGTCAACATCTGAAGTGTGTGGGGTGGGGGCTGAGATGGGGGTCCAGGGTGTGACCAGAGTCCTGTCTTGAGGGTCCTGCTGGTGTGTGTGGTGGCGCTGTTGTCGTGGCCAGGAGCTGAGAGGAGCCTGTTAGGAGAAGGTAGCACCAACTCTAGGGCAGGGCTGC
Source organism: Grampus griseus (assembly GCF_964374135.1). Taxonomy (NCBI): domain Eukaryota; kingdom Metazoa; phylum Chordata; class Mammalia; order Artiodactyla; family Delphinidae; genus Grampus; species Grampus griseus. The sequence goes on along the minus strand of NW_028133180.1, from coordinate 230,390 downwards.
CCTGAAGGGAAAGGCCAGTGCAGCGAGGGAGGAGAGCTCCTCAGGGAGCAGGAGGCAGAGGCCCAGGGAGCTCAGAGCAGCAAGGACAAGAGGAGGTGATAAAGCGGCCATGTCCTGCTCTGGGAGTTGGGGACCATTGTTCCGCCCCCGTGTGCTCAGTGCCTGGGGATCCATGACTTCCCTCTCTAAGATGTGCATTCTCCCCTAGAATTTAGTATCGATCTAAATGGTCCTTTTGTCTCTAGATGAGTCTTTTCTATGAATTCTCTTACAGAGTGGTTAACATGCTCCATTCCAATTGTTTGATATTTATATAAAAGGTCAAAATCTTTACAAGAGTACTCAACGTGTTTTGGTTCTCGTGTGTGTGTGTGTGTGTGTGACCACGCGAGCGCACACACACACATATATCTTTACACTCATATTTACCTGTGTATTTACATGTGTTTGTGTGGAGTTTTATATGCTCATTAATCCTTACAACAACTTTAAGAAGAGTACAGAGAAGTTAAGTACCTTGCTCAAAGTCACAGAGCTGGTTAATTTTTGAGAAAGGACTCACATCCAAGAAAATCGTGTTCTAAATTCCACAGTATCTGCTGTGGAAGGATAATACATTTGTCCTCATTGCCCCTGACCTTCCTTCTTATTCTTTCCTTCTCTCTCCTGTCTCTGTCTGTCTCTCTCTCTCATTTTTTTATCTTTGTTTTTCCTAGCCCTCTCCATTACTCTTCTCCTTTCCCCCCTTTTTCCCTCTCTTCCATCTTTCTTTCTTTCCTTCTATATTTCTTTATTTGTCTCAATTAAAACCTTGCTATGGCTTACAAACTGTAGCTACAATTTATACTGACTCACCTCTTTGCACACACACAGATGCACATTTAATCGGTGAAGGCACCAGGCAAAGGTTGAAACGGCACAGGTTTGAACGAGGCAAGTGTTTCTCCTGGGTTGAGTGTCTCTAAGGTTCTAGAGTTCCTCACTTCAGTGTCTTTTCCGTTGCAGTGCACATCCAGACCAGAATGTATCATCCAAAGCAGAAGCTGTGCTGCCCGCTACCAAAGGATTGCTGCCCTCCATGCCAGCCATGCTGCACCCCACCAAAATATTGCTGCCCCTCACCAAAGTATTGCTGTTCCCCACCTCAGCAGTACTGTCCCCCTCCGCGGCAATGCTGCCCCCCAGTAAAGTACTGTTTCCCGCCACCAAAACACTGCTAAACTCCACCTCAGCACAGTAAGCAGCCTTGCCAACCTCCACCCAAGGGCAAGGAGCCCTCTATCCCAAAGTGCCCAGACCCTCAGCAGTGCCAGAAGTCCAAGCAGAAGTAAACCCCAGGCATGGGCCAGAGGCCAAGCTCCCTGCAGAACAGAGAACATGAAGCCAACTCCCCTCTCTCAGCCAGCTAGCTGTCAGCACCACTCACCCCCGGCTTCTGGAAGCAGCCACATTTGTGGAAAAGCCAGCACCAAGATGGCAGCTTCCTGGATCAACATTTTTTATGAATTAGCAGCTGCAATTTCCATTTAGAAAAGGATCCGGTTCTAAACCTTCTAATCTTCGTTGCTGACTTGTATACTTCGCCCTTTTGGCTGCTTGGAAGCTTAAGCAGCATGCCCGACCACCCTTTCCTAGCACACTTCGTCTCTGCTCCAGTTTTTCAAACAATTAAACACAATTCCGCTGCCATGAATGTGTCGGTTTGATTATTTCGTCATCTTACAGTTGTTAACTCCTGCAGATTTTGTATCCTGCTGCCTAAATAAGAGCCCTAGGAAGGCTGGGCATGTGGGTGCAGGTAGAGCAGAAGGCATGGGGAGATGCACTTCTGAGCTGAAGGACATTTTCCTTGGTCCCGCCAGGGTGAGGAGGAGAGATGGGCACTTCAGCCGCATGGAGACACATCCCCCCATACTTTCAAAATGAGAATAGCCTTTGGACACTGGGGAGATGATGCCCGTCTCGAAAACGGAGGCACAGAAAGAGTAAGGGAAACCCAGCCAGGAGCTAAAGAGTAGAGTAGAGGCAAATAAATGGAAATTCAGAGAGTACTCCAAGGGCATGTGGGTGAAAATGAATTGAGGACCCGGCCTCAAAAACTCTCCCACTGGTAAAGGAAAAGACGAGATTTTGTTCAAGCTAACAAAATGTGTAAGAGACAGTCTATATAAAAATCATATATCATGGGAGAAAATATTTGCAAATGAAGCAACTGACAAAGGATTAATTTCCAAAATTTAGAAGCAGCTCATGCAGCTCAGTAACAAAAAAACAAACAACCCAGTCCCAAAATGGGCAGAAGACCTAAATAGACATTTCTCCAAAGAAGATATACAGACCGCCAACAAACACATCAAAGAATGCTCAACATCATTAATAATTAGAGAAATGCAAATCAAAACTTCATTGAGATATCATCTCACAGCAGTCAGAATGGCCATCCTCAAAAAATCTAGAAACAATAAATGCTGGAGAGGGTGTGGAGGAAAGGGAACACTCTTGCACTGCTGGTGGGAATGTGAATTGGTTCAGCCACTATGGAGAACAGTATGGAGGTTCCTTAAAAAACTACAAATAGAACTATCATATGACCCAGCAATCCCACTACTGGACATATACCCTGAGAAAACCAAAATTCAGAAAGAGTCATGTACCAAAATGTTCATTGCAGCTCTATTTACAATAGCCCGGAGATGGAAACAACCTAAGTGCCCATCATCGGATGAATGGATAAAGGAGATGTGGCGCATATATACAATGGAATATTACTCAGCCATAAAAAGAAATGAAATTGAGCTATCTGTAATACGGTGGATAGACCTAGAGTCTGTCATACAGAGTGAAGTAAGTCAGAAAGAGAAAGACAAATACCGTATGCTAACACATATATATGGAATTTAAGGGAAAAAAATGTCATGAAGAACCTAGGGGTAAGCCAGGAGTAAGACACAGACCTACTGGAGAACGGACTTGAGGATATGGGGAGGGCGAAGGGTGAGCTGTGACAGGGCGAGAGAGAGGCATGGACATATATACAGTAACAAATGTAAGGTAGATAGCTAGTGGGAAGCAGCGACATGGCACAGGAATATCGGCTCGGTGTTTTGTGACCGCCAGGAGGGGTGGGATAGGGAGGGTGGGAGGGAGGGAGACGCAAGAGGGAAGAGATATGGGAACATATGTATATGTATAACTGATTCACTTTGTTATAAAGCAGAAACTAACACACCATTGTAAAGCAATTATACCCCAATAAAGATTTTTAAAAAAATCATACATCCATCACACACATATATCCACTGTGAATAATTTTTTTTTTTTTTTTTTTTTTTTTTTGCAGTACGTGGGCCTCTCACTGTTTTGGCCTCTCCCGTTGCGGAGCACAGGCTCCGGATGCGCAGGCTCAGCGGCCATGGCTCACGGGCCCAGCCACTCCGCAGCATGTGGGATCTTCCCGGACCGGGGCACGAACCCGTGTCCCCTGCATCGGCAGGCGGACTCCCAACCACTGCGCCACCAGGGAAGCCCTCCACTGTGAATAATTTTTAAAGTCATAGCACACATTGATTCTCTAGCTTGGGGTTTCTCCTGGGCTATTTTTCTCTCACTGCCCTCTTACATTCCATTCCCTAAATCCTTGCGGTATCAGGGTAACCTGAGTAACCAGTGGTAACCTCAGGCCCACAGGTAATCCAAACTTCTTCTTTCTATTACGTCCACTACACCCATACCTTTCCACCGAATCCTTCTCTCACTAAGAGTCCCCACATTGAGGTCTTTGCATCTCTTTTCCTGTACCTGTCTCCCATTTCACGTCTCTGGGCTACAAGGGAATCACTGAAAATCCACAGAAGTGCCCAAAGGAATCAGAAAGGAACAAAACATAAACTAAATGTGTGAATTATCCCCAACATAGATCGCAGAGCATGTAGATTTCAGAATACGCTAAAGACAAAAGTTTTAGTTTTAGTTTAGCATTGCTTCCATGCTTGGCTGGTCTCTTCGTCCTCCACCACCACTGTTCATGCCCTCCAGTTAGGCTCCATCCATCTACCTATTTATCGATCACCAATACATCCATCCCAAGCAGCAATGCATCATCGCATCCTTCGTAAGTACCTGCCCCTCCCTTCGTTTAGAATGTGAGGGATGCTGTGGAAGCACAAACTCGCACACAAGGCTCCAGTATTCTTGGTTTACTCCCCGTGATGAAAGCAAGCTAAGACCATCAAGACAACAAAAATCAGTTTGACCGGAAGGCGTCTAATTCATGGGCGACTTGGAAGCCACAGATACGTCATTCCTGCCCTCAGAACTCAGAGGAGACAGAGAGAGAACACTGAGGGCTGTTGAGGGGAGGAAGGAGAACTTGGCCATCTGTGTCATAATGACATCCACCACAGGGTTCCCAGAAAATGTCTTTCCAGGAAGAACACCGGGAGAAGGGAGGTTCAGAGCAGAAGGACAGCGGGATGTGTGTAAGTAAGCAGCAGTGCGTTCCCGGACTGCGCAGAGCAGTAGCCAGTGCTGCGGGTGCTACTTGTTCCCAGGAGGCCAGTCCTCAACGTCTCAGCTCCTGTCCGTGGTGGAGAGAGCACATAGCCTCTGCAGCCACCTGCACCATTTGACACCACAGAAAGCTGGGGGGCGCGTCCAGTTTCCAGACCCATGTGTCGTAAATATTTCCAACAGAGCGTTGCATTCAACAGAACTCAACGATGACACACAAATTGAATTGAAAAGCTGTAGACACCTTAAGTGGACTCCCTGAAAATGATGAGCTCTTTGAGCCAATTCCCCATCCTCAGATACCTCAGTCCCCGAAGGCTCCAAATAGCTCCTCTCCTGCCTCACATACATGACCTTGCCCCAGAACTCTCATTTGGGTTCTTATTCTCTATTTCCTCACCCTCCCTCCCTCAGCTGATTAAGACAAGGTTGAATTTTGCCTCTCTGGGCTTCAGTTAATTTTCTCCTCCACTAATTATCACACTAAGATTGTGTGCACATGGGGTTATGTGTGGACCATCTTGTGGAATTTTCCTTTATCCCGTCATAGTGGGTTTGGATGCCAGATGCATGTCTATGATGGACTGAATCCAATACTTCCCTAGGCCTCACTTTACTCATGTGTATAGTGGGCAGAATAATACCTGCAACCTGGGGTTGACGGGGAGGGGTCTTCAATGAGACAATGTAAATAAATAGTAAGTAGGATGTAACACATAATAAATGTTGGATGAATGTTAGCTCCTGCTTTTATTATTATTCTCCACTTCCTGACAGAGCAGCAAGACCCTCCACTTATTACCACCAACCTGACGACATGCGCTCCACACCTTTAGTAAGAACAAGGTGTGAGGGGCAGGGCACATCTTGGGGCCAGGACAAGGAAGAGTTGTGTAGACCAAAGCATCCGAGGGGTCTTCACAGGCAGAAATGGCATTTCGTCCAGGGCCTATTCGCCACATTGTGTGGTTGCGCTTTTCTTCCACAAACTTCCATTTGTAACACCTGCCCATGATGATTCCTCCTGTTGAGGCAGCCCTGGGCAGCTCTGGCCCACAGTGACGTTTGCCTATCAAGGTACACTGCCAGCCATGTCTCTTGGCGGCAGACACTACTCCCAGGGGGAGGCTGATAAGCTGAGTAAGCATGGAAAGGACACGGTGTGTGCCAAGTGCTCACACACACAGATACCACGATATGGAAGCAGGTCTTGCTCTTCCTATGAGAGGTAGTGGCAAGGTGAAGAGAAGCTCCTTACGTGTTCAGTGGAACAACACCTTGCACATGGTGGAGGTGAGATTCAAACCCTGGTCCTTATCTTTGCAACATGGCAAGTGCTCTGACCGTGCTAGTGGCTAGAAGAAGCATAAAGCGTGGATCCCGTCTTTCCAGAACTTAAAACTCACTGATCCGTTGGGAAGGCAAAGGCAGTACCTTCAAACAGTCACACATTCACACGTGTTTATACAGGGGTACACGTTCATATCAAAAACACACACGGGATTATTATTCAGAGTAAATACTCCTCGTGTGAAGACTTCCACTGACCATGGAGAATAGAAGATGGAGCAGCATCCCAGAGGCCCCCGCTGGGCAGGCGTCATCCTCCCAGCTTCTGCAAACAAAGAAATTCCCTAGAAGGTAGTATAGTGCAAGAAAAAGAACACACACACATATCCTGGAGGCTGGCAGGGCTGGGTTAAATCCTCTCTTCCCTGCTTTTTCCTTAAGTAACCTTAGCGAACGGAAACTTTCGAAGCTGTAAAATGAAAATAGCTCCGACTTCAAAGCCTGAATTACACACTCAAGCAGAGATTCTGACAGTCAGGGGAGGACTGCCCCTCCCTCATCCTCCCGGGACAAGACCCTTTGAACAGGGAGGGCGTCTCTCAGCCACCCAGATGATGGCACACACCCTGCCGTGCCCCAGGGGATGTCCAGCTGGCGATGGATTTCAGCAGAGAGGCTCTAGCTCCAGCCACCAGGAGTCCTTTGTCCGGAACCCTGTCTGTTGATGAGGCTGGTCCAAGAGGGTCAGCTCGTCCTTCCCCTGCATATGTGTGCACGGGCCCCGGTCTGGTGTTCATTCACAGATGCCTGGCACAGAAGATACAGTGAGCTTAGCCTAGGCCCAAGTTCTGCTGAAACCTCCTTGGACCCATTTGTCCCTTCTGCATTTGTTTGTGTGTGTGTGTGTGTGTGTGTGTGTGTGTGTTTCTGTGTCTGTGTGTGTCTGTGTGTTTGTATATGAGAGGCAGAGGTTTGGAGGAAGACAAAGAGTGATGCCAATGAACGTCAGGGAACAATACCATCCCAAGGATAAGCGTTTAGTTGTACCTGTGGCTCCTAGAGGACATGTTCCTATGTCCTCTGTTGGTAGATGCAATACTACATAACGCATGCTTGAGGTAGCAGATTCCACACCCAACAAAATCTGTTCTGGGTAGTGAGGGCTTAGGCCAGAAAAGATGGACTGGATGTAACACCCAAACTCATGGATCTTCAGACGTTCACATTTTCTCTAGTTACGTAGGCATTGCTACGGCCACAAGTGGGTTTGAGTTCTTCAGCTAATCCAAACCAAACCATTGAAAAGTATCTACAGAGTTGGAAGCAGTAAGCGGAGAAGAGGATGTGAAACAGTTTAGGGACTAGGGAGCCTCTGGCCCTCCTTGCTGACCATTGTTCCCAGGGCCTGGTGTGTTGTGTGAGCTCACTACGTCTTGATGAATTATTAGTTATCCAAGAACACATGCTCCACGTGGCCTTTCTTCTCTGCTACTAGGGACCTGAGCTGAAATCTCTCTCCAAGCCTATCAGGGTTGCCTCTGTCAGAGTGACAACAGGCAGAAGGGGTTCTTCTACCGGGAAGGCCTGGGATCCTCTGGGTTTCCTTCGGGGCCGAGCTCATGCATAGCCTGCCCTTACGGTGAGTCCCAGAGGAGGCACCATTGATATCCAAGGCTGTCTTCTCATGCTGCAGTGTGAATTCCCAAGATCTAGGGTTACTGTAGTGCTTGCAGCTGAGCTGTGGCTAAGTTCCAGGTCTGAGAATGAAACGTGCCGCCCTCAGGCCTGGCTTGCCCATTTCCATTTGTGTCAGTCAAGGTCTTAGGACACTGGCGGCAAGTGCCGCTACTTGCCTTCAAATGTGGCAACGACCTCCTCCCTACTTCTAAGAGTGGGCTTTGCCCCAGCTTTCAGAGCCCAACTACACGGAGCACCCAACCATCACTGATCCCTTATTTTGTGCCCAACAGTGGGCACATGCTTACACATGTTGTCCAAAATAAGCCTTTCAGCTGACATGCAGTGTGTGGTTATCCTGTGTAGCAGATGAGGAAACTGGTGCGCAAAGATGTAAAGTGCCCAAAGTCACCCAGCTGGTGAAGATCAGAGCCCCAGTCGGAACACTAATTGGGGAAATATTTAAGGTATGTTTCATCCTTTGATGGATGTTGTTTCAACATTTTCATCCTGGTCCCTGCCCGGTGGCATCCCTCTTTGTTCTGGAATCTCTAAGTGGAACGGGAAGGACGCATCATCCCTTAAGCCCTGGGATTTCAGATTCCAGGAGCCAGAACGGGTGACTCGTCCAGCAGCCCATGCCAGGTCAAAGTTTCTTAGCTCCCCAGCCTCTCCACCTTATGATAATCATTTCCTGAGAAGCCTACAGTCTGCGTGACTTATACACCTGTAAGTGAGATACGTACTGTCCACTGTATCCGCCCAGTTTCTGTGAATGAAGACTAATGTTTTGCTGACCAAGAGGCAGGAGAGAGAGCCGCAGCCCCCATTTTTTGTTTATATTACAGCAGGTGAAAAATCAAAGTGGGTTGCCCAGGTTTGTTTCCAGATCAGGCTGAATGTGGCTCTGAGTCTAGGTTTAGTCATGGTCCCAACTTTGCTGAGTTTACTGTGTCTCCCCAAGAGCCACTCAACCCTCAGTAGTTGTTTCTCTTACAACAAGGCTCGCTGTGCACGCTGATCGGCCCACACCTTCCCGCACCAACCGGAATATCCTGGAACACTACCCTCACCGCTCCGACACCCAGCAGTGTCCTGCACGCTTGCTTAGCACCATCCCAGAAGTCAAGCTTCTAGGGGAAACGTCACGAGTGGCTTTGGAAACACGAGGAAGCCACGGCTCGTAAAGTGATGGCGAAATGGGGCCAGGGCTCACGTGAAGGCACTGTCATCCTCAAGCACCATCAAACCGAGAGTGAGTTTGCCAGCCCAGGAGATGAGTAAAACCTGAAGCTTGAGGAAGGGCAGATGCATCCTATTGTGACTGGGGCCTAGCACGCCCCAATCGTAGGCCACCTCATGGCTTCCAAGAGGGATTTGAGACGTATAAAAGGTGTGCAGTCTTAGAGCATCTCAAAAGCCTCAGCATCTCCACGTTCCAGCCACTGGTGAAATCAGGTATGTCGGGCTAAGGAACGCAGCACTTGGGAGCTTGGTTCTACCTGGTCCAAAACTCTGCGGGCAGCTGGGGCTTGCGCACTGGCTGGCTGGTCAGAAAGAAAGGCCTCGTGTGGGCACCTCTCTCGTCCGTATCATTTGGGACCCACCTCTCTTGGGTTACAAGTCAACATCGGAAGTGTGTGGGGTGGGGGCTGAGATGGGGGTCCAGGGTGTGACCAGAGCCCTGTCTTGAGGGTCCTGCTGGCGTGTGTGGTGGCGCTGTTGTTGTGGCCAGGAGCTGAGTGGAGCTGATTAGGAGAGGGTGGCACCAACTCTAGGGCAGGGCTGCCCCGAAGGGAAAGGCCAGTGCAGCGAGGGAGGAGAGCTCCTCAGGGAGCAGGGGGCAGAGGCCCAGGGAGCTCAGAGCAGCAAGGACATGAGGAGGTGGTAAAGCGGCCATGTCCTGCTCTGGGAGTTGGGGACCATTGTTCCGCTCCCGAGTGCTCAGTGCCTGGGGATCCATGACTTCCCTCTCTAAGATGTGCATTCTCCCCTAGAATTTAGTATCGATCTAAACGGTCGTTTTGTCTCTAGATGAGCCTTTTCTATGAATTCTCTTACAGAGTGGTTAAGAAGCTCCATTCCAATTGTTTGATATTTATATAAAAGGTCAAAATCTTTACAAGAGTACTCAACGTGTTTTGGTTCTCGTGTGTGTGTGTGTGACCACGTGAGCACACACACACACATATATCTTTACACTCATATTTACCTGTGTATTTACATGTGTTTGTGTGGAGTTTTATACGCTCATTAATCCTTACAACAACTTTAAGAAGAGTACAGAGAAGTTAAGTACCTTGCTCAAAGTCACACAGCTGGTTAATTTTTGAGACAGGACTCACATCCAAGAAAATCATGTTCTAAATTCCACAGAATCTGCTGTGGAAGGATAATACATTTGTCCTCATTGCCCCTGACCTTTCTTCTTATTCTTTCCTTCTCTCTCCTGTCTCTGTCTGTCTGTCTCTCTCATTTTTTTATCTTTGTTTTTCCTAGCCCTCTCCATTACTCTTCTCCTTTCCCCCATTTTCCCCTCTCTTCCATCTTTCTTTCTTTCCTTCTATATTTCTTTATTTGTCTCAATTAAAACCTTGCTATGGCTTACAAACTGTAGCTACAAATTATATTGACTCACCTCATTGCACACACACAGATGCACATTTAATCGGTGAAGGCACCAGGCAAAGGTTGAAACGGCACAGGTTTGAACGAGGCAAGTGTTTCTCCTGGGTTGAGTGTCTCTAAGGTTCTAGAGTTCCTCACCTCAGTGTCTTTTCCGTTGCAGTGCACATCCAGACCAGAATGTATCATCCAAAGCAGAAGCTGTGCTGCCCGCTACCAAAGGATTGCTGCCCTCCATCCCAGCCATGCTGCACCCCACCAAAATATTGCTGCCCCTCACCAAAGGATTGCTGTCCCCCACCTCAGCAGTACTGTCCCCCTCCGCGGCAATGCTGCCCCCCAGTAAAGTACTGTTTCCCGCCACCAAAACACTGCTAAACTCCACCTCAGCACAGCAAGCAGCCTTGCCAACCTCCACCCAAGGGCAAGGAGCCCTCTATCCCAAAGTGCCCAGACCCTCAGCAGTGCCAGAAGTCCAAGCAGAAGTAAACCACAGGCATGGGCCAGAGGCCAAGCTCCCTGCAGAACAGAGAACATGAAGCCAACTCCCCTCTCTCAGCCAGCTAGCTGTCAGCACCGCTCACCCCCGGCTTCTGGAAGCAGCCACACTTGTGGAAAAGGCAGCACCAAGATGGCAGCTTCCTGGATCAACATTTTTTATGAATTAGCAGCTGCAATTTCCATTTAGAAAAGGATCCGGTTCTAAACCTTCTAATCTTCGTTGCTGACTTGTATACTTCGCCCTTTTGGCTGCTTGGAAGCTTAAGCAACATGCCCGACCACCCTTTCCTAGCACACTTCGTCTCTGCTCCAGTTTTTCAAACAATTAAACACAATTCCGCTGCCATGAATGTGTCGGTTTGATTATTTCGTCATCTTACAGTTGTTAACTCCTGCAGATTTTGTATCCTGCTGCCTAAATAAGAGCCCTAGGAAGGCTGGGCATGTGGGTGCAGGTAGAGCAGAAGGCATGGGGAGATGCACTTCTGAGCTGAAGGACATTTTCCTTGGTCCCGCCAGGGTGAGGAGGAGAGATGGGCACTTCAGCCGCATGGAGACACATCCCCCCATACTTTCAAAATGAGAATAGCCTTTGGACACTGGGGAGATGATGCCCGTCTCGAAAACGGAGGCACAGAAAGAGTAAGGGAAACCCAGCCAGGAGCTAAAGAGTAGAGTAGAGGCAAATAAATGGAAATTCAGAGAGTACTCCAAGGGCATGTGGGTGAAAATGAATTGAGGACCCGGCCTCAAAAACTCTCCCACTGGTAAAGGAAAAGACGAGATTTTGTTCAAGCTAACAAAATGTGTAAGAGACAGTCTATATAAAAATCATATATCATGGGAGAAAATATTTGCAAATGAAGCAACTGACAAAGGATTAATTTCCAAAATTTAGAAGCAGCTCATGCAGCTCAGTAACAAAAAAACAAACAACCCAGTCCCAAAATGGGCAGAAGACCTAAATAGACATTTCTCCAAAGAAGATATACAGACTGCCAACAAACACATCAAAGAATGCTCAACATCATTAATAATTAGAGAAATGCAAATCAAAACTTCATTGAGATATCATCTCACAGCAGTCAGAATGGCCATCCTCAAAAAATCTAGAAACAATAAATGCTGGAGAGGGTGTGGAGGAAAGGGAACACTCTTGCACTGCTGGTGGGAATGTGAATTGGTTCAGCCACTATGGAGAACAGTATGGAGGTTCCTTAAAAAACTACAAATAGAACTACCATATGACCCAGCAATCCCACTACTGGACATATACCCTGAGAAAACCAAAATTCAGAAAGAGTCATGTACCAAAATGTTCATTGCAGCTCTATTTACAATAGCCCGGAGATGGAAACAACCTAAGTGCCCATCATCGGATGAATGGATAAAGGAGATGTGGCGCATATATACAATGGAATATTACTCAGCCATAAAAAGAAATGAAATTGAGCTATCTGTAATACGGTGGATAGACCTAGAGTCTGTCATACAGAGTGAAGTAAGTCAGAAAGAGAAAGACAAATACCGTATGCTAACACATATATATGGAATTTAAGGGAACAAAATGTCATGAAGAACCTAGGGGTAAGCCAGGAGTAAGACACAGACCTACTGGAGAACGGACTTGAGGATATGGGGAGGGCGAAGGGTGAGCTGTGACAGGGCGAGAGAGAGGCATGGACATATATACAGTAACAAATGTAAGGTAGATAGCTAGTGGGAAGCAGCGACATGGCAGAGGAATATCGGCTCGGTGTTTTGTGACCGCCAGGAGGGGTGGGATAGGGAGGGTGGGAGGGAGGGAGACGCAAGAGGGAAGAGATATGGGAACATATGTATATGTATAACTGATTCACTTTGTTATAAAGCAGAAACTAACACACCATTGTAAAGCAATTATACCCCAATAAAGATTTTTAAAAAAATCATACATCCATCACACACATATATCCACTGTGAATAATTTTTTTTTTTTTTTTTTTTTTTTTTTTTGCAGTACATGGGCCTCTCACTGTTTTGGCCTCTCCCGTTGCGGAGCACAGGCTCCGGATGCGCAGGCTCAGCGGCCATGGCTCACGGGCCCAGCCACTCCGCAGCATGTGGGATCTTCCCGGACCGGGGCACGAACCCGTGTCCCCTGCATCGGCAGGCGGACTCCCAACCACTGCGCCACCAGGGAAGCCCTCCACTGTGAATAATTTTTAAAGTCATAGCACACATTGATTCTCTAGCTTGGGGTTTCTCCTGGGCTATTTTTCTCTCACTGCCCTCTTACATTCCATTCCCTAAATCCTTGCGGTATCAGGGTAACCTGAGTAACCAGTGGTAACCTCAGGCCCACAGGTAATCCAAACTTCTTCTTTCTATTACGTCCACTACACCCATACCTTTCCACCGAATCCTTCTCTCACTAAGAGTCCCCACATTGAGGTCTTTGCATCTCTTTTCCTGTACCTGTCTCCCATTTCACGTCTCTGGGCTACAAGGGAATCACTGAAAATCCACAGAAGTGCCCAAAGGAATCAGAAAGGAACAAAACATAAACTAAATGTGTGAATTATCCCCAACATAGATCGCAGAGCATGTAGATTTCAGAATACGCTAAAGACAAAAGTTTTAGTTTTAGTTTAGCATTGCTTCCATGCTTGGCTGGTCTCTTCGTCCTCCACCACCACTGTTCATGCCCTCCAGTTAGGCTCCATCCATCTACCTATTTATCGATCACCAATACATCCATCCCAAGCAGCAATGCATCATCGCATCCTTCGTAAGTACCTGCCCCTCCCTTCGTTTAGAATGTGAGGGATGCTGTGGAAGCACAAACTCGCACACAAGGCTCCAGTATTCTTGGTTTACTCCCCGTGATGAAAGCAAGCTAAGACCATCAAGACAACAAAAATCAGTTTGACCGGAAGGCGTCTAATTCATGGGCGACTTGGAAGCCACAGATACGTCATTCCTGCCCTCAGAACTCAGAGGAGACAGAGAGAGAACACTGAGGGCTGTTGAGGGGAGGAAGGAGAACTTGGCCATCTGTGTCATAATGACATCCACCACAGGGTTCCCAGAAAATGTCTTTCCAGGAAGAACACCGGGAGAAGGGAGGTTCAGAGCAGAAGGACAGCGGGATGTGTGTAAGTAAGCAGCAGTGCGTTCCCGGACTGCGCAGAGCAGTAGCCAGTGCACGGGCCCCGGTCTGGTGTTCATTCACAGATGCCTGGCACAGAAGATACAGTGAGCTTAGCCTAGGCCCAAGTTCTGCTGAAACCTCCTTGGACCCATTTGTCCCTTCTGCATTTGTTTGTGTGTGTGTGTGTGTGTGTGTGTGTGTGTGTTTCTGTGTCTGTGTGTGTCTGTGTGTTTGTATATGAGAGGCAGAGGTTTGGAGGAAGACAAAGAGTGATGCCAATGAACGTCAGGGAACAATACCATCCCAAGGATAAGCGTTTAGTTGTACCTGTGGCTCCTAGAGGACATGTTCCTATGTCCTCTGTTGGTAGATGCAATACTACATAACGCATGCTTGAGGTAGCAGATTCCACACCCAACAAAATCTGTTCTGGGTAGTGAGGGCTTAGGCCAGAAAAGATGGACTGGATGTAACACCCAAACTCATGGATCTTCAGACGTTCACATTTTCTCTAGTTACGTAGGCATTGCTACGGCCACAAGTGGGTTTGAGTTCTTCAGCTAATCCAAACCAAACCATTGAAAAGTATCTACAGAGTTGGAAGCAGTAGGCGGAGAAGAGGATGTGAAACAGTTTAGGGACTAGGGAGCCTCTGGCCCTCCTTGCTGACCATTGTTCCCAGGGCCTGGTGTGTTGTGTGAGCTCACTACGTCTTGATGAATTATGAGTTATCCAAGAACACATGCTCCACGTGGCCTTTCTTCTCTGCTACTAGGGAGCTGAGCTGAAATCTCTCTCCAAGCCTATCAGGGTTGCCTCTGTCAGAGTGACAACAGGCAGAAGGGGTTCTTCTACCGGGAAGGCCTGGGATCCTCTGGGTTTCCTTCGGGGCCGAGCTCATGCATAGCCTGCCCTTACGGTGAGTCCCAGAGGAGGCACCATTGATATCCAAGGCTGTCTTCTCATGCTGCAGTGTGAATTCCCAAGATCTAGGGTTACTGTAGTGCTTGCAGCTGAGCTGTGGCTAAGTTCCAGGTCTGAGAATGAAACGTGCCGCCCTCAGGCCTGGCTTGCCCATTTCCATTTGTGTCAGTCAAGGTCTTAGGACACTGGCGGCAAGTGCCGCTACTTGCCTTCAAATGTGGCAACGACCTCCTCCCTACTTCTAAGAGTGGGCTTTGCCCCAGCTTTCAGAGCCCAACTACACGGAGCACCCAACCATCACTGATCCCTTATTTTGTGCCCAACAGTGGGCACATGCTTACACATGTTGTCCAAAATAAGCCTTTCAGCTGACATGCAGTGTGTGGTTATCCTGTGTAGCAGATGAGGAAACTGGTGCGCAAAGATGTAAAGTGCCCAAAGTCACCCAGCTGGTGAAGATCAGAGCCCCAGTCGGAACACTAATTGGGGAAATATTTAAGGTATGTTTCATCCTTTGATGGATGTTGTTTCAACATTTTCATCCTGGTCCCTGCCCGGTGGCATCCCTCTTTGTTCTGGAATCTCTAAGTGGAACGGGAAGGACGCATCATCCCTTAAGCCCTGGGATTTCAGATTCCAGGAGCCAGAACGGGTGACTCGTCCAGCAGCCCATGCCAGGTCAAAGTTTCTTAGCTCCCCAGCCTCTCCACCTTATGATAATCATTTCCTGAGAAGCCTACAGTCTGCGTGACTTATACACCTGTAAGTGAGATACGTACTGTCCACTGTATCCGCCCAGTTTCTGTGAATGAAGACTAATGTTTTGCTGACCAAGAGGCAGGAGAGAGAGCCGCAGCCCCCATTTTTTGTTTATATTACAGCAGGTGAAAAATCAAAGTGGGTTGCCCAGGTTTGTTTCCAGATCAGGCTGAATGTGGCTCTGAGTCTAGGTTTAGTCATGGTCCCAACTTTGCTGAGTTTACTGTGTCTCCCCAAGAGCCACTCAACCCTCAGTAGTTGTTTCTCTTACAACAAGGCTCGCTGTGCACGCTGATCGGCCCACACCTTCCCGCACCAACCGGAATATCCTGGAACACTACCCTCACCGCTCCGACACCCAGCAGTGTCCTGCACGCTTGCTTAGCACCATCCCAGAAGTCAAGCTTCTAGGGGAAACGTCACGAGTGGCTTTGGAAACACGAGGAAGCCACGGCTCGTAAAGTGATGGCGAAATGGGGCCAGGGCTCACGTGAAGGCACTGTCATCCTCAAGCACCATCAAACCGAGAGTGAGTTTGCCAGCCCAGGAGATGAGTAAAACCTGAAGCTTGAGGAAGGGCAGATGCATCCTATTGTGACTGGGGCCTAGCACGCCCCAATCGTAGGCCACCTCATGGCTTCCAAGAGGGATTTGAGACGTATAAAAGGTGTGCAGTCTTAGAGCATCTCAAAAGCCTCAGCATCTCCACGTTCCAGCCACTGGTGAAATCAGGTATGTCGGGCAAAGGAACGCAGCACTTGGGAGCTTGGTTCTACCTGGTCCAAAACTCTGCGGGCAGCTGGGGCTTGCGCACTGGCTGGCTGGTCAGAAAGAAAGGCCTCGTGTGGGCACCTCTCTCGTCCGTATCATTTGGGACCCACCTCTCTTGGGTTACAAGTCAACATCGGAAGTGTGTGGGGTGGGGGCTGAGATGGGGGTCCAGGGTGTGACCAGAGCCCTGTCTTGAGGGTCCTGCTGGCGTGTGTGGTGGCGCTGTTGTTGTGGCCAGGAGCTGAGTGGAGCTGATTAGGAGAGGGTGGCACCAACTCTAGGGCAGGGCTGCCCCGAAGGGAAAGGCCAGTGCAGCGAGGGAGGAGAGCTCCTCAGGGAGCAGGGGGCAGAGGCCCAGGGAGCTCAGAGCAGCAAGGACATGAGGAGGTGGTAAAGCGGCCATGTCCTGCTCTGGGAGTTGGGGACCATTGTTCCGCTCCCGAGTGCTCAGTGCCTGGGGATCCATGACTTCCCTCTCTAAGATGTGCATTCTCCCCTAGAATTTAGTATCGATCTAAACGGTCGTTTTGTCTCTAGATGAGCCTTTTCTATGAATTCTCTTACAGAGTGGTTAAGAAGCTCCATTCCAATTGTTTGATATTTATATAAAAGGTCAAAATCTTTACAAGAGTACTCAACGTGTTTTGGTTCTCGTGTGTGTGTGTGTGACCACGTGAGCACACACACACACATATATCTTTACACTCATATTTACCTGTGTATTTACATGTGTTTGTGTGGAGTTTTATACGCTCATTAATCCTTACAACAACTTTAAGAAGAGTACAGAGAAGTTAAGTACCTTGCTCAAAGTCACACAGCTGGTTAATTTTTGAGACAGGACTCACATCCAAGAAAATCATGTTCTAAATTCCACAGAATCTGCTGTGGAAGGATAATACATTTGTCCTCATTGCCCCTGACCTTTCTTCTTATTCTTTCCTTCTCTCTCCTGTCTCTGTCTGTCTGTCTCTCTCATTTTTTTATCTTTGTTTTTCCTAGCCCTCTCCATTACTCTTCTCCTTTCCCCCATTTTCCCCTCTCTTCCATCTTTCTTTCTTTCCTTCTATATTTCTTTATTTGTCTCAATTAAAACCTTGCTATGGCTTACAAACTGTAGCTACAAATTATATTGACTCACCTCATTGCACACACACAGATGCACATTTAATCGGTGAAGGCACCAGGCAAAGGTTGAAACGGCACAGGTTTGAACGAGGCAAGTGTTTCTCCTGGGTTGAGTGTCTCTAAGGTTCTAGAGTTCCTCACCTCAGTGTCTTTTCCGTTGCAGTGCACATCCAGACCAGAATGTATCATCCAAAGCAGAAGCTGTGCTGCCCGCTACCAAAGGATTGCTGCCCTCCATCCCAGCCATGCTGCACCCCACCAAAATATTGCTGCCCCTCACCAAAGGATTGCTGTCCCCCACCTCAGCAGTACTGTCCCCCTCCGCGGCAATGCTGCCCCCCAGTAAAGTACTGTTTCCCGCCACCAAAACACTGCTAAACTCCACCTCAGCACAGCAAGCAGCCTTGCCAACCTCCACCCAAGGGCAAGGAGCCCTCTATCCCAAAGTGCCCAGACCCTCAGCAGTGCCAGAAGTCCAAGCAGAAGTAAACCACAGGCATGGGCCAGAGGCCAAGCTCCCTGCAGAACAGAGAACATGAAGCCAACTCCCCTCTCTCAGCCAGCTAGCTGTCAGCACCGCTCACCCCCGGCTTCTGGAAGCAGCCACACTTGTGGAAAAGGCAGCACCAAGATGGCAGCTTCCTGGATCAACATTTTTTATGAATTAGCAGCTGCAATTTCCATTTAGAAAAGGATCCGGTTCTAAACCTTCTAATCTTCGTTGCTGACTTGTATACTTCGCCCTTTTGGCTGCTTGGAAGCTTAAGCAACATGCCCGACCACCCTTTCCTAGCACACTTCGTCTCTGCTCCAGTTTTTCAAACAATTAAACACAATTCCGCTGCCATGAATGTGTCGGTTTGATTATTTCGTCATCTTACAGTTGTTAACTCCTGCAGATTTTGTATCCTGCTGCCTAAATAAGAGCCCTAGGAAGGCTGGGCATGTGGGTGCAGGTAGAGCAGAAGGCATGGGGAGATGCACTTCTGAGCTGAAGGACATTTTCCTTGGTCCCGCCAGGGTGAGGAGGAGAGATGGGCACTTCAGCCGCATGGAGACACATCCCCCCATACTTTCAAAATGAGAATAGCCTTTGGACACTGGGGAGATGATGCCCGTCTCGAAAACGGAGGCACAGAAAGAGTAAGGGAAACCCAGCCAGGAGCTAAAGAGTAGAGTAGAGGCAAATAAATGGAAATTCAGAGAGTACTCCAAGGGCATGTGGGTGAAAATGAATTGAGGACCCGGCCTCAAAAACTCTCCCACTGGTAAAGGAAAAGACGAGATTTTGTTCAAGCTAACAAAATGTGTAAGAGACAGTCTATATAAAAATCATATATCATGGGAGAAAATATTTGCAAATGAAGCAACTGACAAAGGATTAATTTCCAAAATTTAGAAGCAGCTCATGCAGCTCAGTAACAAAAAAACAAACAACCCAGTCCCAAAATGGGCAGAAGACCTAAATAGACATTTCTCCAAAGAAGATATACAGACTGCCAACAAACACATCAAAGAATGCTCAACATCATTAATAATTAGAGAAATGCAAATCAAAACTTCATTGAGATATCATCTCACAGCAGTCAGAATGGCCATCCTCAAAAAATCTAGAAACAATAAATGCTGGAGAGGGTGTGGAGGAAAGGGAACACTCTTGCACTGCTGGTGGGAATGTGAATTGGTTCAGCCACTATGGAGAACAGTATGGAGGTTCCTTAAAAAACTACAAATAGAACTACCATATGACCCAGCAATCCCACTACTGGACATATACCCTGAGAAAACCAAAATTCAGAAAGAGTCATGTACCAAAATGTTCATTGCAGCTCTATTTACAATAGCCCGGAGATGGAAACAACCTAAGTGCCCATCATCGGATGAATGGATAAAGGAGATGTGGCGCATATATACAATGGAATATTACTCAGCCATAAAAAGAAATGAAATTGAGCTATCTGTAATACGGTGGATAGACCTAGAGTCTGTCATACAGAGTGAAGTAAGTCAGAAAGAGAAAGACAAATACCGTATGCTAACACATATATATGGAATTTAAGGGAACAAAATGTCATGAAGAACCTAGGGGTAAGCCAGGAGTAAGACACAGACCTACTGGAGAACGGACTTGAGGATATGGGGAGGGCGAAGGGTGAGCTGTGACAGGGCGAGAGAGAGGCATGGACATATATACAGTAACAAATGTAAGGTAGATAGCTAGTGGGAAGCAGCGACATGGCAGAGGAATATCGGCTCGGTGTTTTGTGACCGCCAGGAGGGGTGGGATAGGGAGGGTGGGAGGGAGGGAGACGCAAGAGGGAAGAGATATGGGAACATATGTATATGTATAACTGATTCACTTTGTTATAAAGCAGAAACTAACACACCATTGTAAAGCAATTATACCCCAATAAAGATTTTTAAAAAAATCATACATCCATCACACACATATATCCACTGTGAATAATTTTTTTTTTTTTTTTTTTTTTTTTTTTTGCAGTACATGGGCCTCTCACTGTTTTGGCCTCTCCCGTTGCGGAGCACAGGCTCCGGATGCGCAGGCTCAGCGGCCATGGCTCACGGGCCCAGCCACTCCGCAGCATGTGGGATCTTCCCGGACCGGGGCACGAACCCGTGTCCCCTGCATCGGCAGGCGGACTCCCAACCACTGCGCCACCAGGGAAGCCCTCCACTGTGAATAATTTTTAAAGTCATAGCACACATTGATTCTCTAGCTTGGGGTTTCTCCTGGGCTATTTTTCTCTCACTGCCCTCTTACATTCCATTCCCTAAATCCTTGCGGTATCAGGGTAACCTGAGTAACCAGTGGTAACCTCAGGCCCACAGGTAATCCAAACTTCTTCTTTCTATTACGTCCACTACACCCATACCTTTCCACCGAATCCTTCTCTCACTAAGAGTCCCCACATTGAGGTCTTTGCATCTCTTTTCCTGTACCTGTCTCCCATTTCACGTCTCTGGGCTACAAGGGAATCACTGAAAATCCACAGAAGTGCCCAAAGGAATCAGAAAGGAACAAAACATAAACTAAATGTGTGAATTATCCCCAACATAGATCGCAGAGCATGTAGATTTCAGAATACGCTAAAGACAAAAGTTTTAGTTTTAGTTTAGCATTGCTTCCATGCTTGGCTGGTCTCTTCGTCCTCCACCACCACTGTTCATGCCCTCCAGTTAGGCTCCATCCATCTACCTATTTATCGATCACCAATACATCCATCCCAAGCAGCAATGCATCATCGCATCCTTCGTAAGTACCTGCCCCTCCCTTCGTTTAGAATGTGAGGGATGCTGTGGAAGCACAAACTCGCACACAAGGCTCCAGTATTCTTGGTTTACTCCCCGTGATGAAAGCAAGCTAAGACCATCAAGACAACAAAAATCAGTTTGACCGGAAGGCGTCTAATTCATGGGCGACTTGGAAGCCACAGATACGTCATTCCTGCCCTCAGAACTCAGAGGAGACAGAGAGAGAACACTGAGGGCTGTTGAGGGGAGGAAGGAGAACTTGGCCATCTGTGTCATAATGACATCCACCACAGGGTTCCCAGAAAATGTCTTTCCAGGAAGAACACCGGGAGAAGGGAGGTTCAGAGCAGAAGGACAGCGGGATGTGTGTAAGTAAGCAGCAGTGCGTTCCCGGACTGCGCAGAGCAGTAGCCAGTGCTGCGGGTGCTACTTGTTCCCAGGAGGCCAGTCCTCAACGTCTCAGCTCCTGTCCGTGGTGGAGAGAGCACATAGCCTCTGCAGCCACCTGCACCATTTGACACCACAGAAAGCTGGGGGGCGCGTCCAGTTTCCAGACCCATGTGTCGTAAATATTTCCAACAGAGCGTTGCATTCAACAGAACTCAACGATGACACACAAATTGAATTGAAAAGCTGTAGACACCTTAAGTGGACTCCCTGAAAATGATGAGCTCTTTGAGCCAATTCCCCATCCTCAGATACCTCAGTCCCCGAAGGCTCCAAATAGCTCCTCTCCTGCCTCACATACATGACCTTGCCCCAGAACTCTCATTTGGGTTCTTATTCTCTATTTCCTCACCCTCCCTCCCTCAGCTGATTAAGACAAGGTTGAATTTTGCCTCTCTGGGCTTCAGTTAATTTTCTCCTCCACTAATTATCACACTAAGATTGTGTGCACACGGGGTTATGTGTGGACCATCTTGTGGAATTTTCCTTTATCCCGTCATAGTGGGTTTGGATGCCAGATGCATGTCTATGATGGACTGAATCCAATACTTCCCTAGGCCTCACTTTACTCATGTGTATAGTGGGCAGAATAATACCTGCAACCTGGGGTTGACGGGGAGGGGTCTTCAATGAGACAATGTAAATAAATAGTAAGTAGGATGTAACACATAATAAATGTTGGATGAATGTTAGCTCCTGCTTTTATTATTATTCTCCACTTCCTGACAGAGCAGCAAGACCCTCCACTTATTACCACCAACCTGACGACATGCGCTCCACACCTTTAGTAAGAACAAGGTGTGAGGGGCAGGGCACATCTTGGGGCCAGGACAAGGAAGAGTTGTGTAGACCAAAGCATCCGAGGGGTCTTCACAGGCAGAAATGGCATTTCGTCCAGGGCCTATTCGCCACATTGTGTGGTTGCGCTTTTCTTCCACAAACTTCCATTTGTAACACCTGCCCATGATGATTCCTCCTGTTGAGGCAGCCCTGGGCAGCTCTGGCCCACAGTGACGTTTGCCTATCAAGGTACACTGCCAGCCATGTCTCTTGGCGGCAGACACTACTCCCAGGGGGAGGCTGATAAGCTGAGTAAGCATGGAAAGGACACGGTGTGTGCCAAGTGCTCACACACACAGATACCACGATATGGAAGCAGGTCTTGCTCTTCCTATGAGAGGTAGTGGCAAGGTGAAGAGAAGCTCCTTACGTGTTCAGTGGAACAACACCTTGCACATGGTGGAGGTGAGATTCAAACCCTGGTCCTTATCTTTGCAACATGGCAAGTGCTCTGACCGTGCTAGTGGCTAGAAGAAGCATAAAGCGTGGATCCCGTCTTTCCAGAACTTAAAACTCACTGATCCGTTGGGAAGGCAAAGGCAGTACCTTCAAACAGTCACACATTCACACGTGTTTATACAGGGGTACACGTTCATATCAAAAACACACACGGGGTTATTATTCAGAGTAAATACTCCTCGTGTGAAGACTTCCACTGACCATGGAGAATAGAAGATGGAGCAGCATCCCAGAGGCCCCCGCTGGGCAGGCGTCATCCTCCCAGCTTCTGCAAACAAAGAAATTCCCTAGAAGGTAGTATAGTGCAAGAAAAAGAACACACACACATATCCTGGAGGCTGGCAGGGCTGGGTTAAATCCTCTCTTCCCTGCTTTTTCCTTAAGTAACCTTAGCGAACGGAAACTTTCGAAGCTGTAAAATGAAAATAGCTCCGACTTCAAAGCCTGAATTACACACTCAAGCAGAGATTCTGACAGTCAGGGGAGGACTGCCCCTCCCTCATCCTCCCGGGACAAGACCCTTTGAACAGGGAGGGCGTCTCTCAGCCACCCAGATGATGGCACACACCCTGCCGTGCCCCAGGGGATGTCCAGCTGGCGATGGATTTCAGCAGAGAGGCTCTAGCTCCAGCCACCAGGAGTCCTTTGTCCGGAACCCTGTCTGTTGATGAGGCTGGTCCAAGAGGGTCAGCTCGTCCTTCCCCTGCATATGTGTGCACGGGCCCCGGTCTGGTGTTCATTCACAGATGCCTGGCACAGAAGATACAGTGAGCTTAGCCTAGGCCCAAGTTCTGCTGAAACCTCCTTGGACCCATTTGTCCCTTCTGCATTTGTTTGTGTGTGTGTGTGTGTGTGTGTGTGTGTGTGTTTCTGTGTCTGTGTGTGTCTGTGTGTTTGTATATGAGAGGCAGAGGTTTGGAGGAAGACAAAGAGTGATGCCAATGAACGTCAGGGAACAATACCATCCCAAGGAAAAGCGTTTAGTTGTACCTGTGGCTCCTAGAGGACATGTTCCTATGTCCTCTGTTGGTAGATGCAATACTACATAACGCATGCTTGAGGTAGCAGATTCCACACCCAACAAAATCTGTTCTGGGTAGTGAGGGCTTAGGCCAGAAAAGATGGACTGGATGTAACACCCAAACTCATGGATCTTCAGACGTTCACATTTTCTCTAGTTACGTAGGCATTGCTACGGCCACAAGTGGGTTTGAGTTCTTCAGCTAATCCAAACCAAACCATTGAAAAGTATCTACAGAGTTGGAAGCAGTAGGCGGAGAAGAGGATGTGAAACAGTTTAGGGACTAGGGAGCCTCTGGCCCTCCTTGCTGACCATTGTTCCCAGGGCCTGGTGTGTTGTGTGAGCTCACTACGTCTTGATGAATTATTAGTTATCCAAGAACACATGCTCCACGTGGCCTTTCTTCTCTGCTACTAGGGACCTGAGCTGAAATCTCTCTCCAAGCCTATCAGGGTTGCCTCTGTCAGAGTGACAACAGGCAGAAGGGGTTCTTCTACCGGGAAGGCCTGGGATCCTCTGGGTTTCCTTCGGGGCCGAGCTCATGCATAGCCTGCCCTTACGGTGAGTCCCAGAGGAGGCACCATTGATATCCAAGGCTGTCTTCTCATGCTGCAGTGTGAATTCCCAAGATCTAGGGTTACTGTAGTGCTTGCAGCTGAGCTGTGGCTAAGTTCCAGGTCTGAGAATGAAACGTGCCGCCCTCAGGCCTGGCTTGCCCATTTCCATTTGTGTCAGTCAAGGTCTTAGGACACTGGCGGCAAGTGCCGCTACTTGCCTTCAAATGTGGCAACGACCTCCTCCCTACTTCTAAGAGTGGGCTTTGCCCCAGCTTTCAGAGCCCAACTACACGGAGCACCCAACCATCACTGATCCCTTATTTTGTGCCCAACAGTGGGCACATGCTTACACATGTTGTCCAAAATAAGCCTTTCAGCTGACATGCAGTGTGTGGTTATCCTGTGTAGCAGATGAGGAAACTGGTGCGCAAAGATGTAAAGTGCCCAAAGTCACCCAGCTGGTGAAGATCAGAGCCCCAGTCGGAACACTAATTGGGGAAATATTTAAGGTATGTTTCATCCTTTGATGGATGTTGTTTCAACATTTTCATCCTGGTCCCTGCCCGGTGGCATCCCTCTTTGTTCTGGAATCTCTAAGTGGAACGGGAAGGACGCATCATCCCTTAAGCCCTGGGATTTCAGATTCCAGGAGCCAGAACGGGTGACTCGTCCAGCAGCCCATGCCAGGTCAAAGTTTCTTAGCTCCCCAGCCTCTCCACCTTATGATAATCATTTCCTGAGAAGCCTACAGTCTGCGTGACTTATACACCTGTAAGTGAGATACGTACTGTCCACTGTATCCGCCCAGTTTCTGTGAATGAAGACTAATGTTTTGCTGACCAAGAGGCAGGAGAGAGAGCCGCAGCCCCCATTTTTTGTTTATATTACAGCAGGTGAAAAATCAAAGTGGGTTGCCCAGGTTTGTTTCCAGATCAGGCTGAATGTGGCTCTGAGTCTAGGTTTAGTCATGGTCCCAACTTTGCTGAGTTTACTGTGTCTCCCCAAGAGCCACTCACCCCTCAGTAGTTGTTTCTCTTACAACAAGGCTCGCTGTGCACGCTGATCGGCCCACACCTTCCCGCACCAACCGGAATATCCTGGAACACTACCCTCACCGCTCCGACACCCAGCAGTGTCCTGCACGCTTGCTTAGCACCATCCCAGAAGTCAAGCTTCTAGGGGAAACGTCACGAGTGGCTTTGGAAACACGAGGAAGCCACGGCTCGTAAAGTGATGGCGAAATGGGGCCAGGGCTCACGTGAAGGCACTGTCATCCTCAAGCACCATCAAACCGAGAGTGAGTTTGCCAGCCCAGGAGATGAGTAAAACCTGAAGCTTGAGGAAGGGCAGATGCATCCTATTGTGACTGGGGCCTAGCACGCCCCAATCGTAGGCCACCTCATGGCTTCCAAGAGGGATTTGAGACGTATAAAAGGTGTGCAGTCTTAGAGCATCTCAAAAGCCTCAGCATCTCCACGTTCCAGCCACTGGTGAAATCAGGTATGTCGGGCAAAGGAACGCAGCACTTGGGAGCTTGGTTCTACCTGGTCCAAAACTCTGCGGGCAGCTGGGGCTTGCGCACTGGCTGGCTGGTCAGAAAGAAAGGCCTCGTGTGGGCACCTCTCTCGTCCGTATCATTTGGGACCCACCTCTGTTGGGTTACAAGTCAACATCGGAAGTGTGTGGGGTGGGGGCTGAGATGGGGGTCCAGGGTGTGACCAGAGCCCTGTCTTGAGGGTCCTGCTGGCGTGTGTGGTGGCGCTGTTGTTGTGGCCAGGAGCTGAGTGGAGCTGATTAGGAGAGGGTGGCACCAACTCTAGGGCAGGGCTGCCCCGAAGGGAAAGGCCAGTGCAGCGAGGGAGGAGAGCTCCTCAGGGAGCAGGGGGCAGAGGCCCAGGGAGCTCAGAGCAGCAAGGACATGAGGAGGTGGTAAAGCGGCCATGTCCTGCTCTGGGAGTTGGGGACCATTGTTCCGCTCCCGAGCGCTCAGTGCCTGGGGATCCATGACTTCCCTCTCTAAGATGTGCATTCTCCCCTAGAATTTAGTATCGATCTAAACGGTCGTTTTGTCTCTAGATGAGCCTTTTCTATGAATTCTCTTACAGAGTGGTTAAGAAGCTCCATTCCAATTGTTTGATATTTATATAAAAGGTCAAAATCTTTACAAGAGTACTCAACGTGTTTTGGTTCTCGTGTGTGTGTGTGTGACCACGTGAGCACACACACACACATATATCTTTACACTCATATTTACCTGTGTATTTACATGTGTTTGTGTGGAGTTTTATACGCTCATTAATCCTTACAACAACTTTAAGAAGAGTACAGAGAAGTTAAGTACCTTGCTCAAAGTCACACAGCTGGTTAATTTTTGAGACAGGACTCACATCCAAGAAAATCATGTTCTAAATTCCACAGAATCTGCTGTGGAAGGATAATACATTTGTCCTCATTGCCCCTGACCTTTCTTCTTATTCTTTCCTTCTCTCTCCTGTCTCTGTCTGTCTGTCTCTCTCATTTTTTTATCTTTGTTTTTCCTAGCCCTCTCCATTACTCTTCTCCTTTCCCCCATTTTCCCCTCTCTTCCATCTTTCTTTCTTTCCTTCTATATTTCTTTATTTGTCTCAATTAAAACCTTGCTATGGCTTACAAACTGTAGCTACAATTTATATTGACTCACCTCATTGCACACACACAGATGCACATTTAATCGGTGAAGGCACCAGGCAAAGGTTGAAACGGCACAGGTTTGAACGAGGCAAGTGTTTCTCCTGGGTTGAGTGTCTCTAAGGTTCTAGAGTTCCTCACCTCAGTGTCTTTTCCGTTGCAGTGCACATCCAGACCAGAATGTATCATCCAAAGCAGAAGCTGTGCTGCCCGCTACCAAAGGATTGCTGCCCTCCATGCCAGCCATGCTGCACCCCACCAAAATATTGCTGCCCCTCACCAAAGTATTGCTGTCCCCCACCTCAGCAGTACTGTCCCCCTCCGCGGCAATGCTGCCCCCCAGTAAAGTACTGTTTCCCGCCACCAAAACACTGCTAAACTCCACCTCAGCACAGCAAGCAGCCTTGCCAACCTCCACCCAAGGGCAAGGAGCCCTCTATCCCAAAGTGCCCAGACCCTCAGCAGTGCCAGAAGTCCAAGCAGAAGTAAACCACAGGCATGGGCCAGAGGCCAAGCTCCCTGCAGAACAGAGAACATGAAGCCAACTCCCCTCTCTCAGCCAGCTAGCTGTCAGCACCGCTCACCCCCGGCTTCTGGAAGCAGCCACACTTGTGGAAAAGGCAGCACCAAGATGGCAGCTTCCTGGATCAACATTTTTTATGAATTAGCAGCTGCAATTTCCATTTAGAAAAGGATCCGGTTCTAAACCTTCTAATCTTCGTTGCTGACTTGTATACTTCGCCCTTTTGGCTGCTTGGAAGCTTAAGCAGCATGCCCGACCACCCTTTCCTAGCACACTTCGTCTCTGCTCCAGTTTTTCAAACAATTAAACACAATTCCGCTGCCATGAATGTGTCGGTTTGATTATTTCGTCATCTTACAGTTGTTAACTCCTGCAGATTTTGTATCCTGCTGCCTAAATAAGAGCCCTAGGAAGGCTGGGCATGTGGGTGCAGGTAGAGCAGAAGGCATGGGGAGATGCACTTCTGAGCTGAAGGACATTTTCCTTGGTCCCGCCAGGGTGAGGAGGAGAGATGGGCACTTCAGCCGCATGGAGACACATCCCCCCATACTTTCAAAATGAGAATAGCCTTTGGACACTGGGGAGATGATGCCCGTCTCGAAAACGGAGGCACAGAAAGAGTAAGGGAAACCCAGCCAGGAGCTAAAGAGTAGAGTAGAGGCAAATAAATGGAAATTCAGAGAGTACTCCAAGGGCATGTGGGTGAAAATGAATTGAGGACCCGGCCTCAAAAACTCTCCCACTGGTAAAGGAAAAGACGAGATTTTGTTCAAGCTAACAAAATGTGTAAGAGACAGTCTATATAAAAATCATATATCATGGGAGAAAATATTTGCAAATGAAGCAACTGACAAAGGATTAATTTCCAAAATTTAGAAGCAGCTCATGCAGCTCAGTAACAAAAAAACAAACAACCCAGTCCCAAAATGGGCAGAAGACCTAAATAGACATTTCTCCAAAGAAGATATACAGACTGCCAACAAACACATCAAAGAATGCTCAACATCATTAATAATTAGAGAAATGCAAATCAAAACTTCATTGAGATATCATCTCACAGCAGTCAGAATGGCCATCCTCAAAAAATCTAGAAACAATAAATGCTGGAGAGGGTGTGGAGGAAAGGGAACACTCTTGCACTGCTGGTGGGAATGTGAATTGGTTCAGCCACTATGGAGAACAGTATGGAGGTTCCTTAAAAAACTACAAATAGAACTACCATATGACCCAGCAATCCCACTACTGGACATATACCCTGAGAAAACCAAAATTCAGAAAGAGTCATGTACCAAAATGTTCATTGCAGCTCTATTTACAATAGCCCGGAGATGGAAACAACCTAAGTGCCCATCATCGGATGAATGGATAAAGGAGGTGTGGCGCATATATACAATGGAATATTACTCAGCCATAAAAAGAAATGAAATTGAGCTATCTGTAATACGGTGGATAGACCTAGAGTCTGTCATACAGAGTGAAGTAAGTCAGAAAGAGAAAGACAAATACCGTATGCTAACACATATATATGGAATTTAAGGGAAAAAAATGTCATGAAGAACCTAGGGGTAAGCCAGGAGTAAGACACAGACCTACTGGAGAACGGACTTGAGGATATGGGGAGGGCGAAGGGTGAGCTGTGACAGGGCGCGAGAGAGGCATGGACATATATACAGTAACAAATGTAAGGTAGATAGCTAGTGGGAAGCAGCGACATGGCACAGGAATATCGGCTCGGTGTTTTGTGACCGCCAGGAGGGGTGGGATAGGGAGGGTGGGAGGGAGGGAGACGCAAGAGGGAAGAGATATGGGAACATATGTATATGTATAACTGATTCACTTTGTTATAAAGCAGAAACTAACACACCATTGTAAAGCAATTATACCCCAATAAAGATTTTTAAAAAAATCATACATCCATCACACACATATATCCACTGTGAATAATTTTTTTTTTTTTTTTTTTTTTTTTTTTGCAGTACATGGGCCTCTCACTGTTTTGGCCTCTCCCGTTGCGGAGCACAGGCTCCGGATGCGCAGGCTCAGCGGCCATGGCTCACGGGCCCAGCCACTCCGCAGCATGTGGGATCTTCCTGGACCGGGGTACGAACCCGTGTCCCCTGCATCGGCAGGCGGACTCCCAACCACTGCGCCACCAGGGAAGCCCTCCACTGTGAATAATTTTTAAAGTCATAGCACACATTGATTCTCTAGCTTGGGGTTTCTCCTGGGCTATTTTTCGCTCACTGCCCTCTTACATTCCATTCCCTAAATCCTTGCGGTATCAGGGTAACCTGAGTAACCAGTGGTAACCTCAGGCCCACAGGTAATCCAAACTTCTTCTTTCTATTACGTCCACTACACCCATACCTTTCCACCGAATCCTTCTCTCACTAAGAGTCCCCACATTGAGGTCTTTGCATCTCTTTTCCTGTACCTGTCTCCCATTTCACGTCTCTGGGCTACAAGGGAATCACTGAAAATCCACAGAAGTGCCCAAAGGAATCAGAAAGGAACAAAACATAAACTAAATGTGTGAATTATCCCCAACATAGATCGCAGAGCATGTAGATTTCAGAATACGCTAAAGACAAAAGTTTTAGTTTTAGTTTAGCATTGCTTCCATGCTTGGCTGGTCTCTTCGTCCTCCACCACCACTGTTCATGCCCTCCAGTTAGGCTCCATCCATCTACCTATTTATCGATCACCAATACATCCATCCCAAGCAGCAATGCATCATCGCATCCTTCGTAAGTACCTGCCCCTCCCTTCGTTTAGAATGTGAGGGATGCTGTGGAAGCACAAACTCGCACACAAGGCTCCAGTATTCTTGGTTTACTCCCCGTGATGAAAGCAAGCTAAGACCACCAAGACAACAAAAATCAGTTTGACCGGAAGGCGTCTAATTCATGGGCGACTTGGAAGCCACAGATACGTCATTCCTGCCCTCAGAACTCAGAGGAGACAGAGAGAGAACACTGAGGGCTGTTGAGGGGAGG
Source organism: Grampus griseus (assembly GCF_964374135.1). NCBI lineage: Eukaryota > Metazoa > Chordata > Mammalia > Artiodactyla > Delphinidae > Grampus > Grampus griseus. Next base: position 200,293 of record NW_028133180.1, on the reverse strand, counting down.
AAGGAGAACTTGGCCATCTGTGTCATAATGACATCCACCACAGGGTTCCCAGAAAATGTCTTTCCAGGAAGAACACCGGGAGAAGGGAGGTTCAGAGCAGAAGGACAGCGGGATGTGTGTAAGCAGCAGTGCGTTCCAGGACTGCGCAGAGCAGTAGCCAGTGCTGCGGGTGCTACTTGTTCCCAGGAGGCCAGTCCTCAACGTCTCAGCTCCTGTCCGTGGTGGAGAGAGCACATAGCCTCTGCAGCCACCTGCACCATTTGACACCACAGAAAGCTGGGGGGCGTGTCCAGTTTCCAGACCCATGTGTCGTAAATATTTCCAACAGAGCGTTGCATTCAACAGAACTCAACGATGACACACAAATTGAATTGAAAAGCTGTAGACACCTTAAGTGGACTCCCTGAAAATGATGAGCTCTTTGAGCCAATTCCCCATCCTCAGATACCTCAGTCCCCGAAGGCTCCAAATAGCTCCTCTCCTGCCTCACATACATGCCCTTGCCCCAGAACTCTCATTTGGGTTCTTATTCTCTATTTCCTCACCCTCCCTCCCTCAGCTGATTAAGACAAGGTTGAATTTTGCCTCTCTGGGCTTCAGTTAATTTTCTCCTCCACTAATTATCACACTAAGATTGTGTGCACACGGGGTTATGTGTGGACCATCTTGTGGAATTTTCCTTTATCCCGTCATAGTGGGTTTGGATGCCAGATGCATGTCTATGATGGACTGAATCCAATACTTCCCTAGGCCTCACTTTACTCATGTGTATAGTGGGCAGAATAATACCTGCAACCTGGGGTTGACGGGGAGGGGTCTTCAATGAGACAATGTAAATAAATAGTAAGTAGGATGTAACACATAATAAATGTTGGATGAATGTTAGCTCCTGCTTTTATTATTATTCTCCACTTCCTGACAGAGCAGCAAGACCCTCCACTTATTACCACCAACCTGACGACATGCGCTCCACACCTTTAGTAAGAACAAGGTGTGAGGGACAGGGCACATCTTGGGGCCAGGACAAGGAAGAGTTGTGTAGACCAAAGCATCCGAGGGGTCTTCACAGGCAGAAATGGCATTTCGTCCAGGGCCTATTCGCCACATTGTGTGGTTGCGCTTTTCTTCCACAAACTTCCATATGTAACACCTGCCCATGATGATTCCTCCTGTTGAGGCAGTCCTGGGCAGCTCTGGCCCACAGTGACGTTTGCCTATCAAGGTACACTGCCAGCCATGTCTCTTGGCGGCAGACACTACTCCCAGGGGGAGGCTGATAAGCTGAGTAAGCATGGAAAGGACACGGTGTGTGCCAAGTGCTCACACACACAGATACCACGATATGGAAGCAGGTCTTGCTCTTCCTATGAGAGGTAGTGGCAAGGTGAAGAGAAGCTCCTTACGTGTTCAGTGGAACAACACCTTGCACATGGTGGAGGTGAGATTCAAACCCTGGTCCTTATCTTTGCAACATGGCAAGTGCTCTGACCGTGCTAGTGGCTAGAAGAAGCATAAAGCGTGGATCCCGTCTTTCCAGAACTTAAAACTCACTGATCCGTTGGGAAGGCAAAGGCAGTACCTTCAAACAGTCACACATTCACACGTGTTTATACAGGGGTACACGTTCATATCAAAAACACACACGGGGTTATTATTCAGAGTAAATACTCCTCGTGTGAAGACTTCCACTGACCATGGAGAATAGAAGATGGAGCAGCATCCCAGAGGCCCCCGCTGGGCAGGCGTCGTCCTCCCAGCTTCTGCAAACAAAGAAATTCCCTAGAAGGTAGTATAGTGCAAGAAAAAGAACACACACACATATCCTGGAGGCTGGCAGGGCTGGGTTAAATCCTCTCTTCCCTGCTTTTTCCTTAAGTAACCTTAGCGAACGGAAACTTTCGAAGCTGTAAAATGAAAATAGCTCCGACTTCAAAGCCTGAATTACACACTCAAGCAGAGATTCTGACAGTCAGGGGAGGACTGCCCCTCCCTCATCCTCCCGGGACAAGACCCTTTGAACAGGGAGGGCGTCTCTCAGCCACCCAGATGATGGCACACACCCTGCCGTGCCCCAGGGGATGTCCAGCTGGCGATGGATTTCAGCAGAGAGGCTCTAGCTCCAGCCACCAGGAGTCCTTTGTCCGGAACCCTGTCTGTTGATGCGGCTGGTCCAAGAGGGTCAGCTCGTCCTTCCCCTGCATATGTGTGCACGGGCCCCGGTCTGGTGTTCATTCACAGATGCCTGGCACAGAAGATACAGTGAGCTTAGCCTAGGCCCAAGTTCTGCTGAAACCTCCTTGGACCCATTTGTCCCTTCTGCATTTGTTTGTGTGTGTGTGTGTGTGTGTGTGTGTGTGTGTTTCTGTGTCTGTGTGTGTCTGTGTGTTTGTATATGAGAGGCAGAGGTTTGGAGGAAGACAAAGAGTGATGCCAATGAACGTCAGGGAACAATACCATCCCAAGGATAAGCGTTTAGTTGTACCTGTGGCTCCTAGAGGACATGTTCCTATGTCCTCTGTTGGTAGATGCAATACTACATAACGCATGCTTGAGGTAGCAGATTCCACACCCAACAAAATCTGTTCTGGGTAGTGAGGGCTTAGGCCAGAAAAGATGGACTGGATGTAACACCCAAACTCATGGATCTTCAGACGTTCACATTTTCTCTAGTTACGTAGGCATTGCTACGGCCACAAGTGGGTTTGAGTTCTTCAGCTAATCCAAACCAAACCATTGAAAAGTATCTACAGAGTTGGAAGCAGTAGGCGGAGAAGAGGATGTGAAACAGTTTAGGGACTAGGGAGCCTCTGGCCCTCCTTGCTGACCATTGTTCCCAGGGCCTGGTGTGTTGTGTGAGCTCACTACGTCTTGATGAATTATTAGTTATCCAAGAACACATGCTCCACGTGGCCTTTCTTCTCTGCTACTAGGGAGCTGAGCTGAAATCTCTCTCCAAGCCTATCAGGGTTGCCTCTGTCAGAGTGACAACAGGCAGAAGGGGTTCTTCTACCGGGAAGGCCTGGGATCCTCTGGGTTTCCTTCGGGGCCGAGCTCATGCATAGCCTGCCCTTACGGTGAGTCCCAGAGGAGGCACCATTGATATCCAAGGCTGTCTTCTCATGCTGCAGTGTGAATTCCCAAGATCTAGGGTTACTGTAGTGCTTGCAGCTGAGCTGTGGCTAAATTCCAGGTCTGAGAATGAAACGTGCCGTCCTCAGGCCTGGCTTGCCCATTTCCATTTGTGTCAGTCAAGGTCTTAGGACACTGGCGGCAAGTGCCGCTACTTGCCTTCAAATGTGGCAACGACCTCCTCCCTACTTCTAAGAGTGGGCTTTGCCCCAGCTTTCAGAGCCCAACTACACGGAGCACCCAACCATCACTGATCCCTTATTTTGTGCCCAACAGTGTGCACATGCTTACACATGTTGTCCAAAATAAGCCTTTCAGCTGACATGCAGTGTGTGGTTATCCTGTGTAGCAGATGAGGAAACTGGTGCGCAAAGATGTAAAGTGCCCAAAGTCACCCAGCTGGTGAAGATCAGAGCCCCAGTCGGAACACTAATTGGGGAACTATTTAATGTATATTTCATCCTTTGATGGATGTTGTTTCAACATTTTCATCCTGATCCCTGCCCGGTGGCATCCCTCTTTGTTCTGGAATCTCTAAGTGGAACGGGAAGGACGCATCATCCCTTAAGCCCTGGGATTTCAGATTCCAGGAGCCAGAACAGGTGACTCGTTCAGCAGCCCATGCCAGGTCAAAGTTTCTTAGCTCCCCAGCCTCTCCACCTTATGATAATCATTTCCTGAGAAGCCTACAGTCTGCGTGACTTATACACCTGTAAGTGAGATACGTACTGTCAACTGTATCCGCCCAGTTTCTGTGAATGAAGACTAATGTTTTGCTGACCAAGAGGCAGGAGAGAGAGCCGCAGCCCCCATTTTTTGTTTATATTACAGCAGGTGAAAAATCAAAGTGGGTTGCCCAGGTTTGTTTCCAGATCAGGCTGAATGTGGCTCTGAGTCTAGGTTTAGTCATGGTCCCAACTTTGCTGAGTTTACTGTGTCTCCCCAAGAGCCACTCAACCCTCAGTAGTTGTTTCTCTTACAACAAGGCTCGCTGTGCACGCTGATCGGCCCACACCTTCCCGCACCAACCGGAATATCCTGGAACACTACCCTCACCGCTCCGACACCCAGCAGTGTCCTGCACGCTTGCTTAGCACCATCCCAGAAGTCAAGCTTCTAGGGGAAACGTCACGAGTGGCTTTGGAAACACGAGGAAGCCACGGCTCGTAAAGTGATGGCGAAATGGGGCCAGGGCTCACGTGAAGGCACTGTCATCCTCAAGCACCATCAAACCGAGAGTGAGTTTGCCAGCCCAGGAGATGAGTAAAACCTGAAGCTTGAGGAAGGGCAGATGCATCCTATTGTGACTGGGGCCTAGCACGCCCCAATCGTAGGCCACCTCATGGCTTCCAAGAGGGATTTGAGACGTATAAAAGGTGTGCAGTCTTAGAGCATCTCAAAAGCCTCAGCATCTCCACGTTTCAGCCACTGGTGAAATCAGGTATGTCGGGCAAAGGAACGCAGCACTTGGGAGCTTGGTTCTACCTGGTCCAAAACTCTGCGGGCAGCTGGGGCTTGCGCACTGGCTGGCTGGTCAGAAAGAAAGGCCTCGTGTGGGCACCTCTCTCGTCCGTATCATTTGGGACCCACCTCTCTTGGGTTACAAGTCAACATCGGAAGTGTGTGGGGTGGGGGCTGAGATGGGGGTCCAGGGTGTGACCAGAGCCCTGTCTTGAGGGTCCTGCTGGCGTGTGTGGTGGCGCTGTTGTTGTGGCCAGGAGCTGAGTGGAGCTGATTAGGAGAGGGTGGCACCAACTCTAGGGCAGGGCTGCCCCGAAGGGAAAGGCCAGTGCAGCGAGGGAGGAGAGCTCCTCAGGGAGCAGGGGGCAGAGGCCCAGGGAGCTCAGAGCAGCAAGGACATGAGGAGGTGGTAAAGCGGCCATGTCCTGCTCTGGGAGTTGGGGACCATTGTTCCGCTCCCGAGTGCTCAGTGCCTGGGGATCCATGACTTCCCTCTCTAAGATGTGCATTCTCCCCTAGAATTTAGTATCGATCTAAACGGTCGTTTTGTCTCTAGATGAGCCTTTTCTATGAATTCTCTTACAGAGTGGTTAAGAAGCTCCATTCCAATTGTTTGATATTTATATAAAAGGTCAAAATCTTTACAAGAGTACTCAACGTGTTTTGGTTCTCGTGTGTGTGTGTGTGACCACGTGAGCACACACACACACATATATCTTTACACTCATATTTACCTGTGTATTTACATGTGTTTGTGTGGAGTTTTATACGCTCATTAATCCTTACAACAACTTTAAGAAGAGTACAGAGAAGTTAAGTACCTTGCTCAAAGTCACACAGCTGGTTAATTTTTGAGACAGGACTCACATCCAAGAAAATCATGTTCTAAATTCCACAGAATCTGCTGTGGAAGGATAATACATTTGTCCTCATTGCCCCTGACCTTTCTTCTTATTCTTTCCTTCTCTCTCCTGTCTCTGTCTGTCTCTCTCTCTCATTTTTTTATCTTTGTTTTTCCTAGCCCTCTCCATTACTCTTCTCCTTTCCCCCATTTTCCCCTCTCTTCCATCTTTCTTTCTTTCCTTCTATATTTCTTTATTTGTCTCAATTAAAACCTTGCTATGGCTTACAAACTGTAGCTACAATTTATATTGACTCACCTCATTGCACACACACAGATGCACATTTAATCGGTGAAGGCACCAGGCAAAGGTTGAAACGGCACAGGTTTGAACGAGGCAAGTGTTTCTCCTGGGTTGAGTGTCTCTAAGGTTCTAGAGTTCCTCACCTCAGTGTCTTTTCCGTTGCAGTGCACATCCAGACCAGAATGTATCATCCAAAGCAGAAGCTGTGCTGCCCGCTACCAAAGGATTGCTGCCCTCCATGCCAGCCATGCTGCACTCCACCAAAATATTGCTGCCCCTCACCAAAGTATTGCTGTCTCCCACCTCAGCAGTACTGTCCCCCTCCGCGGCAATGCTGCCCCCCAGTAAAGTACTGTTTCCCGCCACCAAAACACTGCTAAACTCCACCTCAGCACAGCAAGCAGCCTTGCCAACCTCCACCCAAGGGCAAGGAGCCCTCTATCCCAAAGTGCCCAGACCCTCAGCAGTGCCAGAAGTCCAAGCAGAAGTAAACCCCAGGCATGGGCCAGAGGCCAAGCTCCCTGCAGAACAGAGAACATGAAGCCAACTCCCCTCTCTCAGCCAGCTAGCTGTCAGCACCGCTCACCCCCGGCTTCTGGAAGCAGCCACACTTGTGGAAAAGGCAGCACCAAGATGGCAGCTTCCTGGATCAACATTTTTTATGAATTAGCAGCTGCAATTTCCATTTAGAAAAGGATCCGGTTCTAAACCTTCTAATCTTCGTTGCTGACTTGTATACTTCGCCCTTTTGGCTGCTTGGAAGCTTAAGCAGCATGCCCGACCACCCTTTCCTAGCACACTTCGTCTCTGCTCCAGTTTTTCAAACAATTAAACACAATTCCGCTGCCATGAATGTGTCGGTTTGATTATTTCGTCATCTTACAGTTGTTAACTCCTGCAGATTTTGTATCCTGCTGCCTAAATAAGAGCCCTAGGAAGGCTGGGCATGTGGGTGCAGGTAGAGCAGAAGGCATGGGGAGATGCACTTCTGAGCTGAAGGACATTTTCCTTGGTCCCGCCAGGGTGAGGAGGAGAGATGGGCACTTCAGCCGCATGGAGACACATCCCCCCATACTTTCAAAATGAGAATAGCCTTTGGACACTGGGGAGATGATGCCCGTCTCGAAAACGGAGGCACAGAAAGAGTAAGGGAAACCCAGCCAGGAGCTAAAGAGTAGAGTAGAGGCAAATAAATGGAAATTCAGAGAGTACTCCAAGGGCATGTGGGTGAAAATGAATTGAGGACCCGGCCTCAAAAACTCTCCCACTGGTAAAGGAAAAGACGAGATTTTGTTCAAGCTAACAAAATGTGTAAGAGACAGTCTATATAAAAATCATATATCATGGGAGAAAATATTTGCAAATGAAGCAACTGACAAAGGATTAATTTCCAAAATTTAGAAGCAGCTCATGCAGCTCAGTAACAAAAAAACAAACAACCCAGTCCCAAAATGGGCAGAAGACCTAAATAGACATTTCTCCAAAGAAGATATACAGACTGCCAACAAACACATCAAAGAATGCTCAACATCATTAATAATTAGAGAAATGCAAATCAAAACTTCATTGAGATATCATCTCACAGCAGTCAGAATGGCCATCCTCAAAAAATCTAGAAACAATAAATGCTGGAGAGGGTGTGGAGGAAAGGGAACACTCTTGCACTGCTGGTGGGAATGTGAATTGGTTCAGCCACTATGGAGAACAGTATGGAGGTTCCTTAAAAAACTACAAATAGAACTACCATATGACCCAGCAATCCCACTACTGGACATATACCCTGAGAAAACCAAAATTCAGAAAGAGTCATGTACCAAAATGTTCATTGCAGCTCTATTTACAATAGCCCGGAGATGGAAACAACCTAAGTGCCCATCATCGGATGAATGGATAAAGGAGATGTGGCGCATATATACAATGGAATATTACTCAGCCATAAAAAGAAATGAAATTGAGCTATCTGTAATACGGTGGATAGACCTAGAGTCTGTCATACAGAGTGAAGTAAGTCAGAAAGAGAAAGACAAATACCGTATGCTAACACATATATATGGAATTTAAGGGAAAAAAATGTCATGAAGAACCTAGGGGTAAGCCAGGAGTAAGACACAGACCTACTGGAGAACGGACTTGAGGATATGGGGAGGGCGAAGGGTGAGCTGTGACAGGGCGCGAGAGAGGCATGGACATATATACAGTAACAAATGTAAGGTAGATAGCTAGTGGGAAGCAGCGACATGGCACAGGAATATCGGCTCGGTGTTTTGTGACCGCCAGGAGGGGTGGGATAGGGAGGGTGGGAGGGAGGGAGACGCAAGAGGGAAGAGATATGGGAACATATGTATATGTATAACTGATTCACTTTGTTATAAAGCAGAAACTAACACACCATTGTAAAGCAATTATACCCCAATAAAGATTTTTAAAAAAATCATACATCCATCACACACATATATCCACTGTGAATAATTTTTTTTTTTTTTTTTTTTTTTTTTTTTTGCAGTACGTGGGCCTCTCACTGTTTTGGCCTCTCCCGTTGCGGAGCACAGGCTCCGGATGCGCAGGCTCAGCGGCCATGGCTCACGGGCCCAGCCACTCCGCAGCATGTGGGATCTTCCCGGACCGGGGCACGAACCCGTGTCCCCTGCATCGGCAGGCGGACTCCCAACCACTGCGCCACCAGGGAAGCCCTCCACTGTGAATAATTTTTAAAGTCATAGCACACATTGATTCTCTAGCTTGGGGTTTCTCCTGGGCTATTTTTCTCTCACTGCCCTCTTACATTCCATTCCCTAAATCCTTGCGGTATCAGGGTAACCTGAGTAACCAGTGGTAACCTCAGGCCCACAGGTAATCCAAACTTCTTCTTTCTATTACGTCCACTACACCCATACCTTTCCACCGAATCCTTCTCTCACTAAGAGTCCCCACATTGAGGTCTTTGCATCTCTTTTCCTGTACCTGTCTCCCATTTCACGTCTCTGGGCTACAAGGGAATCACTGAAAATCCACAGAAGTGCCCAAAGGAATCAGAAAGGAACAAAACATAAACTAAATGTGTGAATTATCCCCAACATAGATCGCAGAGCATGTAGATTTCAGAATACGCTAAAGACAAAAGTTTTAGTTTTAGTTTAGCATTGCTTCCATGCTTGGCTGGTCTCTTCGTCCTCCACCACCACTGTTCATGCCCTCCAGTTAGGCTCCATCATCTACCTATTTATCGATCACCAATACATCCATCCCAAGCAGCAATGCATCATCGCATCCTTCGTAAGTACCTGCCCCTCCCTTCGTTTAGAATGTGAGGGATGCTGTGGAAGCACAAACTCGCACACAAGGCTCCAGTATTCTTGGTTTACTCCCCGTGATGAAAGCAAGCTAAGACCATCAAGACAACAAAAATCAGTTTGACCGGAAGGCGTCTAATTCATGGGCGACTTGGAAGCCACAGATACGTCATTCCTGCCCTCAGAACTCAGAGGAGACAGAGAGAGAACACTGAGGGCTGTTGAGGGGAGGAAGGAGAACTTGGCCATCTGTGTCATAATGACATCCACCACAGGGTTCCCAGAAAATGTCTTTCCAGGAAGAACACCGGGAGAAGGGAGGTTCAGAGCAGAAGGACAGCGGGATGTGTGTAAGCAGCAGTGCGTTCCAGGACTGCGCAGAGCAGTAGCCAGTGCTGCGGGTGCTACTTGTTCCCAGGAGGCCAGTCCTCAACGTCTCAGCTCCTGTCCGTGGTGGAGAGAGCACATAGCCTCTGCAGCCACCTGCACCATTTGACACCACAGAAAGCTGGGGGGCGCGTCCAGTTTCCAGACCCATGTGTCGTAAATATTTCCAACAGAGCGTTGCATTCAACAGAACTCAACGATGACACACAAATTGAATTGAAAAGCTGTAGACACCTTAAGTGGACTCCCTGAAAATGATGAGCTCTTTGAGCCAATTCCCCATCCTCAGATACCTCAGTCCCCGAAGGCTCCAAATAGCTCCTCTCCTGCCTCACATACATGACCTTGCCCCAGAACTCTCATTTGGGTTCTTATTCTCTATTTCCTCACCCTCCCTCCCTCAGCTGATTAAGACAAGGTTGAATTTTGCCTCTCTGGGCTTCAGTTAATTTTCTCCTCCACTAATTATCACACTAAGATTGTGTGCACACGGGGTTATGTGTGGACCATCTTGTGGAATTTTCCTTTATCCCGTCATAGTGGGTTTGGATGCCAGATGCATGTCTATGATGGACTGAATCCAATACTTCCCTAGGCCTCACTTTACTCATGTGTATAGTGGGCAGAATAATACCTGCAACCTGGGGTTGACGGGGAGGGGTCTTCAATGAGACAATGTAAATAAATAGTAAGTAGGATGTAACACATAATAAATGTTGGATGAATGTTAGCTCCTGCTTTTATTATTATTCTCCACTTCCTGACAGAGCAGCAAGACCCTCCACTTATTACCACCAACCTGACGACATGCGCTCCACACCTTTAGTAAGAACAAGGTGTGAGGGGTAGGGCACATCTTGGGGCCAGGACAAGGAAGAGTTGTGTAGACCAAAGCATCCGAGGGGTGTTCACAGGCAGAAATGGCATTTCGTCCAGGGCCTATTCGCCACATTGTGTGGTTGCGCTTTTCTTCCACAAACTTCCATTTGTAACACCTGCCCATGATGATTCCTCCTGTTGAGGCAGTCCTGGGCAGCTCTGGCCCACAGTGACGTTTGCCTATCAAGGTACACTGCCAGCCATGTCTCTTGGCGGCAGACACTACTCCCAGGGGGAGGCTGATAAGCTGAGTAAGCATGGAAAGGACACGGTGTGTGCCAAGTGCTCACACACACAGATACCACGATATGGAAGCAGGTCTTGCTCTTCCTATGAGAGGTAGTGGCAAGGTGAAGAGAAGCTCCTTACGTGTTCAGTGGAACAACACCTTGCACATGGTGGAGGTGAGATTCAAACCCTGGTCCTTATCTTTGCAACATGGCAAGTGCTCTGACCGTGCTAGTGGCTAGAAGAAGCATAAAGCGTGGATCCCGTCTTTCCAGAACTTAAAGCTCACTGATCCGTTGGGAAGGCAAAGGCAGTACCTTCAAACAGTCACACATTCACACGTGTTTATACAGGGGTACACGTTCATATCAAAAACACACACGGGGTTATTATTCAGAGTAAATACTCCTCGTGTGAAGACTTCCACTGACCATGGAGAATAGAAGATGGAGCAGCATCCCAGAGGCCCCCGCTGGGCAGGCGTCGTCCTCCCAGCTTCTGCAAACAAAGAAATTCCCTAGAAGGTAGTATAGTGCAAGAAAAAGAACACACACACATATCCTGGAGGCTGGCAGGGCTGGGTTAAATCCTCTCTTCCCTGCTTTTTCCTTAAGTAACCTTAGCGAACGGAAACTTTCGAAGCTGTAAAATGAAAATAGCTCCGACTTCAAAGCCTGAATTACACACTCAAGCAGAGATTCTGACAGTCAGGGGAGGACTGCCCCTCCCTCATCCTCCCGGGACAAGACCCTTTGAACAGGGAGGGCGTCTCTCAGCCACCCAGATGATGGCACACACCCTGCCGTGCCCCAGGGGATGTCCAGCTGGCGATGGATTTCAGCAGAGAGGCTCTAGCTCCAGCCACCAGGAGTCCTTTGTCCGGAACCCTGTCTGTTGATGCGGCTGGTCCAAGAGGGTCAGCTCGTCCTTCCCCTGCATATGTGTGCACGGGCCCCGGTCTGGTGTTCATTCACAGATGCCTGGCACAGAAGATACAGTGAGCTTAGCCTAGGCCCAAGTTCTGCTGAAACCTCCTTGGACCCATTTGTCCCTTCTGCATTTGTTTGTGTGTGTGTGTGTGTGTGTGTGTGTGTGTGTGTGTGTGTGTGTGTTTCTGTGTCTGTGTGTGTCTGTGTGTTTGTATATGAGAGGCAGAGGTTTGGAGGAAGACAAAGAGTGATGCCAATGAACGTCAGGGAACAATACCATCCCAAGGAAAAGCGTTTAGTTGTACCTGTGGCTCCTAGAGGACATGTTCCTATGTCCTCTGTTGGTAGATGCAATACTACATAACGCATGCTTGAGGTAGCAGATTCCACACCCAACAAAATCTGTTCTGGGTAGTGAGGGCTTAGGCCAGAAAAGATGGACTGGATGTAACACCCAAACTCATGGATCTTCAGACGTTCACATTTTCTCTAGTTACGTAGGCATTGCTACGGCCACAAGTGGGTTTGAGTTCTTCAGCTAATCCAAACCAAACCATTGAAAAGTATCTACAGAGTTGGAAGCAGTAGGCGGAGAAGAGGATGTGAAACAGTTTAGGGACTAGGGAGCCTCTGGCCCTCCTTGCTGACCATTGTTCCCAGGGCCTGGTGTGTTGTGTGAGCTCACTACGTCTTGATGAATTATTAGTTATCCAAGAACACATGCTCCACGTGGCCTTTCTTCTCTGCTACTAGGGAGCTGAGCTGAAATCTCTCTCCAAGCCTATCAGGGTTGCCTCTGTCAGAGTGACAACAGGCAGAAGGGGTTCTTCTACCGGGAAGGCCTGGGATCCTCTGGGTTTCCTTCGGGGCCGAGCTCATGCATAGCCTGCCCTTACGGTGAGTCCCAGAGGAGGCACCATTGATATCCAAGGCTGTCTTCTCATGCTGCAGTGTGAATTCCCAAGATCTAGGGTTACTGTAGTGCTTGCAGCTGAGCTGTGGCTAAGTTCCAGGTCTGAGAATGAAACGTGCCGCCCTCAGGCCTGGCTTGCCCATTTCCATTTGTGTCAGTCAAGGTCTTAGGACACTGGCGGCAAGTGCCGCTACTTGCCTTCAAATGTGGCAACGACCTCCTCCCTACTTCTAAGAGTGGGCTTTGCCCCAGCTTTCAGAGCCCAACTACACGGAGCACCCAACCATCACTGATCCCTTATTTTGTGCCCAACAGTGGGCACATGCTTACACATGTTGTCCAAAATAAGCCTTTCAGCTGACATGCAGTGTGTGGTTATCCTGTGTAGCAGATGAGGAAACTGGTGCGCAAAGATGTAAAGTGCCCAAAGTCACCCAGCTGGTGAAGATCAGAGCCCCAGTCGGAACACTAATTGGGGAACTATTTAAGGTATGTTTCATCCTTTGATGGATGTTGTTTCAACATTTTCATCCTGGTCCCTGCCCGGTGGCATCCCTCTTTGTTCTGGAATCTCTAAGTGGAACGGGAAGGACGCATCATCCCTTAAGCCCTGGGATTTCAGATTCCAGGAGCCAGAACGGGTGACTCGTCCAGCAGCCCATGCCAGGTCAAAGTTTCTTAGCTCCCCAGCCTCTCCACCTTATGATAATCATTTCCTGAGAAGCCTACAGTCTGCGTGACTTATACACCTGTAAGTGAGATACGTACTGTCCACTGTATCCGCCCAGTTTCTGTGAATGAAGACTAATGTTTTGCTGACCAAGAGGCAGGAGAGAGAGCCGCAGCCCCCATTTTTTGTTTATATTACAGCAGGTGAAAAATCAAAGTGGGTTGCCCAGGTTTGTTTCCAGATCAGGCTGAATGTGGCTCTGAGTCTAGGTTTAGTCATGGTCCCAACTTTGCTGAGTTTACTGTGTCTCCCCAAGAGCCACTCACCCCTCAGTAGTTGTTTCTCTTACAACAAGGCTCGCTGTGCACGCTGATCGGCCCACACCTTCCCGCACCAACCGGAATATCCTGGAACACTACCCTCACCGCTCCGACACCCAGCAGTGTCCTGCACGCTTGCTTAGCACCATCCCAGAAGTCAAGCTTCTAGGGGAAACGTCACGAGTGGCTTTGGAAACACGAGGAAGCCACGGCTCGTAAAGTGATGGCGAAATGGGGCCAGGGCTCGCGTGAAGGCACTGTCATCCTCAAGCACCATCAAACCGAGAGTGAGTTTGCCAGCCCAGGAGATGAGTAAAACCTGAAGCTTGAGGAAGGGCAGATGCATCCTATTGTGACTGGGGCCTAGCACGCCCCAATCGTAGGCCACCTCATGGCTTCCAAGAGGGATTTGAGACGTATAAAAGGTGTGCAGTCTTAGAGCATCTCAAAAGCCTCAGCATCTCCACGTTTCAGCCACTGGTGAAATCAGGTATGTCGGGCAAAGGAACGCAGCACTTGGGAGCTTGGTTCTACCTGGTCCAAAACTCTGCGGGCAGCTGGGGCTTGCGCACTGGCTGGCTGGTCAGAAAGAAAGGCCTCGTGTGGGCACCTCTCTCGTCCGTATCATTTGGGACCCACCTCTCTTGGGTTACAAGTCAACATCTGAAGTGTGTGGGGTGGGGGCTGAGATGGGGGTCCAGGGTGTGACCAGAGTCCTGTGTTGAGGGTCCTGCTGGCGTGTGTGGTGGCGCTGTTGTTGTGGCCAGGAGCTGAGTGGAGCTGATTAGGAGAGGGTGGCACCAACTCTAGGGCAGGGCTGCCCCGAAGGGAAAGGCCAGTGCAGCGAGGGAGGAGAGCTCCTCAGGGAGCAGGGGGCAGAGGCAGAGGGAGCTCAGAGCAGCAAGGACATGAGGAGGTGGTAAAGCGGCCATGTCCTGCTCTGGGAGTTGGGGACCATTGTTCCGCTCCCGAGTGCTCAGTGCCTGGGGATCCATGACTTCCCTCTCTAAGATGTGCATTCTCCCCTAGAATTTAGTATCGATCTAAACGGTCGTTTTGTCTCTAGATGAGCCTTTTCTATGAATTCTCTTACAGAGTGGTTAAGAAGCTCCATTCCAATTGTTTGATATTTATATAAAAGGTCAAAATCTTTACAAGAGTACTCAACGTGTTTTGGTTCTCGTGTGTGTGTGTGTGACCACGTGAGCACACACACACACATATATCTTTACACTCATATTTACCTGTGTATTTACATGTGTTTGTGTGGAGTTTTATACGCTCATTAATCCTTACAACAACTTTAAGAAGAGTACAGAGAAGTTAAGTACCTTGCTCAAAGTCACACAGCTGGTTAATTTTTGAGACAGGACTCACATCCAAGAAAATCATGTTCTAAATTCCACAGAATCTGCTGTGGAAGGATAATACATTTGTCCTCATTGCCCCTGACCTTTCTTCTTATTCTTTCCTTCTCTCTCCTGTCTCTGTCTCTCTCTCTCTCTCATTTTTTTATCTTTGTTTTTCCTAGCCCTCTCCATTACTCTTCTCCTTTCCCCCATTTTCCCCTCTCTTCCATCTTTCTTTCTTTCCTTCTATATTTCTTTATTTGTCTCAATTAAAACCTTGCTATGGCTTACAAACTGTAGCTACAATTTATATTGACTCACCTCATTGCACACACACAGATGCACATTTAATCGGTGAAGGCACCAGGCAAAGGTTGAAACGGCACAGGTTTGAACGAGGCAAGTGTTTCTCCTGGGTTGAGTGTCTCTAAGGTTCTAGGATTCCTCACTTCAGTGTCTTTTCCGTTGCAGTGCACATCCAGACCAGAATGTATCATCCAAAGCAGAAGCTGTGCTGCCCGCTACCAAAGGATTGCTGCCCTCCATGCCAGCCATGCTGCACCCCACCAAAATATTGCTGCCCCTCACCAAAGTATTGCTGTCCCCCACCTCAGCAGTACTGTCCCCCTCCGCGGCAATGCTGCCCCCCAGTAAAGTACTGTTTCCCCCCACCAAAACACTGCTAAACTCCACCTCAGCACAGCAAGCAGCCTTGCCAACCTCCACCCAAGGGCAAGGAGCCCTCTATCCCAAAGTGCCCAGACCCTCAGCAGTGCCAGAAGTCCAAGCAGAAGTAAACTACAGGCATGGGCCAGAGGCCAAGCTCCCTGCAGAACAGAGAACATGAAGCCAACTCCCCTCTCTCAGCCAGCTAGCTGTCAGCACCGCTCACCCCCGGCTTCTGGAAGCAGCCACACTTGTGGAAAAGGCAGCACCAAGATGGCAGCTTCCTGGATCAACATTTTTTATGAATTAGCAGCTGCAATTTCCATTTAGAAAAGGATCCGGTTCTAAACCTTCTAATCTTCGTTGCTGACTTGTATACTTCGCCCTTTTGGCTGCTTGGAAGCTTAAGCAGCATGCCCGACCACCCTTTCCTAGCACACTTCGTCTCTGCTCCAGTTTTTCAAACAATTAAACACAATTCCGCTGCCATGAATGTGTCGGTTTGATTATTTCGTCATCTTACAGTTGTTAACTCCTGCAGATTTTGTATCCTGCTGCCTAAATAAGAGCCCTAGGAAGGCTGGGCATGTGGGTGCAGGTAGAGCAGAAGGCATGGGGAGATGCACTTCTGAGCTGAAGGACATTTTCCTTGGTCCCGCCAGGGTGAGGAGGAGAGATGGGCACTTCAGCCGCATGGAGACACATCCCCCCATACTTTCCAAATGAGAATAGCCTTTGGACACTGGGGAGATGATGCCCGTCTCGAAAACGGAGGCACAGAAAGAGTAAGGGAAACCCAGCCAGGAGCTAAAGAGTAGAGTAGAGGCAAATAAATGGAAATTCAGAGAGTACTCCAAGGGCATGTGGGTGAAAATGAATTGAGGACCCGGCCTCAAAAACTCTCCCACTGGTAAAGGAAAAGACGAGATTTTGTTCAAGCTAACAAAATGTGTAAGAGACAGTCTATATAAAAATCATATATCATGGGAGAAAATATTTGCAAATGAAGCAACTGACAAAGGATTAATTTCCAAAATTTAGAAGCAGCTCATGCAGCTCAGTAACAAAAAAACAAACAACCCAGTCCCAAAATGGGCAGAAGACCTAAATAGACATTTCTCCAAAGAAGATATACAGACTGCCAACAAACACATCAAAGAATGCTCAACATCATTAATAATTAGAGAAATGCAAATCAAAACTTCATTGAGATATCATCTCACAGCAGTCAGAATGGCCATCCTCAAAAAATCTAGAAACAATAAATGCTGGAGAGGGTGTGGAGGAAAGGGAACACTCTTGCACTGCTGGTGGGAATGTGAATTGGTTCAGCCACTATGGAGAACAGTATGGAGGTTCCTTAAAATCTACAAATAGAACTACCATATGACCCAGCAATCCCACTACTGGACATATACCCTGAGAAAACCAAAATTCAGAAAGAGTCATGTACCAAAATGTTCATTGCAGCTCTATTTACAATAGCCCAGAGATGGAAACAACCTAAGTGCCCATCATCGGATGAACGGATAAAGGAGATGTGGCGCATATATACAATGGAATATTACTCAGCCATAAAAAGAAATGAAATTGAGCTATCTGTAATACGGTGGATAGACCTAGAGTCTGTCATACAGAGTGAAGTAAGTCAGAAAGAGAAAGACAAATACCGTATGCTAACACATATATATGGAATTTAAGGGAAAAAAATGTCATGAAGAACCTAGGGGTAAGCCAGGAGTAAGACACAGACCTACTGGAGAACGGACTTGAGGATATGGGGAGGGGGAAGGGTGAGCTGTGACAGGACGAGAGAGAGGCATGGACATATATACAGTAACAAATGTAAGGTAGATAGCTAGTGGGAAGCAGCGACATGGCACAGGAATATCGGCTCGGTGTTTTGTGACCGCCAGGAGGGGTGGGATAGGGAGGGTGGGAGGGAGGGAGACGCAAGAGGGAAGAGATATGGGAACATATGTATATGTATAACTGATTCACTTTGTTATAAAGCAGAAACTAACACACCATTGTAAAGCAATTATACCCCAATAAAGATTTTTAAAAAAATCATACATCCATCACACACATATATCCACTGTGAATAATTTTTTTTTTTTTTTTTTTTGCAGTACGTGGGCCTCTCACTCTTTTGGCCTCTCCCGTTGGGGAGCACAGGCTCCGGATGCGCAGGCTCAGCGGCCATGGCTCACGGGCCAAGCCACTCCGTAGCATGTGGGATCTTCCCGGACCGGGGCACGAACCCATGTCCCCTGCATCGGCAGGCGGACTCCCAACCACTGCGCCACCAGGGAAGCCCTCCACTGTGAATAATTTTTAAAGTCATAGCACACATTGATTCTCTAGCTTGGGGTTTCTCCTGGGCTATTTTTCTCTCACTGCCCTCTTACATTCCATTCCCTAAATCCTTGCGGTATCAGGGTAACCTGAGTAACCAGTGGTAACCTCAGGCCCACAGGTAATCCAAACTTCTTCTTTCTATTACGTCCACTACACCCATACCTTTCCACCGAATCCTTCTCTCACTAAGAGTCCCCACATTGAGGTCTTTGCATCTCTTTTCCTGTACCTGTCTCCCATTTCACGTCTCTGGGCTACAAGGGAATCACTGAAAATCCACAGAAGTGCCCAAAGGAATCAGAAAGGAACAAAACATAAACTAAATGTGTGAATTATCCCCAACATAGATCGCAGAGCATGTAGATTTCAGAATACGCTAAAGACAAAAGTTTTAGTTTTAGTTTAGCATTGCTTCCATGCTTGGCTGGTCTCTTCGTCCTCCACCACCACTGTTCATGCCCTCCAGTTAGGCTCCATCCATCTACCTATTTATCGATCACCAATACATCCATCCCAAGCAGCAATGCATCATCGCATCCTTCGTAAGTACCTGCCCCTCCCTTCGTTTAGAATGTGAGGGATGCTGTGGAAGCACAAACTCGCACACAAGGCTCCAGTATTCTTGGTTTACTCCCCGTGATGAAAGCAAGCTAAGACCATCAAGACAACAAAAATCAGTTTGACCGGAAGGCGTCTAATTCATGGGCGACTTGGAAGCCACAGATACGTCATTCCTGCCCTCAGAACTCAGAGGAGACAGAGAGAGAACACCGAGGGCTGTTGAGGGGAGGAAGGAGAACTTGGCCATCTGTGTCATAATGACATCCACCACAGGGTTCCCAGAAAATGTCTTTCCAGGAAGAACACCGGGAGAAGGGAGGTTCAGAGCAGAAGGACAGCGGGATGTGTGTAAGTAAGCAGCAGTGCATTCCAGGACTGCGCAGAGCAGTAGCCAGTGCTGCGAGTGCTACTTGTTCCCAGGAGGCCAGTCCTCAACGTCTCAGCTCCTGTCCGTGGTGGAGAGAGCACATAGCCTCTGCAGCCACCTGCACCATTTGACACCACAGAAAGCTGGGGGGCGTGTCCAGTTTCCAGACCTATGTGTCGTAAATATTTCCAACAGAGCGTTGCATTCAACAGAACTCAACGATGACACACAAAAAGAATTGAAAAGCTGTAGACACCTTAAGTGGACTCCCTGAAAATGATGAGCTCTTTGAGCCAATTCCCCATCCTCAGATACCTCAGTCCCCACAGGCTCCAAATAGCTCCTCTCCTGCCTCACATACATGACCTTGCCCCAGAACTCTCATTTGGGTTCTTATTCTCTATTTCCTCACCCTCCCTCCCTCAGCTGATTAAGACAAGGTTGAATTTTGCCTCTCTGGGCTTCAGTTAATTTTCTCCTCCACTAATTATCACACTAAGATTGTGTGCACACGGGGTTATGTGTGGACCATCTTGTGGAATTTTCCTTTATCCCGTCATAGTGGGTTTGGATGCCAGATGCATGTCTATGATGGACTGAATCCAATACTTCCCTAGGCCTCACTTTACTCATGTGTATAGTGGGCAGAATAATACCTGCAACCTGGGGTTGACGGGGAGGGGTCTTCAATGAGACAATGTAAATAAATAGTAAGTAGGATGTAACACATAGTAAATGTTGGATGAATGTTAGCTCCTGCTTTTATTATTATTCTCCACTTCCTGACAGAGCAGCAAGACCCTCCACTTATTACCGCCAACCTGACGACATGCGCTCCACACCTTTAGTAAGAACAAGGTGTGAGGGGCAGGGCACATCTTGGGGCCAGGACAAGGAAGAGTTGTGTAGACCAAAGAATCCGAGGGGTCTTCACAGGCAGAAATGGCATTTCGTCCAGGGCCTATTCGCCACGTTGAGTGGTTGCCCTTTTCTTCCACAAACTTCCATTTGTAACAACTGCCCATGATGATTCCTCCTGTTGAGGCAGTCCTGGGCAGCTCTGGCCCACAGTGACGTTTGCCTATCAAGGTACACTGCCAGCCATGTCTCTTGGCGGCAGACACTACTCCCAGGGGGAGGCTGATAAGCTGAGTAAGCATGGAAAGGACACGGTGTGTGCCAAGCGCTCACACACACAGATACCACGATATGGAAGCAGGTATTGCTCTTCCTATGAGAGGTAGTGGCAAGGTGAAGAGAAGCTCCTTACGTGTTCAGTGTAACAACACCTTGCACGTGGTGGAGGTGAGATTCAAACCCTGGTCCTTATCTTTGCAACAGGGCAAGTGCTCTGACCGTGCTTGTTGCCTAGAAGAAGCATAAAGCGTGGATCTCGTCTTTCCAGAACTTAAAACTAACTGATCCGTTGGGAAGGCAAAGGCAGTACCTTCAAACAGTCACACATTCACACGTGTTTATACAAGGGTACACGTTCATATCAAAGACACACACGGGTTTATTATTCAGAGTAAATACTCCTCGTGTGAAGACTTCCACTCGTGTGAAGACTTCCACCTCCACCATGGAGAACAGAAGATGGAGCAGCGTCCCAGAGGCGCCCGCTGGGCAGGCGTCGTCCTCCCAGCTTCTCCAAACAAAGAAATTCCCTAGAAGGTAGTATAGTGCAAGAAAAAGAACACACACACATATCCTGGAGCCTGGCAGGGCTGGGTTAAGTCCTCTCTTCCCTGCTTTTTCCTTAAGTAACCTTAGCGAACGGAAACTTTCGAAGCTGTAAAATGAAAATAGCTCCGACTTCAAAGCCTGAATTACACACTCGAGCAGAGATTCTGACAGTCAGGGGAGGACTGCCCCTCCCTCATCCTCCCGGGACAAGACCCTTTGAACAGGGAGGGCGTCTCTCAGCCGCCCAGATGATGGCACACACCCTGCCGTGCCCCAGGGGATGCCCAGCTGGCGATGGATTTCAGCAGAGAGGCTCTAGCTCCAGCCACCAGGAGTCCTTTGTCTGGAACCCTGTCTGTTGATGCGGCCGGTCCCAGAGGGTCAGCTCGGCCTTCCCTTGCATATATGTGCACGGGCCCTGGTCTGGTGTTCATTCACAGATGCCTGGCACAGAAGATACAGTGAGCTTAGCCTAGGCCCAAGTTTTGCTGAAACCTCCTCGGACCCATTTGTCCCTTCTGCATTTGTTTGTGTGTGTGTGTGTGTGTGTGTGTGTGTGTGTGTGTTTCTGTGTCTGTGTGTGTCTGTGTGTTTGTATATGAGAGGCAGAGGTTTAGAGGAAGACAAAGAGTGATGCCAATGAACGTCAGGGAACAATACCATCCCAAGGAAAAGCGTTTATTTGTACCTCTGGCTCCAAGAGGACATGTTCCTATGTCCTCTGTTGGTAGATGCAATACTACATAACGCATACTTGAGGTAGCAGATTCCACACCCAACAAAATCTGTTCTGGGTAGTGAGGGCTTAGGCCAGAAACGATGGACTGGATGTAACACCCAAACTCATGGATCTTCAGACGTTCACATTTTCTCTAGTTACGTAGGCATTGCTACGGCCACAAGTGGGTTTGAGTTCTTCAGCTAATCCAAACCAAACCATTGAAAAGTATCTACAAAGTTGGAAGCAGTAGGCGGAGAAGAGGATGTGAAACAGTTTAGGGACTAGGGAGCCTCTGGCCCTCCTGTCTGGCCACCGTTCCCAGGGCCTGGTGTGTTGTGTGAGCTCACTACGTCTTGATGAATTATGAGTTATCCAAGAACACATGCTCCACGTGGCCTTTCTTCTCTGCTACTAGGGAGCTGAGCTGAAATCTCTCTCCAAGCCTATCACGGTTGCCTCTGTCAGAGTGACAACAGACGGAAGGGGTTCTTCTCCCGGGAAGGCCTGGGATCCTGTTGGTTTCCTTCGGGGCCGAGCCCATGCATACCTGCCCTTACGGTGAGTCCCAGAGGAGGCACCATTGATATCCAAGGCTGTCTTCTCATGCTGCAGTGTGAATTCTCAAGATGTAGGGTTACTGTAGTGCTTGCAGCTGAGCTGTGGCTAAATTCCAGGTCTGAGAATGAAACGTGCCGTCCTCAGGCCTGGCTTGCCCATTTCCATTTGTGTCAGTCAAGGTCTTAGGACACTGGTGGCAAGTGCCGCTACTTGCCTTCAAATGTGGCAACGACCTCCTCCCTACTTCTAAGAGTGGGCTTTGCCCCAGCTTTCAGAGCCCAACTACACGGAGCACCCAACCATCACTGAGTCCTTATTCTGTGCCCAACAGTGTGCACATGCTTACACATGTTGTCCAAAATAAGCCTTTCAGCTGACATGCAGTGTGTGGTTATCCTGTGTAGCAGATGAGGAAACTGGTGCGCAAAGATGTAAAGTGCCCAAAGTCACCCAGCTGGTGAAGATCAGAGCCCCAGTCGGAACACTAATTGGGGAACTATTTAAGATATGTTTCATCCTTTGATGGATGTTGTTTCAACATTTTCATCCTGGTCCCTGCCCAGTGGCATCCCTGTTTGTTCTGGAATCTCTAAGTGGAACGGGAAGGACGCATCATCCCTTAAGCCCTGGGATTTCAGATTCCAAGAGCCAGAACAGGTGACTCGTCCAGCAGCCCATGCCAGGTCAAAGTTTCTTAGCTCCCCAGCCTCTCCACCTTATGATAATCATTTCCTGAGAAGCCTACAGTCTGCGTGACTTATACACCTGTAAGTGAGATACGTACTGTCCACTGTATCCGCCCAGTTTCTGTGAATGAAGACTAATGTTTTGCTGACCAAGAGGCAGGAGAGAGAGCCGCAGCCCCCATTTTTTGTTTATATTACAGCAGGTGAAAAATCAAAGTGGGTTGCCCAGGTTTGTTTCCAGATCAGGCTGAATGTGGCTCTGAGTCTAGGTTTAGTCATGGTCCCAACTTTGCTGAGTTTACTGTGTCTCCCCAAGAGCCACTCACCCCTCAGTAGTTGTTTCTCTTACAACAAGGCTCGCTGTGCACGCTGATCGGCCCACACCTTCCCGCACCAACCGGAATATCCTGGAACACTACCCTCACCGCTCCGACACCCAGCAGTGTCCTGCACGCTTGCTTAGCACCATCCCAGAAGTCAAGCTTCTAGGGGAAACGTCACGAGTGGCTTTGGAAACACGAGGAAGCCACGGCTTGTAAAGTGATGGGGAAATAGGGCCAGGGCTCACGTGAAGGCACTGTCATCCTCAAGCACCATCTAACCGAGAGTGAGTTTGCCAGCCCAGGAGATGAGTAAAACCTCAAGTTTGAGGAAGGGCAGATGCATCCTATTGTGACTGGGGCCTAGCACGCCCCAATCGTAGGCCACCTCATGGCTTCCAAGAGGGATTTGAGACGTATAAAAGGTGTGCAGTCTTAGAGCATCTCAAAAGCCTCAGCATCTCCACGTTTCAGCCACTGGTGAAATCAGGTATGTCGGGCAAAGGAACGCAGCACTTGGGAGCTTGGTTCTACCTGGTCCAAAACTCTGCGGGCAGCTGGGGCTTGCGCACTGGCTGGCTGGTCAGAAAGAAAGGCCTCGTGTGGGCACCTCTCTCGTCCGTATCATTTGGGACCCACCTCTCTTGGGTTACAAGTCAACATCGGAAGTGTGTGGGGTGGGGGCTGAGATGGGGGTCCAGGTTGTGACCAGAGTCCTGTGTTGAGGGTCCTGGTGGCGTGTGTGGTGGCGCTGTTGTTGTGGCCAGGAGCTGAGTGGAGCTGATTAGGAGAGGGTGGCACCAACTCTAGGGCAGGGCTGCCCCGAAGGGAAAGGCCAGTGCAGCGAGGGAGGAGAGCTCCTCAGGGAGCAGGGGGCAGAGGCCCAGGGAGCTCAGAGCAGCAAGGACATGAGGAGGTGGTAAAGCGGCCATGTCCTGCTCTGGGAGTTGGGGACCATTGTTCCGCTCCCGAGTGCTCAGTGCCTGGGGATCCATGACTTCCCTCTCTAAGATGTGCATTCTCCCCTAGAATTTAGTATCGATCTAAATGGTCGTTTTGTCTCTAGATGAGCCTTTTCTATGAATTCTCTTACAGAGTGGTTAAGAAGCTCCATTCCATTTGTTTGATATTTATATAAAAGGTCAAAATCTTTACAAGAGTACTCAACGTGTTTTGGTTCTCGTGTGTATGTGTGTGACCACGTGAGCACACACACACACATATATCTTTACACTCATATTTACCTGTGTACTTACATGTGTTTGTGTGGAGTTTTATACGCTCATTAATCCTTACAACAACTTTAAGAAGAGTACAGAGAAGTTAAGTACCTTGCTCAAAGTCACACAGCTGGTTAATTTTTGAGACAGGACTCACATCCAAGAAAATCATGTTCTAAATTCCACAGAATCTGCTGTGGAAGGATAATACATTTGTCCTCATTGCCCCTGACCTTTCTTCTTATTCTTTCCTTCTCTCTCCTGTCTCTGTCTGTCTCTCTCTCTCATTTTTTTATCTTTGTTTTTCCTAGCCCTCTCCATTACTCTTCTCCTTTCCCCCATTTTCCCCTCTCTTCCATCTTTCTTTCTTTCCTTCTATATTTCTTTATTTGTCTCAATTAAAACCTTGCTATGGCTTACAAACTGTAGCTACAATTTATATTGACTCACCTCATTGCACACACACAGATGCACATTTAATCGGTGAAGGCACCAGGCAAAGGTTGAAACGGCACAGGTTTGAACGAGGCAAGTGTTTCTCCTGGGTTGAGTGTCTCTAAGGTTCTAGAGTTCCTCACCTCAGTGTCTTTTCCGTTGCAGTGCACATCCAGACCAGAATGTATCATCCAAAGCAGAAGCTGTGCTGCCCGCTACCAAAGGATTGCTGCCCTCCATGCCAGCCATGCTGCACCCCACCAAAATATTGCTGCCCCTCACGAAAGGATTGCTGTCCCCCACCTCAGCAGTACTGTCCCCCTCCGCGGCAATGCTGCCCCCCAGTAAAGTACTGTTTCCCGCCACCAAAACACTGCTAAACTCCACCTCAGCACAGCAAGCAGCCTTGCCAACCTCCACCCAAGGGCAAGGAGCCCTCTATCCCAAAGTGCCCAGACCCTCAGCAGTGCCAGAAGTCCAAGCAGAAGTAAACCACAGGCATGGGCCAGAGGCCAAGCTCCCTGCAGAACAGAGAACATGAAGCCAACTCCCCTCTCTCAGCCAGCTAGCTGTCAGCACCGCTCACCCCCGGCTTCTGGAAGCAGCCACACTTGTGGAAAAGGCAGCACCAAGATGGCAGCTTCCTGGATCAACATTTTTTATGAATTAGCAGCTGCAATTTCCATTTAGAAAAGGATCCGGTTCTAAACCTTCTAATCTTCGTTGCTGACTTGTATACTTCGCCCTTTTGGCTGCTTGGAAGCTTAAGCAGCATGCCCGACCACCCTTTCCTAGCACACTTCGTCTCTGCTCCAGTTTTTCAAACAATTAAACACAATTCCGCTGCCATGAATGTGTCGGTTTGATTATTTCATCATCTTACAGTTGTTAACTCCTGCAGATTTTGTATCCTGCTGCCTAAATAAGAGCCCTAGGAAGGCTGGGCATGTGGGTGCAGGTAGAGCAGAAGGCATGGGGAGATGCACTTCTGAGCTGAAGGACATTTTCCTTGGTCCCGCCAGGGTGAGGAGGAGAGATGGGCACTTCAGCCGCATGGAGACACATCCCCCCATACTTTCCAAATGAGAATAGCCTTTGGACACTGGGGAGATGATGCCCGTCTCGAAAACGGAGGCACAGAAAGAGTAAGGGAAACCCAGCCAGGAGCTAAAGAGTAGAGTAGAGGCAAATAAATGGAAATTCAGAGAGTACTCCAAGGGCATGTGGGTGAAAATGAATTGAGGACCCGGCCTCAAAAACTCTCCCACTGGTAAACGAAAAGACGAGATTTTGTTCAAGCTAACAAAATGTGTAAGAGACAGTCTATATAAAAATCATATATCATGGGAGAAAATATTTGCAAATGAAGCAACTGACAAAGGATTAATTTCCAAAATTTAGAAGCAGCTCATGCAGCTCAGTAACAAAAAAAACAAACAACCCAGTCCCAAAATGGGCAGACGACCTAAATAGACATTTCTCCAAAGAAGATATACAGACTGCCAACAAACACATCAAAGAATGCTCAACATCATTAATAATTAGAGAAATGCAAATCAAAACTTCATTGAGATATCATCTCACAGCAGTCAGAATGGCCATCCTCAAAAAATCTAGAAACAATAAATGCTGGAGAGGGTGTGGAGGAAAGGGAACACTCTTGCACTGCTGGTGGGAATGTGAATTGGTTCAGCCACTATGGAGAACAGTATGGAGGTTCCTTAAAAAACTACAAATAGAACTACCATATGACCCAGCAATCCCACTACTGGACATATACCCTGAGAAAACCAAAATTCAGAAAGAGTCATGTACCAAAATGTTCATTGCAGCTCTATTTACAATAGCCCGGAGATGGAAACAACCTAAGTGCCCATCATCGGATGAATGGATAAAGGAGATGTGGCGCATATATACAATGGAATATTACTCAGCCATAAAAAGAAATGAAATTGAGCTATCTGTAATACGGTGGATAGACCTAGAGTCTGTCATACAGAGTGAAGTAAGTCAGAAAGAGAAAGACAAATACCGTATGCTAACACATATATATGGAATTTAAGGGAAAAAAATGTCATGAAGAACCTAGGGGTAAGCCAGGAGTAAGACACAGACCTACTGGAGAACGGACTTGAGGATATGGGGAGGGCGAAGGGTGAGCTGTGACAGGGCGAGAGAGAGGCATGGACATATATACAGTAACAAATGTAAGGTAGATAGCTAGTGGGAAGCAGCGACATGGCACAGGAATATCGGCTCGGTGTTTTGTGACCGCCAGGAGGGGTGGGATAGGGAGGGTGGGAGGGAGGGAGACGCAAGAGGGAAGAGATATGGGAACATATGTATATGTATAACTGATTCACTTTGTTATAAAGCAGAAACTAACACACCATTGTAAAGCAATTATACCACAATAAAGATTTTTTAAAAAATCATACATCCATCACACACATATATCCACTGTGAATAATTTTTTTTTTTTTTTTTTTTTTTTTTTTTGCAGTACGTGGGCCTCTCACTGTTTTGGCCTCTCCCGTTGCGGAGCACAGGCTCCGGATGCGCAGGTTCAGCGGCCATGGCTCACGGGCCCAGCCACTCCGCAGCATGTGGGATCTTCCCGGACCGGGGCACGAACCCGTGTCCCCTGCATCGGCAGGCGGACTCCCAACCACTGCGCCACCAGGGAAGCCCTCCACTGTGAATAATTTTTAAAGTCATAGCACACATTGATTCTCTAGCTTGGGGTTTCTCCTGGGCTATTTTTCTCTCACTGCCCTCTTACATTCCATTCCCTAAATCCTTGCGGTATCAGGGTAACCTGAGTAACCAGTGGTAACCTCAGGCCCACAGGTAATCCAAACTTCTTCTTTCTATTACGTCCACTACACCCATACCTTTCCACCGAATCCTTCTCTCACTAAGAGTCCCCACATTGAGGTCTTTGCATCTCTTTTCCTGTACCTGTCTCCCATTTCACGTCTCTGGGCTACAAGGGAATCACTGAAAATCCACAGAAGTGCCCAAAGGAATCAGAAAGGAACAAAACATAAACTAAATGTGTGAATTATCCCCAACATAGATCGCAGAGCATGTAGATTTCAGAATACGCTAAAGACAAAAGTTTTAGTTTTAGTTTAGCATTGCTTCCATGCTTGGCTGGTCTCTTCGTCCTCCACCACCACTGTTCATGCCCTCCAGTTAGGCTCCATCCATCTACCTATTTATCGATCACCAATACATCCATCCCAAGCAGCAATGCATCATCGCATCCTTCGTAAGTACCTGCCCCTCCCTTCGTTTAGAATGTGAGGGATGCTGTGGAAGCACAAACTCGCACACAAGGCTCCAGTATTCTTGGTTTACTCCCCGTGATGAAAGCAAGCTAAGACCATCAAGACAACAAAAATCAGTTTGACCGGAAGGCGTCTAATTCATGGGCGACTTGGAAGCCACAGATACATCATTCCTGCCCTCAGAACTCAGAGGAGACAGAGAGAGAACACTGAGGGCTGTTGAGGGGAGGAAGGAGAACTTGGCCATCTGTGTCATAATGACATCCACCACAGGGTTCCCAGAAAATGTCTTTCCAGGAAGAACACTGGGAGAAGGGAGGTTCAGAGCAGAAGGACAGCGGGATGTGTGTAAGTAAGCAGCAGTGCATTCCAGGACTGCGCAGAGCAGTAGCCAGTGCTGCGGGTGCTACTTGTTCCCAGGAGGCCAGTCCTCAACGTCTCAGCTCCTGTCCGTGGTGGAGAGAGCACATAGCCTCTGCAGCCACCTGCACCATTTGACACCACAGAAAGCTGGGGGGCGTGTCCAGTTTCCAGACTTACGTGTCGTAAATATTTCCAACAGAGCGTTGCATTCAACAGAACTCAACGATGACACACAAATTGAATTGAAAAGCTGTAGACACCTTAAGTGGACTCCCTGAAAATGATGAGCTCTTTGAGCCAATTCCCCATCCTCAGATACCTCAGTCCCCACAGGCTCCAAATAGCTCCTCTCCTGCCTCACATACATGACCTTGCCCCAGAACTCTCATTTGGGTTCTTATTCTCTATTTCCTCACCCTCCCTCCCTCAGCTGATTAAGACAAGGTTGAATTTTGCCTCTCTGGGCTTCAGTTAATTTTCTCCTCCACTAATTATCACACTAAGATTGTGTGCACACGAGGTTATGTGTGGACCATCTTGTGGAATTTTCCTTTATCCCGTCATAGTGGGTTTGGATGCCAGATGCATGTCTATGATGGACTGAATCCAATACTTCCCTAGGCCTCACTTTACTCATGTGTATAGTGGGCAGAATAATACCTGCAACCTGGGGTTGACGGGGAGGGGTCTTCAATGAGACAATGTAAATAAATAGTAAGTAGGATGTAACACATAGTAAATGTTGGATGAATGTTAGCTCCTGCTTTTATTATTATTCTCCACTTCCTGACAGAGCAGCAAGACCCTCCACTTATTACCACCAACCTGACGACATGCGCTCCACACCTTTAGTAAGAACAAGGTGTGAGGGGCAGGGCACATCTTGGGGCCAGGACAAGGAAGAGTTGTGTAGACCAAAGCATCCGAGGGGTCTTCACAGGCAGAAATGGCATTTCGTCCAGGGCCTATTCGCCACATTGTGTGGTTGCCCTTTTCTTCCACAAACTTCCATTTGTAACACCTGCCCATGATGATTCCTCCTGTTGAGGCAGTCCTGGGCAGCTCTGGCCCACAGTGACGTTTGCCTATCAAGGTACACTGCCAGCCATGTCTCTTGGCGGCAGACACTACTCCCAGGGGGAGGCTGATAAGCTGAGTAAGCATGGAAAGGACACGGTGTGTGCCAAGTGCTCACACACACAGATACCACGATATGGAAGCAGGTCTTGCTCTTCCTATGAGAGGTAGTGGCAAGGTGAAGAGAAGCTCCTTACGTGTTCAGTGGAACAACACCTTGCACATGGTGGAGGTGAGATTCAAACCCTGGTCCTTATCTTTGCAACATGGCAAGTGCTCTGACCGTGCTAGTGGCTAGAAGAAGCATAAAGCGTGGATCCCGTCTTTCCAGAACTTAAAACTCACTGATCCGTTGGGAAGGCAAAGGCAGTACCTTCAAACAGTCACACATTCACACGTGTTTATACAGGGGTACACGTTCATATCAAAAACACACACGGGGTTATTATTCAGAGTAAATACTCCTCGTGTGAAGACTTCCACTGACCATGGAGAATAGAAGATGGAGCAGCATCCCAGAGGCCCCCGCTGGGCAGGCGTCGTCCTCCCAGCTTCTGCAAACAAAGAAATTCCCTAGAAGGTAGTATAGTGCAAGAAAAAGAACACACACACATATCCTGGAGCCTGGCAGGGCTGGGTTAAATCCTCTCTTCCCTGCTTTTTCCTTAAGTAACCTTAGCGAACGGAAACTTTCGAAGCTGTAAAATGAAAATAGCTCCGACTTCAAAGCCTCAATTACACACTCAAGCAGAGATTCTGACAGTCAGGGGAAGACTGCCCCTCCCTCATCCTCCCGGGACAAGACCCTTTGAACAGGGAGGGCGTCTCTCAGCCACCCAGATGATGGCACACACCCTGCCGTGCCCCAGGGGATGTCCAGCTGGCAATGGATTTCAGCAGAGAGGCTCTAGCTCCAGCCACCAGGAGTCCTTTGTCCGGAACCCTGTCTGTTGATGCGGCTGGTCCAAGAGGGTCAGCTCGTCCTTCCCCTGCATATGTGTGCACGGGCCCCGGTCTGGTGTTCATTCACAGATGCCTGGCACAGAAGATACAGTGAGCTTAGCCTAGGCCCAAGTTCTGCTGAAACCTCCTTGGACCCATTTGTCCCTTCTGCATTTGTTTGTGTGTGTGTGTGTGTGTGTGTGTGTGTGTGTGTGTGTGTGTGTGTGTGTGTGTTTCTGTGTCTGTGTGTCTGTGTGTTTGTATATGAGAGGCAGAGGTTTGGAGGAAGACAAAGAGTGATGCCAATGAACGTCAGGGAACAATACCATCCCAAGGATAAGCGTTTAGTTGTACCTGTGGCTCCTAGAGGACATGTTCCTATGTCCTCTGTTGGTAGATGCAATACTACATAACGCATGCTTGAGGTAGCAGATTCCACACCCAACAAAATCTGTTCTGGGTAGTGAGGGCTTAGGCCAGAAAAGATGGACTGGATGTAACACCCAAACTCATGGATCTTCAGACGTTCACATTTTCTCTAGTTACGTAGGCATTGCTACGGCCACAAGTGGGTTTGAGTTCTTCAGCTAATCCAAACCAAACCATTGAAAAGTATCTACAGAGTTGGAAGCAGTAGGCGGAGAAGAGGATGTGAAACAGTTTAGGGACTAGGGAGCCTCTGGCCCTCCTTGCTGACCATTGTTCCCAGGGCCTGGTGTGTTGTGTGAGCTCACTACGTCTTGATGAATTATTAGTTATCCAAGAACACATGCTCCACGTGACCTTTCTTCTCTGCTACTAGAGAGCTGAGCTGAAATCTCTCTCCAAGGCTATCACGGTTGCCTCTGTCAGAGTGACAACAGACGGAAGGGGTTCTTCTCCCGGGAAGGCCTGGGATCCTGTTGGTTTCCTTCGGGGCCGAGCCCATGCA
Source organism: Grampus griseus (assembly GCF_964374135.1). Taxonomy (NCBI): domain Eukaryota; kingdom Metazoa; phylum Chordata; class Mammalia; order Artiodactyla; family Delphinidae; genus Grampus; species Grampus griseus. The sequence continues at coordinate 169,406 of NW_028133180.1, read as the reverse complement.
TACCTGCCCTTACGGTGAGTCCCAGAGGAGGCACCATTGATATCCAAGGTTGTCTTTTCATGCTGCAGTGTGAATTCCCAAGATCTAGGGTTACTGTAGTGCTTGCAGCTGAGCTGTGGTTAAATTCCAGGTCTGAGAATGAAACGTGCCGTCCTCAGGACTGGCTTGCCCATTTCCATTTGTGTCAGTCAAGGTCTTAGGACACTGGCGGCAAGTGCCGCTACTTGCCTTCAAATGTGGCAACGACCTCCTCCCTACTTCTAAGAGTGGGCTTTGCCCCAGCTTTCAGAGCCCAACTACACGGAGCACCCAACCATCACTGATCCCTTATTTTGTGCCCAACAGTGTGAACATGCTTACACATGTTGTCCAAAATAAGCCTTTCAGCTGACATGCAGTGTGTGGTTATCCTGTGTAGCAGATGAGGAAACTGGTGCGCAAAGATGTAAAATGCCCAAAGTCACCCAGCTGGTGAAGATCAGAGCCCCAGTCGGAACACTAATTGGGGAAATATTTAAGGTATGTTTCATCCTTTGATGGATGTTGTTTCAACATTTTCATCCTGGTCCCTGCCCGGTGGCATCCCTCTTTGTTCTGGAATCTCTAAGTGGAACGGGAAGGACGCATCATCCCTTAAGCCCTGGGATTTCAGATTCCAGGAGCCAGAACGGGTGACTCGTCCAGCAGCCCATGCCAGGTCAAAGTTTCTTAGCTCCCCAGCCTCTCCACCTTATGATAATCATTTCCTGAGAAGCCTACAGTCTGCGTGACTTATACACCTGTAAGTGAGATACGTACTCTCAACTGTATCCGCCCAGTTTCTGTGAATGAAGACTAATGTTTTGCTGACCAAGAGGCAGGAGAGAGAGCCGCAGCCCCCATTTTTTGTTTATATTACAGCAGGTGAAAAATCAAAGTGGGTTGCCCAGGTTTGTTTCCAGATCAGGCTGAATGTGGCTCTGAGTCTAGGTTTAGTCATGGTCCCAACTTTGCTGAGTTTACTGTGTCTCCCCAAGAGCCACTCACCCCTCAGTAGTTGTTTCTCTTACAACAAGGCTCGCTGTGCACGCTGATCGGCCCACACCTTCCCGCACCAACCGGAATATCCTGGAACACTACCCTCACCGCTCCGACACCCAGCAGTGTCCTGCATGCTTGCTTAGCACCATCCCAGAAGTCAAGCTTCTAGGGGAAACGTCACGAGTGGCTTTGGAAACACGAGGAAGCCACGGCTTATAAAGTGATGGGGAAATAGGGCCAGGACTCACGTGAAGGCACTGTCATCCTCAAGCACCATCAAACCGAGAGTGAGTTTGCCAGCCCAGGAGATGAGTAAAACCTCAAGTTTGAGGAAGGGCAGATGCATCCTATTGTGACTGGGGCCTAGCACGCCCCAATCGTAGGCCACCTCATGGCTTCCAAGAGGGATTTGAGATGTATAAAAGGTGTGCAGTCTTAGAGCATCTCAAAAGCCTCAGCATCTCCACGTTTCAGCCACTGGTGAAATCAGGTATGTCGGGCAAAGGAACGCAGCACTTGGGAGCTTGGTTCTACCTGGTCCAAAACTCTGCGGGCAGCTGGGGCTTGCGTACTGGCTGGCTGGTCAGAAAGAAAGGCCTCGTGTGGGCACCTCTCTCGTCCGTATCATTTGGGACCCACCTCTCTTGGGTTACAAGTCAACATCGGAAGTGTGTGGGGTGGGGGCTGAGATGGGGGTCCAGGGTGTGACCAGAGTCCTGTGTTGAGGGTCCTGCTGGCGTGTGTGGTGGCGCTGTTGTTGTGGCCAGGAGCTGAGTGGAGCTGATTAGGAGAGGGTGGCACCAACTCTAGGGCAGGGCTGCCCCGAAGGGAAAGGCCAGTGCAGCGAGGGAGGAGAGCTCCTCAGGGAGCAGGGGGCAGAGGCCCAGGGAGCTCTGAGCAGCAAGGACATGAGGAGGTGGTAAAGCGGCCATGTCCTGCTCTGGGAGTTGGGGACCATTGTTCCGCTCCCGAGTGCTCAGTGCCTGGGGATCCATGACTTCCCTCTCTAAGATGTGCATTCTCCCCTAGAATTTAGTATCGATCTAAACGGTCGTTTTGTCTCTAGATGAGCCTTTTCTATGAATTCTCTTACAGAGTGGTTAAGAAGCTCCATTCCAATTGTTTGATATTTATATAAAAGGTCAAAATCTTTACAAGAGTACTCAACGTGTTTTGGTTCTCGTGTGTGTGTGTGTGACCACGTGAGCACACACACACACATATATCTTTACACTCATATTTACCTGTGTATTTACATGTGTTTGTGTGGAGTTTTATACGCTCATTAATCCTTACAACAACTTTAAGAAGAGTACAGAGAAGTTAAGTACCTTGCTCAAAGTCACACAGCTGGTTAATTTTTGAGACAGGACTCACATCCAAGAAAATCATGTTCTAAATTCCACAGAATCTGCTGTGGAAGGATAATACATTTGTCCTCATTGCCCCTGACCTTTCTTCTTATTCTTTCCTTCTCTCTCCTGTCTCTGTCTGTCTCTCTCTCTCATTTTTTTATCTTTGTTTTTCCTAGCCCTCTCCATTACTCTTCTCCTTTCCCCCATTTTCCCCTCTCTTCCATCTTTCTTTCTTTCCTTCTATATTTCTTTATTTGTCTCAATTAAAACCTTGCTATGGCTTACAAACTGTAGCTACAATTTATATTGACTCACCTCATTGCACACACACAGATGCACATTTAATCGGTGAAGGCACCAGGCAAAGGTTGAAACGGCACAGGTTTGAACGAGGCAAGTGTTTCTCCTGGGTTGAGTGTCTCTAAGGTTCTAGGATTCCTCACTTCAGTGTCTTTTCCGTTGCAGTGCACATCCAGACCAGAATGTATCATCCAAAGCAGAAGCTGTGCTGCCCGCTACCAAAGGATTGCTGCCCTCCATGCCAGCCATGCTGCACCCCACCAAAATATTGCTGCCCCTCACCAAAGTATTGCTGTCCCCCACCTCAGCAGTACTGTCCCCCTCCGCGGCAATGCTGCCCCCCAGTAAAGTACTGTTTCCCCCCACCAAAACACTGCTAAACTCCACCTCAGCACAGCAAGCAGCCTTGCCAACCTCCACCCAAGGGCAAGGAGCCCTCTATCCCAAAGTGCCCAGACCCTCAGCAGTGCCAGAAGTCCAAGCAGAAGTAAACTACAGGCATGGGCCAGAGGCCAAGCTCCCTGCAGAACAGAGAACATGAAGCCAACTCCCCTCTCTCAGCCAGCTAGCTGTCAGCACCGCTCACCCCCGGCTTCTGGAAGCAGCCACACTTGTGGAAAAGGCAGCACCAAGATGGCAGCTTCCTGGATCAACATTTTTTATGAATTAGCAGCTGCAATTTCCATTTAGAAAAGGATCCGGTTCTAAACCTTCTAATCTTCGTTGCTGACTTGTATACTTCGCCCTTTTGGCTGCTTGGAAGCTTAAGCAGCATGCCCGACCACCCTTTCCTAGCACACTTCGTCTCTGCTCCAGTTTTTCAAACAATTAAACACAATTCCGCTGCCATGAATGTGTCGGTTTGATTATTTCGTCATCTTACAGTTGTTAACTCCTGCAGATTTTGTATCCTGCTGCCTAAATAAGAGCCCTAGGAAGGCTGGGCATGTGGGTGCAGGTAGAGCAGAAGGCATGGGGAGATGCACTTCTGAGCTGAAGGACATTTTCCTTGGTCCCGCCAGGGTGAGGAGGAGAGATGGGCACTTCAGCCGCATGGAGACACATCCCCCCATACTTTCAAAATGAGAATAGCCTTTGGACACTGGGGAGATGATGCCCGTCTCGAAAACGGAGGCACAGAAAGAGTAAGGGAAACCCAGCCAGGAGCTAAAGAGTAGAGTAGAGGCAAATAAATGGAAATTCAGAGAGTACTCCAAGGGCATGTGGGTGAAAATGAATTGAGGACCCGGCCTCAAAAACTCTCCCACTGGTAAACGAAAAGACGAGATTTTGTTCAAGCTAACAAAATGTGTAAGAGACAGTCTATATAAAAATCATATATCATGGGAGAAAATATTTGCAAATGAAGCAACTGACAAAGGATTAATTTCCAAAATTTAGAAGCAGCTCATGCAGCTCAGTAACAAAAAAACAAACAACCCAGTCCCCAAATGGGCAGAAGACCTAAATAGACATTTCTCCAAAGAAGATATACAGACTGCCAACAAACACATCAAAGAATGCTCAACATCATTAATAATTAGAGAAATGCAAATCAAAACTTCATTGAGATATCATCTCACAGCAGTCAGAATGGCCATCCTCAAAAAATCTAGAAACAATAAATGCTGGAGAGGGTGTGGAGGAAAGGGAACACTCTTGCACTGCTGGTGGGAATGTGAATTGGTTCAGCCACTATGGAGAACAGTATGGAGGTTCCTTAAAATCTACAAATAGAACTACCATATGACCCAGCAATCCCACTACTGGACATATACCCTGAGAAAACCAAAATTCAGAAAGAGTCATGTACCAAAATGTTCATTGCAGCTCTATTTACAATAGCCCAGAGATGGAAACAACCTAAGTGCCCATCATCGGATGAACGGATAAAGGAGATGTGGCGCATATATACAATGGAATATTACTCAGCCATAAAAAGAAATGAAATTGAGCTATCTGTAATACGGTGGATAGACCTAGAGTCTGTCATACAGAGTGAAGTAAGTCAGAAAGAGAAAGACAAATACCGTATGCTAACACATATATATGGAATTTAAGGGAAAAAAATGTCATGAAGAACCTAGGGGTAAGCCAGGAGTAAGACACAGACCTACTGGAGAACGGACTTGAGGATATGGGGAGGGCGAAGGGTGAGCTGTGACAGGACGAGAGAGAGGCATGGACATATATACAGTAACAAATGTAAGGTAGATAGCTAGTGGGAAGCAGCGACATGGCACAGGAATATCGGCTCGGTGTTTTGTGACCGCCAGGAGGGGTGGGATAGGGAGGGTGGGAGGGAGGGAGACGCAAGAGGGAAGAGATATGGGAACATATGTATATGTATAACTGATTCACTTTGTTATAAAGCAGAAACTAACACACCATTGTAAAGCAATTATACCCCAATAAAGATTTTTAAAAAAATCATACATCCATCACACACATATATCCACTGTGAATAATTTTTTTTTTTTTTTTTTTTGCAGTACGTGGGCCTCTCACTGTTTTGGCCTCTCCCGTTGCGGAGCACAGGCTCCGGATGCGCAGGCTCAGCGGCCATGGCTCACGGGCCCAGCCACTCCGCAGCATGTGGGATCTTCCCGGACCGGGGCACGAACCCGTGTCCCCTGCATCGGCAGGCGGACTCCCAACCACTGCGCCACCAGGGAAGCCCTCCACTGTGAATAATTTTTAAAGTCATAGCACACATTGATTCTCTAGCTTGGGGTTTCTCCTGGGCTATTTTTCTCTCACTGCCCTCTTACATTCCATTCCCTAAATCCTTGCGGTATCAGGGTAACCTGAGTAACCAGTGGTAACCTCAGGCCCACAGGTAATCCAAACTTCTTCTTTCTATTACGTCCACTACACCCATACCTTTCCACCGAATCCTTCTCTCACTAAGAGTCCCCACATTGAGGTCTTTGCATCTCTTTTCCTGTACCTGTCTCCCATTTCACGTCTCTGGGCTACAAGGGAATCACTGAAAATCCACAGAAGTGCCCAAAGGAATCAGAAAGGAACAAAACATAAACTAAATGTGTGAATTATCCCCAACATAGATCGCAGAGCATGTAGATTTCAGAATACGCTAAAGACAAAAGTTTTAGTTTGAGTTTAGCATTGCTTCCATGCTTGGCTGGTCTCTTCGTCCTCCACCACCACTGTTCATGCCCTCCAGTTAGGCTCCATCCATCTACCTATTTATCGATCACCAATACATCCATCCCAAGCAGCAATGCATCATCGCATCCTTCGTAAGTACCTGCCCCTCCCTTCGTTTAGAATGTGAGGGATGCTGTGGAAGCACAAACTCGCACACAAGGCTCCAGTATTCTTGGTTTACTCCCCGTGATGAAAGCAAGCTAAGACCATCAAGACAACAAAAATCAGTTTGACCGGAAGGCGTCTAATTCATGGGCGACTTGGAAGCCACAGATACGTCATTCCTGCCCTCAGAACTCAGAGGAGACAGAGAGAGAACACTGAGGGCTGTTGAGGGGAGGAAGGAGAACTTGGCCATCTGTGTCATAATGACATCCACCACAGGGTTCCCAGAAAATGTCTTTCCAGGAAGAACACTGGGAGAAGGGAGGTTCAGAGCAGAAGGACAGCGGGATGTGTGTAAGTAAGCAGCAGTGCATTCCAGGACTGCGCAGAGCAGTAGCCAGTGCTGCGGGTGCTACTTGTTCCCAGGAGGCCAGTCCTCAACGTCTCAGCTCCTGTCCGTGGTGGAGAGAGCACATAGCCTCTGCAGCCACCTGCACCATTTGACACCACAGAAAGCTGGGGGGCGTGTCCAGTTTCCAGACTTACGTGTCGTAAATATTTCCAACAGAGCGTTGCATTCAACAGAACTCAACGATGACACACAAATTGAATTGAAAAGCTGTAGACACCTTAAGTGGACTCCCTGAAAATGATGAGCTCTTTGAGCCAATTCCCCATCCTCAGATACCTCAGTCCCCACAGGCTCCAAATAGCTCCTCTCCTGCCTCACATACATGACCTTGCCCCAGAACTCTCATTTGGGTTCTTATTCTCTATTTCCTCACCCTCCCTCCCTCAGCTGATTAAGACAAGGTTGAATTTTGCCTCTCTGGGCTTCAGTTAATTTTCTCCTCCACTAATTATCACACTAAGATTGTGTGCACACGAGGTTATGTGTGGACCATCTTGTGGAATTTTCCTTTATCCCGTCATAGTGGGTTTGGATGCCAGATGCATGTCTATGATGGACTGAATCCAATACTTCCCTAGGCCTCACTTTACTCATGTGTATAGTGGGCAGAATAATACCTGCAACCTGGGGTTGACGGGGAGGGGTCTTCAATGAGACAATGTAAATAAATAGTAAGTAGGATGTAACACATAGTAAATGTTGGATGAATGTTAGCTCCTGCTTTTATTATTATTCTCCACTTCCTGACAGAGCAGCAAGACCCTCCACTTATTACCACCAACCTGACGACATGCGCTCCACACCTTTAGTAAGAACAAGGTGTGAGGGGCAGGGCACATCTTGGGGCCAGGACAAGGAAGAGTTGTGTAGACCAAAGCATCCGAGGGGTCTTCACAGGCAGAAATGGCATTTCGTCCAGGGCCTATTCGCCACATTGTGTGGTTGCCCTTTTCTTCCACAAACTTCCATTTGTAACACCTGCCCATGATGATTCCTCCTGTTGAGGCAGTCCTGGGCAGCTCTGGCCCACAGTGACGTTTGCCTATCAAGGTACACTGCCAGCCATGTCTCTTGGCGGCAGACACTACTCCCAGGGGGAGGCTGATAAGCTGAGTAAGCATGGAAAGGACACGGTGTGTGCCAAGTGCTCACACACACAGATACCACGATATGGAAGCAGGTCTTGCTCTTCCTATGAGAGGTAGTGGCAAGGTGAAGAGAAGCTCCTTACGTGTTCAGTGGAACAACACCTTGCACATGGTGGAGGTGAGATTCAAACCCTGGTCCTTATCTTTGCAACATGGCAAGTGCTCTGACCGTGCTAGTGGCTAGAAGAAGCATAAAGCGTGGATCCCGTCTTTCCAGAACTTAAAACTCACTGATCCGTTGGGAAGGCAAAGGCAGTACCTTCAAACAGTCACACATTCACACGTGTTTATACAGGGGTACACGTTCATATCAAAAACACACACGGGGTTATTATTCAGAGTAAATACTCCTCGTGTGAAGACTTCCACTGACCATGGAGAATAGAAGATGGAGCAGCATCCCAGAGGCCCCCGCTGGGCAGGCGTCGTCCTCCCAGCTTCTGCAAACAAAGAAATTCCCTAGAAGGTAGTATAGTGCAAGAAAAAGAACACACACACATATCCTGGAGCCTGGCAGGGCTGGGTTAAATCCTCTCTTCCCTGCTTTTTCCTTAAGTAACCTTAGCGAACGGAAACTTTCGAAGCTGTAAAATGAAAATAGCTCCGACTTCAAAGCCTCAATTACACACTCAAGCAGAGATTCTGACAGTCAGGGGAAGACTGCCCCTCCCTCATCCTCCCGGGACAAGACCCTTTGAACAGGGAGGGCGTCTCTCAGCCGCCCAGATGATGGCACACACCCTGCCGTGCCCCAGGGGATGCCCAGCTGGCGATGGATTTCAGCAGAGAGGCTCTAGCTCCAGCCACCTGGAGTCCTTTGTCCGGAACGCTGTCTGTTGATGCGGCCGGTCCCAGAGGGTCAGCTCGGCCTTCCCTTGCATATATGTGCACGGGCCCTGGTCTGGTGTTCATTCACAGATGCCTGGCACAGAAGATACAGTGAGCTTAGCCTAGGCCCAAGTTTTGCTGAAACCTCCTCGGACCCATTTGTCCCTTCTGCATTTGTTTGTGTGTGTGTGTGTGTGTGTGTGTGTGTGTGTGTGTGTGTGTGTTTCTGTGTCTGTGTGTGTCTGTGTGTTTGTATATGAGAGGCAGAGGTTTGGAGGAAGACAAAGAGTGATGCCGATGAACGTCAGGGAACAATACCATCCCAAGGAAAAGCGTTTATTTGTACCTCTGGCTCCAAGAGGACATGTTCCTATGTCCTCTGTTGGTAGATGCAATACTACATAACGCATGCTTGAGGTAGCAGATTCCACACCCAACAAAATCTGTTCTGGGTAGTGAGGGCTTAGGCCAGAAACGATGGACTGGATGTAACACCCAAACTCATGGATCTTCAGACGTTCACATTTTCTCTAGTTACGTAGGCATTGCTACGGCCACAAGTGGGTTTGAGTTCTTCAGCTAATCCAAACCAAACCATTGAAAAGTATCTACAGAGTTGGAAGCAGTAGGCGGAGAAGAGGATGTGAAACAGTTTAGGGACTAGGGAGCCTCTGGCTCTCCTGTCTGGCCACCGTTCCCAGGGCCTGGTGTGTTGTGTGAGCTCACTACGTCTTGATGAATTATGAGTTATCCAAGAACACATGCTCCACGTGGCCTTTCTTCTCTGCTACTAGGGAGCTGAGCTGAAATCTCTCTCCAAGCCTATCACGGTTGCCTCTGTCAGAGTGACAACAGACGGAAGGGGTTCTTCTCCCGGGAAGGCCTGGGATCCTGTTGGTTTCCTTCGGGGCCGAGCCCATGCATACCTGCCCTTACGGTGAGTCCCAGAGGAGGCACCATTGATATCCAAGGCTGTCTTCTCATGCTGCAGTGTGAATTCTCAAGATCTAGGGTTACTGTAGTGCTTGCAGCTGAGCTGTGGCTAAATTCCAGGTCTGAGAATGAAACGTGCCGTCCTCAGGCCTGGCTTGCCCATTTCCATTTGTGTCAGTCAAGGTCTTAGGACACTGGTGGCAAGTGCCGCTACTTGCCTTCAAATGTGGCAACGACCTCCTCCCTACTTCTAAGAGTGGGCTTTGCCCCAGCTTTCAGAGCCCAACTACACGGAGCACCCCACCATCACTGAGTCCTTATTCTGTGCCCAACAGTGTGCACATGCTTACACATGTTGTCCAAAATAAGCCTTTCAGCTGACATGCAGTGTGTGGTTATCCTGTGTAGCAGATGAGGAAACTGGTGCGCAAAGATGTAAAGTGCCCAAAGTCACCCAGCTGGTGAAGATCAGAGCCCCAGTCGGAACACTAATTGGGGAACTATTTAAGATATGTTTCATCCTTTGATGGATGTTGTTTCAACATTTTCATCCTGGTCCCTGCCCGGTGGCATCCCTCTTTGTTCTGGAATCTCTAAGTGGAACGGGAAGGACGCATCATCCCTTAAGCCCTGGGATTTCAGATTCCAGGAGCCAGAACGGGTGACTCGTCCAGCAGCCCATGCCAGGTCAAAGTTTCTTAGCTCCCCAGCCTCTCCACCTTATGATAATCATTTCCTGAGAAGCCTACAGTCTGCGTGACTTATACACCTGTAAGTGAGATACGTACTGTCAACTGTATCCGCCCAGTTTCTGTGAATGAAGACTAATGTTTTGCTGACCAAGAGGCAGGAGAGAGAGCCGCAGCCCCCATTTTTTGTTTATATTACAGCAGGTGAAAAATCAAAGTGGGTTGCCCAGGTTTGTTTCCAGATCAGGCTGAATGTGGCTCTGAGTCTAGGTTTAGTCATGGTCCCAACTTTGCTGAGTTTACTGTGTCTCCCCAAGAGCCACTCAACCCTCAGTAGTTGTTTCTCTTACAACAAGGCTCGCTGTGCACGCTGATCGGCCCACACCTTCCCGCACCAACCGGAATATCCTGGAACACTACCCTCACCGCTCCGACACCCAGCAGTGTCCTGCACGCTTGCTTAGCACCATCCTAGAAGTCAAGCTTCTAGGGGAAACGTCACGAGTGGGATTGGAAACACGAGGAAGCCACGGCTTGTAAAGTGATGGGGAAATGGGGTCAGGGCTCACGTGAAGGCACTGTCATCCTCAAGCACCATCTAACCGAGAGTGAGTTTGCCAGCCCAGGAGATGAGTAAAACCTCAAGTTTGAGGAAGGGCAGATGCATCCTATTGTGACTGGGGCCTAGCACGCCCCAATCGTAGGCCACCTCATGGCTTCCAAGAGGGATTTGAGACGTATAAAAGGTGTGCAGTCTTAGAGCATCTCAAAAGCCTCAGCATCTCCACGTTCCAGCCACTGGTGAAATCAGGTATGTCGGGCAAAGGAACGCAGCACTTGGGAGCTTGGTTCTACCTGGTCCAAAACTCTGCGGGCAGCTGGGGCTTGCGCACTGGCTGGCTGGTCAGAAAGAAAGGCCTCGTGTGGGCACCTCTCTCGTCCGTATCATTTGGGACCCACCTCTCTTGGGTTACAAGTCAACATCGGAAGTGTGTGGGGTGGGGGCTGAGATGGGGATCCAGGGTGTGACCAGAGTCCTGTGTTGAGGGTCCTGCTGGCGTGTGTGGTGGCGCTGTTGTTGTGGCCAGGAGCTGAGTGGAGCTGATTAGGAGAGGGTGGCACCAACTCTAGGGCAGGGCTGCCCCGAAGGGAAAGGCCAGTGCAGCGAGGGAGGAGAGCTCCTCAGGGAGCAGGGGGCAGAGGCCCAGGGAGCTCAGAGCAGCAAGGACATGAGGAGGTGGTAAAGCGGCCATGTCCTGCTCTGGGAGTTGGGGACCATTGTTCCGCTCCCGAGTGCTCAGTGCCTGGGGATCCATGACTTCCCTCTCTAAGATGTGCATTCTCCCCTAGAATTAATATCGATCTAAACGGTCGTTTTGTCTCTAGATGAGCCTTTTCTATGAATTCTCTTACAGAGTGGTTAAGAAGCTCCATTCCATTTGTTTGATATTTATATAAAAGGTCAAAATCTTTACAAGAGTACTCAACGTGTTTTGGTTCTCGTGTGTGTGTGTGTGACCACGTGAGCACACACACACACATATATCTTTACACTCATATTTACCTGTGTATTTACATGTGTTTGTGTGGAGTTTTATACGCTCATTAATCCTTACAACAACTTTAAGAAGAGTACAGAGAAGTTAAGTACCTTGCTCAAAGTCACACAGCTGGTTAATTTTTGAGACAGGACTCACATCCAAGAAAATCATGTTCTAAATTCCACAGAATCTGCTGTGGAAGGATAATACATTTGTCCTCATTGCCCCTGACCTTTCTTCTTATTCTTTCCTTCTCTCTCCTGTCTCTGTCTCTCTCTCTCTCTCATTTTTTTATCTTTGTTTTTCCTAGCCCTCTCCATTACTCTTCTCCTTTCCCCCATTTTCCCCTCTCTTCCATCTTTCTTTCTTTCCTTCTATATTTCTTTATTTGTCTCAATTAAAACCTTGCTATGGCTTACAAACTGTAGCTACAATTTATATTGACTCACCTCATTGCACACACACAGATGCACATTTAATCGGTGAAGGCACCAGGCAAAGGTTGAAACGGCACAGGTTTGAACGAGGCAAGTGTTTCTCCTGGGTTGAGTGTCTCTAAGGTTCTAGGATTCCTCACTTCAGTGTCTTTTCCGTTGCAGTGCACATCCAGACCAGAATGTATCATCCAAAGCAGAAGCTGTGCTGCCCGCTACCAAAGGATTGCTGCCCTCCATGCCAGCCATGCTGCACCCCACCAAAATATTGCTGCCCCTCACCAAAGTATTGCTGTCCCCCACCTCAGCAGTACTGTCCCCCTCCGCGGCAATGCTGCCCCCCAGTAAAGTACTGTTTCCCCCCACCAAAACACTGCTAAACTCCACCTCAGCACAGCAAGCAGCCTTGCCAACCTCCACCCAAGGGCAAGGAGCCCTCTATCCCAAAGTGCCCAGACCCTCAGCAGTGCCAGAAGTCCAAGCAGAAGTAAACTACAGGCATGGGCCAGAGGCCAAGCTCCCTGCAGAACAGAGAACATGAAGCCAACTCCCCTCTCTCAGCCAGCTAGCTGTCAGCACCGCTCACCCCCGGCTTCTGGAAGCAGCCACACTTGTGGAAAAGGCAGCACCAAGATGGCAGCTTCCTGGATCAACATTTTTTATGAATTAGCAGCTGCAATTTCCATTTAGAAAAGGATCCGGTTCTAAACCTTCTAATCTTCGTTGCTGACTTGTATACTTCGCCCTTTTGGCTGCTTGGAAGCTTAAGCAGCATGCCCGACCACCCTTTCCTAGCACACTTCGTCTCTGCTCCAGTTTTTCAAACAATTAAACACAATTCCGCTGCCATGAATGTGTCGGTTTGATTATTTCGTCATCTTACAGTTGTTAACTCCTGCAGATTTTGTATCCTGCTGCCTAAATAAGAGCCCTAGGAAGGCTGGGCATGTGGGTGCAGGTAGAGCAGAAGGCATGGGGAGATGCACTTCTGAGCTGAAGGACATTTTCCTTGGTCCCGCCAGGGTGAGGAGGAGAGATGGGCACTTCAGCCGCATGGAGACACATCCCCCCATACTTTCCAAATGAGAATAGCCTTTGGACACTGGGGAGATGATGCCCGTCTCGAAAACGGAGGCACAGAAAGAGTAAGGGAAACCCAGCCAGGAGCTAAAGAGTAGAGTAGAGGCAAATAAATGGAAATTCAGAGAGTACTCCAAGGGCATGTGGGTGAAAATGAATTGAGGACCCGGCCTCAAAAACTCTCCCACTGGTAAAGGAAAAGACGAGATTTTGTTCAAGCTAACAAAATGTGTAAGAGACAGTCTATATAAAAATCATATATCATGGGAGAAAATATTTGCAAATGAAGCAACTGACAAAGGATTAATTTCCAAAATTTAGAAGCAGCTCATGCAGCTCAGTAACAAAAAAACAAACAACCCAGTCCCAAAATGGGCAGAAGACCTAAATAGACATTTCTCCAAAGAAGATATACAGACTGCCAACAAACACATCAAAGAATGCTCAACATCATTAATAATTAGAGAAATGCAAATCAAAACTTCATTGAGATATCATCTCACAGCAGTCAGAATGGCCATCCTCAAAAAATCTAGAAACAATAAATGCTGGAGAGGGTGTGGAGGAAAGGGAACACTCTTGCACTGCTGGTGGGAATGTGAATTGGTTCAGCCACTATGGAGAACAGTATGGAGGTTCCTTAAAATCTACAAATAGAACTACCATATGACCCAGCAATCCCACTACTGGACATATACCCTGAGAAAACCAAAATTCAGAAAGAGTCATGTACCAAAATGTTCATTGCAGCTCTATTTACAATAGCCCAGAGATGGAAACAACCTAAGTGCCCATCATCGGATGAACGGATAAAGGAGATGTGGCGCATATATACAATGGAATATTACTCAGCCATAAAAAGAAATGAAATTGAGCTATCTGTAATACGGTGGATAGACCTAGAGTCTGTCATACAGAGTGAAGTAAGTCAGAAAGAGAAAGACAAATACCGTATGCTAACACATATATATGGAATTTAAGGGAAAAAAATGTCATGAAGAACCTAGGGGTAAGCCAGGAGTAAGACACAGACCTACTGGAGAACGGACTTGAGGATATGGGGAGGGGGAAGGGTGAGCTGTGACAGGACGAGAGAGAGGCATGGACATATATACAGTAACAAATGTAAGGTAGATAGCTAGTGGGAAGCAGCGACATGGCACAGGAATATCGGCTCGGTGTTTTGTGACCGCCAGGAGGGGTGGGATAGGGAGGGTGGGAGGGAGGGAGACGCAAGAGGGAAGAGATATGGGAACATATGTATATGTATAACTGATTCACTTTGTTATAAAGCAGAAACTAACACACCATTGTAAAGCAATTATACCCCAATAAAGATTTTTAAAAAAATCATACATCCATCACACACATATATCCACTGTGAATAATTTTTTTTTTTTTTTTTTTTGCAGTACGTGGGCCTCTCACTCTTTTGGCCTCTCCCGTTGGGGAGCACAGGCTCCGGATGCGCAGGCTCAGCGGCCATGGCTCACGGGCCAAGCCACTCCGTAGCATGTGGGATCTTCCCGGACCGGGGCACGAACCCATGTCCCCTGCATCGGCAGGCGGACTCCCAACCACTGCGCCACCAGGGAAGCCCTCCACTGTGAATAATTTTTAAAGTCATAGCACACATTGATTCTCTAGCTTGGGGTTTCTTCTGGGCTATTTTTCTCTCACTGCCCTCTTACATTCCATTCCCTAAATCCTTGCGGTATCAGGGTAACCTGAGTAACCAGTGGTAACCTCAGGCCCACAGGTAATCCAAACTTCTTCTTTCTATTACGTCCACTACACCCATACCTTTCCACCGAATCCTTCTCTCACTAAGAGTCCCCACATTGAGGTCTTTGCATCTCTTTTCCTGTACCTGTCTCCCATTTCACGTCTCTGGGCTACAAGGGAATCACTGAAAATCCACAGAAGTGCCCAAAGGAATCAGAAAGGAACAAAACATAAACTAAATGTGTGAATTATCCCCAACATAGATCGCAGAGCATGTAGATTTCAGAATACGCTAAAGACAAAAGTTTTAGTTTTAGTTTAGCATTGCTTCCATGCTTGGCTGGTCTCTTCGTCCTCCACCACCACTGTTCATGCCCTCCAGTTAGGCTCCATCCATCTACCTATTTATCGATCACCAATACATCCATCCCAAGCAGCAATGCATCATCGCATCCTTCGTAAGTACCTGCCCCTCCCTTCGTTTAGAATGTGAGGGATGCTGTGGAAGCACAAACTCGCACACAAGGCTCCAGTATTCTTGGTTTACTCCCCGTGATGAAAGCAAGCTAAGACCATCAAGACAACAAAAATCAGTTTGACCGGAAGGCGTCTAATTCATGGGCGACTTGGAAGCCACAGATACGTCATTCCTGCCCTCAGAACTCAGAGGAGACAGAGAGAGAACACCGAGGGCTGTTGAGGGGAGGAAGGAGAACTTGGCCATCTGTGTCATAATGACATCCACCACAGGGTTCCCAGAAAATGTCTTTCCAGGAAGAACACCGGGAGAAGGGAGGTTCAGAGCAGAAGGACAGCGGGATGTGTGTAAGTAAGCAGCAGTGCATTCCAGGACTGCGCAGAGCAGTAGCCAGTGCTGCGAGTGCTACTTGTTCCCAGGAGGCCAGTCCTCAACGTCTCAGCTCCTGTCCGTGGTGGAGAGAGCACATAGCCTCTGCAGCCACCTGCACCATTTGACACCACAGAAAGCTGGGGGGCGTGTCCAGTTTCCAGACCTATGTGTCGTAAATATTTCCAACAGAGCGTTGCATTCAACAGAACTCAACGATGACACACAAAAAGAATTGAAAAGCTATAGACACCTTAAGTGGACTCCCTGAAAATGATGAGCTCTTTGAGCCAATTCCCCATCCTCAGATACCTCAGTCCCCACAGGCTCCAAATAGCTCCTCTCCTGCCTCACATACATGACCTTGCCCCAGAACTCTCATTTGGGTTCTTATTCTCTATTTCCTCACCCTCCCTCCCTCAGCTGATTAAGACAAGGTTGAATTTTGCCTCTCTGGGCTTCAGTTAATTTTCTCCTCCACTAATTATCACACTAAGATTGTGTGCACACGGGGTTATGTGTGGACCATCTTGTGGAATTTTCCTTTATCCCGTCATAGTGGGTTTGGATGCCAGATGCATGTCTATGATGGACTGAATCCAATACTTCCCTAGGCCTCACTTTACTCATGTGTATAGTGGGCAGAATAATACCTGCAACCTGGGGTTGACGGGGAGGGGTCTTCAATGAGACAATGTAAATAAATAGTAAGTAGGATGTAACACATAGTAAATGTTGGATGAATGTTAGCTCCTGCTTTTATTATTATTCTCCACTTCCTGACAGAGCAGCAAGACCCTCCACTCATTACCACCAACCTGACGACATGCGCTCCACACCTTTAGTAAGAACAAGGTGTGAGGGGCAGGGCACATCTTGGGGCCAGGACAAGGAAGAGTTGTGTAGACCAAAGCATCCGAGGGGTCTTCACAGGCAGAAATGGCATTTCGTCCAGGGCCTATTCGCCACATTGTGTGGTTGCCCTTTTCTTCCACAAACTTCCATTTGTAACACCTGCCCATGATGATTCCTCCTGTTGAGGCAGTCCTGGGCAGCTCTGGCCCACAGTGACGTTTGCCTATCAAGGTACACTGCCAGCCATGTCTCTTGGCGGCAGACACTACTCCCAGGGGGAGGCTGATAAGCTGAGTAAGCATGGAAAGGGCACGGTGTGTGCCAAGCGCTCACACACACAGATACCACGATATGGAAGCAGGTCTTGCTCTTCCTATGAGAGGCAGTGGCAAGGTGAAGAGAAGCTCCTTACGTGTTCAGTGTAACAACACCTTGCACGTGGTGGAGGTGAGATTCAAACCCTGGTCCTTATCTTTGCAACAGGGCAAGTGCTCTGACCGTGCTAGTTGCCTAGAAGAAGTATAAAGCGTGGATCTCGTCTTTCCAGAACTTAAAACTCACTGATCCGTTGGGAAGGCAAAGGCAGTACCTTCAAACAGTCACACATTCACACGTGTTTATACAAGGGTACACGTTCATATCAAAGACACACACGGGTTTATTATTCAGAGTAAATACTCCTCGTGTGAAGACTTCCACTCGTGTGAAGACTTCCACCTCCACCATGGAGAACAGAAGATGGAGCAGCGTCCCAGAGGCGCCCGCTGGGCAGGCATCGTCCTCCCAGCTTCTCCAAACAAAGAAATTCCCTAGAAGGTAGTATAGTGCAAGAAAAAGAACACACACACATATCCTGGAGGCTGGCAGGGCTGGGTTAAGTCCTCTCTTCCCTGCTTTTTCCTTAAGTAACCTTAGCCAACGGAAACTTTCGAAGCTGTAAAATGAAAATAGCTCCGACTTCAAAGCCTGAATTACACACTCGAGCAGAGATTCTGACAGTCAGGGGAGGACTGCCCCTCCCTCATCCTCCCGGGACAAGACCCTTTGAACAGGGAGGGCGTCTCTCAGCCGCCCAGATGATGGCACACACCCTGCCGTGCCCCAGGGGATGCCCAGCTGGCGATGGATTTCAGCAGAGAGGCTCTAGCTCCAGCCACCTGGAGTCCTTTGTCCGGAACGCTGTCTGTTGATGCGGCCGGTCCCAGAGGGTCAGCTCGGCCTTCCCTTGCATATATGTGCACGGGCCCTGGTCTGGTGTTCATTCACAGATGCCTGGCACAGAAGATACAGTGAGCTTAGCCTAGGCCCAAGTTTTGCTGAAACCTCCTCGGACCCATTTGTCCCTTCTGCATTTGTTTGTGTGTGTGTGTGTGTGTGTGTGTGTGTGTGTGTGTGTGTGTGTGTGTGTGTTTCTGTGTCTGTGTGTGTCTGTGTGTTTGTATATGAGAGGCAGAGGTTTGGAGGAAGACAAAGAGTGATGCCGATGAACGTCAGGGAACAATACCATCCCAAGGAAAAGCGTTTATTTGTACCTCTGGCTCCAAGAGGACATGTTCCTATGTCCTCTGTTGGTAGATGCAATACTACATAACGCATGCTTGAGGTAGCAGATTCCACACCCAACAAAATCTGTTCTGGGTAGTGAGGGCTTAGGCCAGAAACGATGGACTGGATGTAACACCCAAACTCATGGATCTTCAGACGTTCACATTTTCTCTAGTTACGTAGGCATTGCTACGGCCACAAGTGGGTTTGAGTTCTTCAGCTAATCCAAACCAAACCATTGAAAAGTATCTACAGAGTTGGAAGCAGTAGGCGGAGAAGAGGATGTGAAACAGTTTAGGGACTAGGGAGCCTCTGGCCCTCCTGTCTGGCCACCGTTCCCAGGGCCTGGTGTGTTGTGTGAGCTCACTACGTCTTGATGAATTATGAGTTATCCCAGAACACATGCTCCACGTGGCCTTTCTTCTCTGCTACTAGGGAGCTGAGCTGAAATCTCTCTCCAAGCCTATCACGGTTGCCTCTGTCAGAGTGACAACAGACGGAAGGGGTTCTTCTCCCGGGAAGGCCTGGGATCCTGTTGGTTTCCTTCGGGGCCGAGCCCATGCATACCTGCCCTTACGGTGAGTCCCAGAGGAGGCACCATTGATATCCAAGGCTGTCTTCTCATGCTGCAGTGTGAATTCCCAAGATCTAGGGTTACTGTAGTGCTTGCAGCTGAGCTGTGGCTAAATTCCAGGTCTGAGAATGAAACGTGCCGTCCTCAGGCCTGGCTTGCCCATTTCCATTTGTGTCAGTCAAGGTCTTAGGACACCGGTGGCAAGTGCCGCTACTTGCCTTCAAATGTGGCAACGACCTCCTCCCTACTTCTAAGAGTGGGCTTTGCCCCAGCTTTCAGAGCCCAACTACACGGAGCACCCAACCATCACTGAGTCCTTATTCTGTGCCCAACAGTGTGCACATGCTTACACATGTTGTCCAAAATAAGCCTTTCAGCTGACATGCAGTGTGTGGTTATCCTGTGTAGCAGATGAGGAAACTGGTGCGCAAAGATGTAAAGTGCCCAAAGTCACCCAGCTGGTGAAGATCAGAGCCCCAGTCGGAACACTAATTGGGGAACTATTTAATGTATGTTTCATCCGTTGATGGATGTTGTTTCAACATTTTCATCCTGGTCCCTGCCCTGTGGCATCCCTCTTTGTTCTGGAATCTCTAAGTGGAACGGGAAGGACGCATCATCCCTTAAGCCCTGGGATTTCAGATACCAGAAGCCAGAACGGGTGACTCGTCCAGGAGCCCATGCCAGGTCAAAGTTTCTTAGCTCCCCAGCCTCTCCACCTTATGATAATGATTTCCTGAGAAGCCTGCAGTCTGCATGACTTATACACCTGTAAGTGAGATACGTACTGTCAACAGTAACAGCCCAGTTTCTGTGAATGAAGACTAATGTTTTGCTGACCAAGAGGCAGGAGAGAGAGCCGCAGCCCCCATTTTTTGTTTATATCACAGCAGGTGAAAAATCAAAGTGGGTTGCCCAGGTTTGTTTCCAGATCAGGCTGAATGTGGCTCTGAGTCTAGGTTTAGTCATGGTCCCAACTTTGCTGAGTTTACTGTGTCTCCCCAAGAGCCACTCACCCCTCAGTAGTTGTTTCTCTTACAACAAGGCTCGCTGTGCACGCTGATCGGCCCACACCTTCCCCCACCACCCGGAATATCCTGGAACACTACCCTCACCGCTCCCACACCCAGCAGTGTCCTGCATGCTTGCTTAGCACCATCCCAGAAGTCAAGCTTCTAGGGGAAATGTCACGAGTGGCTTTGGAAACACGAGGAAGCCACGGCTTGTAAAGTGATGGGGAAATAGGGCCAGGGCTCACGTGAAGGCACTGTCATCCTCAAGCACCATCAAACCGAGAGTGAGTTTGCCAGCCCAGGAGATGAGTAAAACCTCAAGTTTGAGGAAGGGCAGACGCATCCTATTGTGACTGGGGCCTAGCATGCCCCAATCGTAGGCCACCTCATGGCTTCCAAGAGGGATTTGAGACGTATAAAAGGTGTGCAGTCTTAGAGCATCTCAAAAGCCTCAGCATCTCCACGTTCCAGCCACTGGTGAAATCAGGTATGTCGGGCAAAGGAACGCAGCTCTTGGGAGCTTGGTTCTACCTGGTCCAAAACTCTGCGGGCAGCTGGGGCTTGTGCACTGGCTGGCTGGTCGAAAAGAAAGGCCTCGTGTGGGCACCTCTCTCATCCGTATCATTTGGGACCCACCTCTCTTGGGCTACAAGTCAACATCTGAAGTGTGTGGGGTGGGGGCTGAGATGGGGGTCCAGGGTGTGACCAGAGCCCTGTCTTGAGGGTCCTGCTGGCGTGTGTGGTGGTGCTGTTGTCGTGGCCAGAAGCTGAGCGGAGCTGATTAGGAGAGGGTGGCACCAACTCTAGGGCAGGGCTGCCATGAAGGGAAAGGCCAGTGCAGCGAGGGAGGAGAGCTCCTCAGGGAACAGGGGGCAGAGGCACAGGGAGCTCAGAGCAGCAAGGACATGAGGAGGTGGTAAAGCGGCCATGTCCTGCTCTGGGAGTCGGGGACCATTGTTCCACCCCCGTGTGCTCAGTGCCTGGGGATCCATGACTTCCCTCTCTAAGATGTGCATTCTCCCCTAGAATTTAGTATCGATCTAAACGGTCGTTTTGTCTCTAGATGAGCCTTTTCTATGAATTCTCTTACAGAGTGGTTAACATGCTCCATTCCAATTGTTTGATATTTATATAAAAGGTCAAAATCTTTACAAGAGTACTCAACGTGTTTTGGTTCTCGTGTGTGTGTGTGTGACCACGTGAGCACACACACACACACATATATCTTTACACTCATATTTACCTGTGTATTTACATGTGTTTGTGTGGAGTTTTATATGCTCATTAATCCTTACAACAACTTTAAGAAGAGTACAGAGAAGTTAAGTACCTTGCTCAAAGTCACACAGCTGGTTAATTTTTGAGACAGGACTCACATCCAAGAAAATCATGTTCTAAATTCCACAGTATCTGCTGTGGAAGGATAATACATTTGTCCTCATTGCCCCTGACCTTTCTTCTTATTCTTTCCTTCTCTCTCCTGTCTCTGTCTGTCTGTCTCTCTCTCATTTTTTATATTTTTGTTTTTTCTACCCCTCTCCATTTCTCTTCTCCTTTCACCCATTTTTCCTCTCTTTCTTCTTTCCTTCCTTCCTTCTATATTTGTTTATTTGTCTCAATTAAAACCTTGCTATGGCTTACAAACTGTAGCTACAATTTATACTGACTCACATCATTGCAGACACACACACACACGTTTAATCGGTGAAGCCACCAGGCAAAGGTTGAAACGGCACAGGTTTGAACGAGGCAAGTGGTTCTCCTGGGTTGAGTGTCTCTAAGGTTCTAGAGTTCCTCACTTCAGTGTCTTTTCCGTTGCAGTGCACATCCAGACCAGAATGTATCATCCAAAGCAGAAGCTGTGCTGCCCGCTACCAAAGGATTGCTGCCCTCCATGCCAGCCATGCTGCACCCCACCAAAGTATTGCTGCCCCTCACCAAAGTATTGCTGTCCCCCACATCAGCAGTACTGTCCCCCTCCGCGGCAATGCTGCCCCCCAGTAAAGTACTGTTTCCCCCCACCAAAACACTGCTAAACTCCACCTCAGCACAGCAAGCAGCCTTGCCAACCTCCACCGAAGGCCAAGGAGCCCTCTGTCCCAACGTGCCCAGCCCCTCAGCAGTGCCAGAAGTCCAAGCAGAAGTAAACTGCAGGCATGGGCCAGAGGCCAAGCTCCCTGCAGAACAGAGAACATGAAGCCCACTCCCCTCTCTCAGCTAGCTAGCTGTCAGCCCATCTCACCCCCAGGTTCTGGAAACAGCCACACTTGTGGAAAAGGCAGCACCAAGATGGCAGCTTCCTGGATCAACATTTCTTATGAATTAGAAGCTGCAATTTCCATTTAGCAAAGGATCCGGTTCTAAACCTTCTAATCTTCGTTGCTGACTTGTATACTTCACCCTTTTGGCTGCTTGGAAGCTTAAGCAGCATGCCCGACCACCCTTTCCTAGCACACTTGGTCTCTGCTCCAGTTTTTCAAACAATTAAACACAATTCTGCTGCCATGAATGTGTCGGTTTGATTATTTCGTCATCTTACAGTCGTTAACTCCTGCAGATTTTGTATCCTGCTGCCTAAATAAGAGCCCTAGGAGGGTTGGGCATGTGGATGCAGGTTGAGCAGAAGGCATGGGGAGATGCCCTTCTGAGCTGAAGAACATTTTCCATGGTCCTGTCAGGGTGAGGAGGAGAGATGGGCACTTCAGCCGCATGGAGACACATCCCCCCATACTTGAAAAATGAGAACAGCCTTTGGACACAAGGGAGATGATGCCCGTCTCGAAAACGGAGGCACATAAAGAGTAAGGGAAACCCAGCCATGAGCTACATAGTAGAGCAGAGGCAAATAAAGGGAAATTCAGAGAATACTCCAGGGGCATGTGGGTCAAAATGAATTGAGGACCGGGTCTCAAAATCTCTACCACTGGTAAAAGAAAAGACGAGATTTTGTTCAGGCTACCAAAATGTGTAAGTAGGAGACAGTCTATGTAAAAATCATACATCCATCACACACACATATCCGCTGTCAATATATATATATATATTTTTTCTGTATGCGGGGCTGTCACTGCTGTGGCCTTTCCCGTTGCGCAGCACAGGCTCTGGGCGCGCAGGCTCAGTGGCCATGACTCACGGGGCAGCCACTCCGCAGCATGTGTGATCCTCCCGGACCGGGGCACGAACCCGCGTCCCCTGCATCGGCAGGCGGACTCTCAACCACTGCACCAATAGGGAAGCCCCACTGTCAATAGTTTTTAAAGTCCTAGCACCCATTGATTCCCTAGCTTGGGGTTTCTCCTGTGCTATTTTTCTCTCACTGCCCTCTTACTTTCCATTCCCTAAATCCTTGCAGTATCAGGGTAACCTGAGTAACCGGTGGTAACCTCAGGCCCACAGGTAAGCCAAACTTCTTCTTTCTATTACGTCCACTAAACCCATACCTTTCCACCGAATCCTTCTCTCATTAAGAGTCCCCACATTGAGGTCTTTGCATCTCTTTTCCTATACCTGCCTCCCATTTCATGTTTCTGGGCTACAAGGGAATCACTGAAAATCCACAGAAGTGCCCAAAGGAATCAGAAAGGAACAAAACATAAACTAAATGTGTGAATTATCCCCAGCATAGATCGCAGAGCATGTAGAATTCAGAATACGCTAAAGACAAAAGTTTTAGGTTTAGTTTAGCATTGCTTCCATGCTTGGCTGGTCTCTTCGTCCTCCACCACCTCTGTTCATGCCCTTCAGTGACGCTCCATCCATCTACCTATTTACCCATCACCAATCCATCCATCCCAAGCAGCAATGCATCATCGCATCCTTCCTAAGTACCTGCCCCTCCCTTTGTTTAGAATGTGTGGGATGTTGTGGAAGCACAAACTCACACACAAGGCTCCAGTATTCTTGGTTTACTCCCCGTGATGAAAGCAAGCTAAGACCATCAAGACAACAAAAATCAGTTTGACCGGAAGGCGTCTAATTCATGGGCGACTTGGAAGCCACAGATACGTCATTCCTGCCCTCAGAATTCAAAGGAGACAGAGAGAGAACACTGAGGCTGTTGAGGGTAGGAAGGAGAACTTGGCCATCTGTGTCATAATGACATCCACCACAGGGCTCCCAGAAAATGTCTTTCCAGGAAGAACACCGGGAGAACGGATGTTCAGAGCAGAAGGACAGCGGGATGTGTGTAAGTAAGCAGCAGTGCGTTCCAGGACTGCGTAGAGCAGCAGCCAATGCTGCGAGTACTAGTTGTTCCCAGGAGGCCAGTCTTCAACGTCTCAGCTCCTGTCCGTGGTGGATAGAGCACATAGCCTCTACAGCCTCCTTCACCATTTGACACCACGGAATGCTGGGGGGCGCGTCCAGTTTCCAGACCTATGTGTCGTAAATATTTCCAACAGAGCGTTTCATTCAACAGAACTCAACGATGACACACAAAATGAATTGAAGAGCTGTATACATCTTAAGTGGACTCCTTGAAAATGATGAGCTCTTTGAGCCAATTCCCCACCCTCAGATACCTCAGTCCGCACAGGCTCCAAATAGCTCTGTTTGGGTAGTGAGGGCTTAGGCCAGAAAAGATGGACTGGATGTAACACCCAAACTCATGCATCTTCAGACGTTCACATTTTCTCTAGTAATGCAGGCATTGCTACGGCCACAAGTGGGTTTGAGTTCTTCAGCTCATCCAAGCCAAACCATTGAAAAGTATCTACAGAGTTGGAAGCAGTAAGCGGAGAAGAGGATGTGAAACAGTTTAGGGACCAGGGAGGCTCTGGCCCTCGTTTCTGGCCACCGTCCCCAGGGCCTGGTGTGTTGTGTGAGCTCACTACGTCTTGATGAATTATTAGTTATCCCAGAACACATGCCCCACGTGGCTTTTCCTCTCTGCTACTAGGGACCTGCGGTGAAATCTCTCTCCAAGCCTATCAGGGTTGCTTCTGTCAGAGTGACAACAGGCGGAAGGGGTTCTTCTCCCGGGAAGGCCTGGGATCCTCTGGGTTTCCCTCGGGGCCGAGCCCATGCATAGCCTGCCCTTACGGTGAGTCCCAGAGGAGGCACCATTGATTCCCAAGGCTGTCTTCTCATGCTGCAGTGTGAATTCCCAAGATCTAGGGTTACTGTAGTGCTTGCAGCTGAGCTGTGGCTAAATTCCAGGTCTGAGAATGAAACGTGCCGTCCTCAGGCCTGGCTTGCCCATTTCCATTTGTGTCAGTCAAGGTCTTAGGACACTGGTGGCAAGTGCCGCTACTTGCCTTCAAATGTGGCAACGACCTCCTCCCTACTTCTAAGAGTGGGCTTTTCCCCAACTTTCAGAGCCCGACTACACGGAGCACCCAACCATCGTTGAACCCTTATTCTGTGCCCAACAGTGTGCACATGCTTACGCATGTTGTCCAAAATAAGCCTTTCAGCTGACATGCAGTGTGTGGTTATGCTGTGTAGCAGATGAGGAAACTGGTGCGCAAAGATGTAAAGTGCCCAATGTCACCCAGCTGGTGAAGATCAGAGCCCCAATCGGAACACTAATTGGGGAATTATTTAATGTAGGTTTCATCCTTTGATGGATGTTGTTTCAACATTTTCATCCTTGTCCCTGCCCTGTGGCATCCTTCTTTGTTCTGGAAGCTCTAAGTGGAACAGGAAGGACGCATCAGCCCTTAAGCCCTGGGAGATCAGATTCTAGGAGCCAGACTGAATGATTGGTCCAGCAGCCCATGCCAGGTCAACGTTTTTAGGTCCCCAGCCTCTCCACCTCATGATAATCATTTTCCTGAGAAGCCTGCAGTCTGCGTGACTTATACACCTGTTAGAGAGATACGTACTGTCAACTGTAACCGCCCAGTTTCCGTGAATGAAGACTAATGTTTTGCTGACCAAGAGGCAGCAGAGACAGCTACAGACTCCATTTTTTCTTTATATTACAGCAGGTGAAAAATCAAAGTGGGTTGCCCAGGCTTGTTTCCAGTTCAGGCTGAATGTGGCTCTGAGTCTAGGTTTAGTCATGGTCCCAACTTTGCTGAATTTACTTTGTCTCCCCAAGAGCCACTCACCCCTCAGTAGTTGTTTCTCTTACAACAAGGATCGCTGCGTATGCTGATCTGCCCACACCTTCCCGCACCACCCGGAATATCCTGGAACACTACCCTCACCGCTCCCACACCCAGCAGTGTCCTGCATGCTTGCTTAGCACCATCCCAGACGTCAAGCTTCTAGGGGAAACGTCACGAGTGGCTTTGGAAACACGAGGAAGCCACGGCTCGTAAAGTGATGGGGAAATAGGGCCAGGGCTCGCGTGAAGGCACTGTCATCCTCAAGCACCATCAAACCGAGAGTGAGTTTGCCAGCCCAGGAGATGAGTAAAACCT
The DNA here is from genome assembly GCF_964374135.1 of Grampus griseus. NCBI lineage: Eukaryota > Metazoa > Chordata > Mammalia > Artiodactyla > Delphinidae > Grampus > Grampus griseus. The sequence continues at coordinate 143,463 of NW_028133180.1, read as the reverse complement.
CAAGTTTGAGGAAGGGCAGATGCATCCTATTGTGACTGGGGCCTAGCACACCTCAATCGTAGGCCACCTCATGGCTTCCAAGAGGGATTTGAGACAAATAAAAGGTGTGCAGTCTTAGAGCATCCCCAAGGCCTCAGCATCTCCACGTTCCAGCCACTGGTGAACTAGGGTATGTCGGGCAAAGGAACGCCTCTCCTGCGAGCCTGGTTCTACCTGGTTCAAAACTCTGCGGGCAGCTGGGGCTTGCGCACTGACTGGCTGGTCAGAAAGAAAGGCCTCGTGTGGGCACCTCTCTCATCCGTATCATTTGGGACCCACCTCTCTTGGGCTATAAGTCAACATCTGAAGTGTGTGCGGTGGGGGCTGAGATGGGGGTCCAGGGTGTGACCAGAGTCCTGTGTTGAGGGTCCTGCTGGCGTGTGTGGTGGCGCTGTTGTCGTGGCCAGGAGCTGAGCGGAGCTGATTAGGAGAGGGTGGCACCAACTCTAGGGCAGGGCTGCCCTGAAGGGAAAGGCCAGTGCAGCAAGGGAGGAGAGCTCCTCAGGGAGCAGGGGGCAGAGGCCCAGGGAGCTCAGAGCAGCAAGGACATGAGGAGGTGGTAAAGCGGCCATGTCCTGCTCTGGGAGTCGGGGACCATTGTTCCGCCCCCGTGTGCTCAGTGCCTGGGGATCCATGACTTCCCTCTCTAAGATTTGCATTCTCCCCTAGAAGTTAGTATCGATCTAAACGGTCCTTTTGTCTCTAGATGAGCCTTTTCTATGAATTCTCTTACAGAGTGGTCAACAAGCTCCATTACAATTGTTTGATATTTATATAAAAGGTCAAAATCTTTACAAGAGTACTCAACGTGTTTTCGTTCTCGTGTGTGTGTGTGTGACCACGTGAGCACACACACACACATATATCTTTACACTCATATTTACCTGTGTATTTACATGTGTTTGTGTGGAGTTTTATATGCTCATTAATCCTTACAACAACTTTAAGAAGAGTACAGAGAAGTTAAGTACATTGCTCAAAGTCACACAGCTGGGTAATTTTTGAGACAGGACTCACATCCAAGAATATCATGTTCTAAATTCCACGGTATCTGCTGTGGAAGGATAATACATTTGTCCTCATTGCCCCTGACCTTTCTTCTTATTCTCTCCTTCTCTCTCCTGTCTCTGTCTGTCTCTCTCTCTCTCAGTTTTTATATCTTTGTTTTTTCTACCCCTCTCCATTACTCTTCTCCTTTCACCCTTTTTTCCTCTCTTTCTTCTCTCCTTTCTTCCTTCTATATTTCTTTATTTGTCTCAATTAAAACCTTGCTATGGCTTACAAACTGTAGCTACAGTTTATACTGACTCACTTCATTGCACACACAGACACATTTAATCGGTGAAGCCACCAGGCAAAGTTTGAAACGGCACAGGTTTAACGAGGGAAGTTGTTCTCCTGAGTTGAGTGTCTCTAAGGTTCTAGAGTTCCTCACTTCAGTGTCTTTTCCATTGCAGTGCACATCCAGACCAGAATGCATCATCCAAAGCAGAAGCTGTGCTGCCCGCTACCAAAGTATTGCTGCCCTCCATCCCAGCCATGCTGCACCCCACCAAAGTATTGCTGTCCCCCACCTCAGCAGTACTGTCCCCCTCCGCGGCAATGCTGCCCCCCAGTAAAGTACTGTTTCCCACCACCAAAACACTGCTAAACTCCACCTCAGCACAGCAAGCAGCCTTGCCAGCCTCCACCAAAGGGCAAGGAGCCCTGTATCCCAAAGTGCCCAGACCCTCAGCAGTGCCAGAAGTCCAAGCAGAAGTAAACCGCAGGCATGGGCCAGAGGCCAAGCTCCCTGCAGAACAGAGAACATGAAGCCAACTCCCCTCTCTCAGCCAGCTAGCTGTCAGCACCGCTCACCCCCGGCTTCTGGAAGCAGCCACACTTGTGGAAAAGGCAGCACCAAGCTGGCAGCTTCCTGGATCAACATTTCTTATGAATTAGCAGCTGCAATTTCCATTTAGAAAAGGATCCGGTTCTAAACCTTCTAATCTTGTTTGCAGACTTGTATACTTCGCCCTTTTGGCTTCTTGGAAACTTAAGCAACATGCCCGACCACCCTTTCCTAGCACACTTGGTCTCTGCTCCAGTTTTTCAAACAATTAAACACAATTCCGCTGCCATGAATGTGTCGGTTTGATTATTTCGTCATCTTACAGTCGTTAACTCCTGCAGATTTTGTATCCTGCTGCCTAAATATGAGCCCTAGGAGGGCTGCGCATGTGGGGGCAGGTAGAGCAGAAGGCATGGGGAGATGCACTTCTGAGCTGAAGGACATTTTCCATGGTCCTGCCAGGGTGAGGAGGAGAGATGGGCACTTCAGCCGCATGGAGACACATCCCCCCATACTTTCCAAATGAGAATAGCCTTTGGACACTGGGGAGATGATGCCCGTCTCGAAAACGGAGGCACAGAAAGAGTAAGGGAAACCCAGCCAGGAGCTCAAGAGTAGAGTAGAGGCAAATAAATGGAAATTCAGAGAATACTCCAAGGGCATGTGGGTGAAAATGAATTGAGAACCCGGCCTCAAAAACTCTCCCACTGGTAAAGGAAAAGACGAGATTTTGTTCAAGCTAACAAAATGTGTAAGAGACAGTCTATGTAAAAATCATATATCATGGGAGAAAATATTTGCAAATGAAGCAACTGACAAAGGATTAATTTCCAAAATTTACAAGTAGCTCATGCAGCTCAGTAACAAAAAAACAAACAACCCGGTCCAAAAATGGGCAGAAGACCTAAATAGACATTTCTCCAAAGAAGATATACAGACTGCCAACAAACACATGAAAGAATGCTCAACATCATTAATAATTAAAGAAATGCAAATCAAAACTTCAATGAGATATCATCTCACAGCAGTCAGAATGGCCATCCTCAAAAAATCTAGAAACAATAAATGCTGGAGAGGGTGTGGAGGAAAGGGAACACTCTTGCACTGCTGGTGGGAATGTGAATTGGTTCAGCCACTATGGAGAACAGTATGGAGGTTCCTTAAAAAACTACAAATAGAACTACCATATGACCCAGCAATCCCACTACTGGGCATATACCCTGAGAAAACCAAAATTCAAAAAGAGTCATGTACCAAAATGTTCATTGCAGCTCTATTTACAATAGCCCGGAGATGGAAACAACGTAAGTGCCCATCATCGGATGAATGGATAAAGAAGATGTGGCACATATATACAATGGAATATTACTCAGCCATAAAAAGAAATGAAATTGAGCTATCTGTAATGAGGTGGATAGACCTAGAGTCTGTCATACAGAGTGAAGTAAGTCAGAAAGAGAAAGACAAATACCGTATGCTAACACATATATATGGAATTTAAGAGAAAAAAATGTCATGAGGAACCTAGGGGTAAGCCAGGAGTAAGACACAGACCTACTGGAGAACGGACTTGAGGATATGGGGAGGGCGAAGGGTGAGCTGTGACAGGGCGAGAGAGAGGCATGGACATATATACAGTAACAAATGTAAGGTAGATAGCTAGTGGGAAGCAGCGACATGGCACAGGAATATCGGCTCGGTGTTTTGTGACCGCCAGGAGGGGTGGGATAGGGAGGGTGGGAGGGAGGAAGATGCAAGAGGGAAGAGATATGGGAACATATGTATATGTATAGCTGATTCACTTTGTTATAAAGCAGAAACTAACACACCATTGTAAAGCAATTATACCACAATAAAGATGTTAAAAAAAAATCATACATCCATCACACACACGTATCCACTGTGAATAATTTTTAAAGTCATAGCACCCATTGATTCTCTAGCTTGGGGTTTCTCCTGGGCTATTTTTCTCTCACTGCCCTGTTACTTTCCATTCCGTAACTCCTTGCGGTATCAGGGTAACCTGAGTAAACGGTGGTAACCTCAGGCCCACAGGTAATCCAAACTTCTTTCTATTACGTCCACTACACCCATACCTTTCCACCGAATCCTTCTCTAAGAGTCCCCACATTGAGGTCTTTGCCTCTTTTCCTGTACCTGTCTCCCATTTCACATTTCTGGACTACAAGGGAATCACTGAAAATCCACAGAAGTGGCCAAAGGAATCAGAAAGGAACAAAACATAAACTAAATGTGTGAATTATCCCCAACATAGATAGCAGATTTGTAGAATTCAGAATACGCTAAAGACAAAAGGTTTAGTTTTAATTTAGCATTGCTTCCATGCTTGGCTGGTCTCTTCGTCTGCCGGGGACCAGCCCCAGCTGGACAGGATTCACCCAAAGGGGAGGACGGAGTCGGCGTGGACAGAGCACAAGACACCTCAGAGGATGCAAGGCTCTGACAAATTTATTTTCAAGATTCCAAAAGTTTTTATACTATAAAGTGATCTCATTTTCAAATTCAACATCCTCATTCCCATGCCAAAAACTCCCCCACATAGGCCACAAAACAAAGGTGGTTTACATCAGCAAATTAATCAAAACAAATTAGGTAATTTTCCCATCGCCCAAAGTCTCTTTCATCTTCTGTGGTTAGGTACATCTTGGTCACATCTACGTCAGGAACACAGTCTGCGGTTTCATCGTCTTCCTTAGAAAATTAGATGTTCTTGTACCTGTATGTTCTTGTTCAATCAGCCAACTATTCAAAGCACAAACTCAAGCACATTATTCTTTTAACAATTATAAATATTTACAGACTATTTTCTTCTACCTTTATGATCAAAACAAGGCACTAAATTATACAAAAAACAATTCTACTTATAAAAGGTTACCAAGTAGCCTACTCTATCTAATTTGTTATGTATCCACTGTAGCATAAAACCTTCCCACCACCATACCCAAAAATTTCCTAACCTACCTCTACCTCCCCAGAAAGGCCATAACTCATTCAACTTGTTTTCTAAAGTAGGCTTTTGCCACATGAATGCTTCTATTGTATTTCCTTAAACCTAAGGCCTCAACCTGGGAGTGAAAATTTCAGGCATATTCATTAAGGGAGCCGGAGTAATCACAATCCCGCTTAATTTTATAGGTAGGGGTCTTTCTCTAAACCCTCCATCAAAGCTGGGAATATTTATCACCTTAAACAAAAGCAGGGGGGGGAGCAAGGGGAACCATACAGAGGAGAGTTTTGCTTCTCCATAGAAAAAAGCTGTGGTTCACGGAGGAAATGGGAAACAAAGCCCTGCTGCGGCGGGAGAGCAGCTGCTATTGGCCAGGTCTCTTGTCTGCTACCTGGGTTCCCATCTGAGCTGGGCGTGGGAATCGAAGCAGCCATGGGGACAGGAGACCTCCCTCAAAACAGGTGAGGGTTCAGGCCCCTGCAAAGTTGGGGGGGTGAGGGTCTGTGCCCCACCTCTGTTGGCCCCCAAGTTCTCTCCTGATGGCCCCTCTGCGACTGTGCCTGTCTTAGGTTGTTCCTTCCCTGAGGAATCTTACCCGTCTCTGGCTAACCAGCCATCCTCCGGGGCCAAGCAGGGAGATGTGAGGTGTGTGAGTGAGCGAAGTGCAGCGCCCCCAGAGAAGGTCAGTTCTCTGTCACCTTGGTAGCCTATGCCCCCATGGCCTCCACGCCCAGCACCTGCCCTGGGATTCCCTCGCCAACTGGCGGGGCCCCGGCTCTGGTCACATGTCTTCGGGAACCCAGGTTTCTCCTCCAGGGAGAGCCCAGCTTACAGCACTGGGCAAGAGAGACCGATTGCACGGCACCAGCCACCAGGAGGCCTCAACCTCAGTGTGGGCAGGAAAGCCCAGGCACCAGCCTTGGGCAAGGAGATTGTGAAAAGAGAGCGCCTCTTGGCAAAAGGGCAAGAGGGGCCGTTGCAGGACAGAGGAAGGAAGAACTTCCATCAGCAGGAAGTCCCAGGGAGGGAGAGCTTTCTCTGCCCAGGGATACCAGGCTCTTGGCTCAAAGCAACTCCATGTATGGGGCATGATATAAAGATATGCCCCCTAGCCACGGTAAAAAAGGGAGCTGCTCTTCATGGAACAACAGGGTAGGGGGAATGTAAAAAACCCTGTGTTCAGGAAGCTTTGCAACCGAGAGCTTTGCTTTTCCAATTTTATGTCTGACAGCATCAGCTTTGCAGAGGAGAACTTTGCCTCTCCATATTTGTGCCTGATAGCATCAACTTTGCTTGACACTACGGGTCTCGTCTGTGCTGTAACTCAAAGGCACTTCCTATACGGCTCCCAGCATTCGTCCTCCACCACCACTGTTCATGCCCTCCAGTTAGGCTCCATCCATCTACCTATTTATCCATCACCGATCCATCCATCCCAAGCAGCAATGCATCATCGCATCCTTCGTAAGTACCTGCCCCTCCCTTCGTTTAGAATGTGAGGGATGCTGTGGAAGCACAAACTCGCACACAAGGCTCCAGTATTCTTGGTTTAATCCCCGTGATGAAAGCAAGCTCAGACCGTCAAGACAACAAAAAGCAGTTTGACTGTAAGACGTCTAATTCATGGGCAACTTTGAAGCCACAGATACGTCATTCCTGCCCTCAGAACTCAGAGGAGACAGAGAGAGAACACTGAGGGCTGTTGAGGGGAGGAAGGAGAACTTGGTCATCTGTGTCATAATGACATTCACCTCAGGGCTCCCAGAAAATGTCTTTCCACGAAGAACACCGGGAGAAGGGAGGTTCAGAGCAGAAGGACAGCGGGATGTGTGTAAGTAAGCAGCAGTGCGTTCCAGGACTGCGTAGAGCAGCAGCCAGTGCTGCGAGTGATAGTTATTCCCAGGAGGCCAGTCTTCAACGTCTCAGCTCCTGTCCGTGGTGGAGAGAGCACATAGCCTCTGCAGCCACCTGCACCATTTGACACCACGGAATGCTGGGGGCGTGTCCAGTTTCTAGACCTATGTGTCGTAAATATTTCCAACAGAGCGTTGCATTCAACAAAACTCAATGATGACACACAAAATGAATTGAAAAGCTGTAGACACCTTAAGTGAACTCCCTGAAAATGATGAGCTCTTTGAGCCAATTCCCCATCCTCAGATACCTCAGTCCGCACAGGCTCCAAATAGCTCCTCTCCTGCCTCACATACATGACCTTGCCCCAGACCTCTCATTTGGGTTCTTATTCTCTATTTCCTCACCCTCCCCCCTCAGCTGATTAAGACAAGGTTGAATTTTGCCTCTCTGGGCTTCACTTAATTTTGTCCTCCACTAATTATCATACTAGGATTGCGTGCACACGGGGTTATGTGTGGACCATCTTGTGGAATTTTCCTTTATCCCGTTATAGTGGGTTTGGATGCCAGATGCATGTCTATGATGGACTGAATCCAATACTTCCCTAGGCCTCACTTTACTCATGTGTATAGTGGGCAGAATAATACCTGCAACCTGAGGTTGACGGGGAAGGGTCTTCAATGAGACAATGTAAATAAATAGTAAGTAGGATGTAACACATAGTAAATGTTGGATGAATGTTAGCTCTTGCTTTTATTATTATTCTCCACTTCCTGACAGAGCAGCAAGACCCTCCACTTATTACCTCCAACCTGACGACTTGGGTTCCACACCTTTAGTAAGAACAAGGTGTGAGGGACAGGTCACAACTTGGGACCAGGACAAGGAAGAGTTGTGTAGACCAAAGCATCCGAGGGGTGTTTAAAGGTGGAAATGGTATTTTGTCCAGGGCCTATTCACCACATTGTGTGGTTGCCCTTTTCTTCCACAAGCTTCCTCTTTGTAACAGCTGCCCATGATGATTCCTGCTGTTGAGGCAGTCCTGGGCAGCTCTGGCCCACAGTGACATTTGCCTATCAAGGTACACCGCCAGCCATGTCTTTTGGAGGGAGACCCTACACCCAGGTGGAGGCTGATAAGATTAGGAAGCATGGAAAGGGCACGGCATGTGCCAAGCGCACACACACACAGATACGACCATATTGAAGCAGGTCTTGCCCTTCCTATGAGAGCTAGTGGTGAGTGAAAAGAAGCTCCTTACGTGTTCAGTGTAACAACACCTTGCACATGGTGGAGGTGAGATTCAAACCCTGGTCCTTATCTTTGCAACATGGCAAGTGCTCTGACCGTGCTAGTGGCTACAGGAAGCATAAAGCCTGGACCCCGTCTTTCCCGAACTTAAAACTCACTGATCCGTTGGGAAGGCAAAGGCAGTACTTTCACACAGTCTCACGTTCACAGGTATTTATACAGGGCTACACGTTCGTATGAAAGACACACATGGTGTTGTTATTCAGCGTAAATTCTCCAAGTGTGAAGACTTCCACTGACCATGGAGAACAGAAGATGGAGCAGCGTCCCAGAGGACCCGCTGGGACAGGCGTCAGCCTCCCAGCTGCTCCATGTTGTAGGACTGAGCTGGCTGCCTGGCAGGTGGGCGCAGGCACACAGGCCTGCAGGGCACCTAGTGCAGAGCCTAGGAGCCACCTGTTACATAAGGTCTTTTCACATTTTAACCATGGAGTCAGCAGCACCTGTGCATACCACTTGACTTTCAGCCCTATGCACGCTCACCCTCGCACACTCAAGTTCATGTTCCCTCATAGATCCATTCATGACCCCTCACGTGAGGTCACACACAACACACACCGACAAACCATCACGAGATGTCTCTCACCTGAAATACGTCTTCACTCACCCACACACACTCAGAGACACTCCAATGCACCAACACACATGCTCACATTGTCTTTCTTGTTCATGTGCATCGCCCCAGAGCGTAGATTTCTGAGCCTCCCCAGGCTTCTGCAACATTCCAGCAGATTTCGACCCTTGACCTTGAGTGAATTTCCAAGCAGAAAGGTCTTCGGATGAAGGGGATGATGTTGAGGCCTTTGAAAGAAGGCTGCCTTCCTCAGGGAAGAATATAGTTACATCTTCCAAACAAAGAAATTCTCTAGAAGGTAGTATAGTGCAAGAAAAAGCACACACACACATATCCGGGAGCCTGGCAGGGCTGGGTTTAATCCTCTGTTCCCTACTTTTTACTTAGGTAACCTTAGCGAATAGAAACTTTCGAAGCTGTAAAATGAAAATAGCTCCGACCTAATGGACTGAATTAGAAACTCGAGCAGAGATTGTGACAGTCAGGGGAGGACTGCCCCTCCCTCATCCTCCCGGGACAAGACCCCTTGAACAGGGAGGGCGTCTCTCAGCCGCCCAGATGATGGCACACACCCTGCCGTGCCCCAGAGGATGCCCAGCTGGCGATGGATTTCAGCAGAGAGGCTCTAGCTCCAGCCACCAGGAGTCCTTTGTCCGGAACCCTGTCTGTTGATGTGGCCGGCCCCAGAGGGTCAGCTCGGCCATCCCCTGCATATGTGTGCACGGGCCCCGGCCTGGTGTTCATTCACAGATGTGTGGCACAGAAGATACAGTGGGCTTAGCCTGGGCCCAGTTTCTCCTGAGACCTCCTTGGTCCCAATTGTCCCTTCTGCCTTCTCTGTGTGTCTGTCTGTGTGTTTGTATATGAGAGGCAGAGGTTTGGAGGAAGACAAAGAGTGATGCTACTGAATGTCAGGGAACAATACCATTCCAAGGATAAGCGTTTAGTTGTACCTGTGGCTCCTAGAGGACATGTTCATATGTTCTCTGTTGGTAGATGTACTACTATATAATGCATGCTTGAGATAGCAGATTCCACACCCAAAAAAATCTGTTCTGGGTAGTGAGGGCTTAGGCCAGAAAAGATGGACTGGATGTAACACCCAAACTCATGGATCTTCAGACGTTCACATTTTCTCTAGTTAGACAGGCATTGCTACGGCCACAAGTGGGTTTGAGTTCTTCAGCTAATCCAAGCCAAACCATTGAAAAGTATCTACAGAGTTGGAAGCAGTATGCGGAGAAGAGGATGTGAAGAAGTATAGGGACCAGGAAGGCTCTGGCCCTCCTGGCTGGCCACCGTCCCCAGGGCCTGGTGTGTTGTGTGAGCTCACTACGTCTTGATGAATTATTAGTTATCCAAGAACACATGCCCCACGTGGCCTTTCCTCTCTGCTACTAGGGACCTGAGCTGAAATCTCTCTCCAAGCCTATCAGGGTTGCTTCTGTCAGAGTGATAACAGGCGGAAGGGGTTCTTCTCCCGGGAAGGCCTGGGATCCTCTGGATTTCCCTCGGGGCCGAGCCCATGCATAGTCTGCCCTTACGGTGAGTCCCAGAGGAGACACCATCAATATCCAAGTCTGTCTTCTCATGCTGCAGTGTGAATTCCCAAGATCTAGGGTTACTGTCGGGCTTGTAGCTGAGCTGTGGCTAAATTCCAGGTCTGAGAATGAAACGTGCCGTCCTCAGGCCTGGCTTGCCCATTTCCATTTGTGTCAGTCAAGGTCTTAGGACACTGGTGGCAAGTGCCGCTACTTGCCTTCAAATGTGGCAACGACCTCCTCCTCCCTACTTCTAAGAGTGGGCTTTGCCCCAGCTTTCAGAGCCCGACTCCACGGAGCGCCCAACCATCGTTGAACCCTTATTCTGTGCCCAACAGTGTGCACATGCTTACGCATGTTGTCCAAAGTATGCCTTTCAGCTGACATGCAGTATGGGGTTATCCTGTTTAGCAGATGAGGAAACTGGTGCTCACAGATGTATAGTGCCCAAAGTCACCCAGCTGGTGAAGATCAGAGCCCCAGTCGGAACACTAATTGGGGAATTATTTAAGGTATGTTTCATCTTTTGGTGGATGTTGTTTCAACATTTTCATCCTGGTTCCTGCCCTGTGGCATCCTTCTTTGTTCTGGAAGCTCTAAGTGGAACAGGAAGGACGCATCAGCCCTTAAGCCCTGGGAGATCAGATTCCAGGAGCCAGACTGAGAGACTGGGCCAGCAGCCCACGCCAGGTCAAAGTTTTTAGCTCCCCAGCCTCTCCACCTCATGATAATCATTTCCCTGAGAAGCATGCAGTCTGCGTGACTTATACACCTGTAAGAGAGATACGTACTGTCAACTGTATCCGCCCAGTTTCTGTGAATGAAGACTAATGTTTTGCTGACCAAGAGGCAGCAGAGACAGCTACAGACTCCATTTTTTTCTTTATATTACAGCAGGTGAAAAATCAAAGTGGGTTGCCCAGTTTGTTTCCAGTTCAGGCTGAATGTGGCTCTGGATCTAGGTTAAGTCATGGTCCCAACTTTGTTGAATTTACTGAGTCTCCCAAGAGCCACTCACTCCTGAGTAGTTGATTCTCTTACAAGAAGGCTCCCTGTGCACGCTGAGCTGCCCACACCATCCCACACCAACCGGAATATCCTGGAACACTACCCTCACCGCTCCCACACCCCGCAGTGTCCTGCATGCTTGCTTAGCACCATCCCAGAAGTCAGGCTTCTAGGGGAAACGTCACGAGTGGCTTTGGAAACACGAGGAAGCCACGGCTTGTAAAGTTATGGGGAAATAGGGCCAGGGCTCGCGTGAAGGCACTGTCATCCTCAAGCACCATCAAACCGAGAGTGAGTTTGCCAGCCCAGGAGATGAGTAAAACCTGAAGCTTGAGGAAGGGCAGATGCATCCTATTGTGACTGGGGCCTAGCACGCCCCAATCGTAGGCCACCTCATGGCTTCCAAGAGGGATTTGAGACGTGTAAAATGTGTGCAGTCTTAGAGCATCCCCAAGGCCTCAACATCTCCTCGTTCCAGCCACTGGTGAAATCAGGTATGTCGGACAAAGGAACGCCTCTCCTGCGAGCCTGGTTTTACGTGGTTCAAAACTCTGCAGGCAGCTGGGACTTGCGCATTGACTGGTCAGAAAGAAAGGCCTCGTGTGGGCACCTCTCTCGTCCGTATCATTTGGGACCCACCTCTCTTGGGCTACAAGTCAACATCTGAAGAGTGTGGGGTGGGGGCTGAGATGGGGGTCCAGGGTGTGACCACAGCCCTGTGTTGAGGGTCCTGCTGGCATGTGTGGTGGTGCTGTTGTCGTGGCCATGATCTGAGTGGAGCTGGTAAGGAGAGGGTGGCACCAACTCTAGGGCAGGGCTGCCCTGAAGGGAAAGGCCAGTGCAGCAAGGGAGGAGAGCTCCTCAGGGAGCAGGGGGCAGAGGCCCAGGGAGCTGAGAGCAGCAAGGACATGAGGAGGTGGTAAAGCGGCCATGTCCTGCTCTGGGAGTCGGGGACCATTGTTCCACCCCCGTGTGCTCAGTGCCTGGGGATCCATGACTTCCCTCTCTAAGATGTGCATTCTCACCTAGAATTTAGTATGGATCTAAATGGTCCTTTTGTCTCTAGTTGCCTCATTTTTATGAATTCTCTTACAGAATGGTTAAGATGCTCTGTTACAACTGTTGGATATTTATTTAAAAAGTCAAAATCTTACAAGAGTACTCAACATGTTTTGGTTCTTGTTTGTGTGTGTGTGTGTGTGTGTGTGACCACATGAGCACACACAAACACATATATCTTTACACTCATATTTACCTGTCTATTTACATGTGTTTGTGTGGAGTTTTATATGCTCATTTAATCCTTACAACAACTTAGGAAGAGTACAGAGAAATTAAGTAACTTGCTCAAAGTCACACAGCTGGTTAATTTTTGAGACAGGACTCAGATCCAATAAAATCATGTTCAAATTCCACAGTATCTGCTGTGGAAGGATAATAGTTTTTGTTCTCATTACCCCTGACCTTCCTTCTTATTCTTTCTTTCTCTCTCCTCTTTCTGTCTGTCTGTCTGTCCCTCTCTCTCATTTTTTATATCTTTGTTTTTTCTAACCCTCTCCATTACTCTTCTCCTTTCACCCTTTTTTCTTCTCTTTCTTCTTTCTTTCCTTCCTTCCGTATTTCTTTATTTGTCTCAATTAAAACCTTGCTATGGCTTACAAACTGTAGCTACAATTTATACTGACTCACATCATTGTAGACACACACACAAATATTTAATCGGTGAAGCCACCAGGCAAAGGTTGAATCGGCACAGGTTTGAACGAGGCAAGTGGTTCTCCTGGGTTGAGTGTCTCTAAGGTTCTAGAGTTCCTCACTTCAGTGTCTTTTCCATTGCAGTGCACATCCAGACCAGAATGTATCATCCAAAGCAGAAGCTGTGCTGCCCGCTACCAAGTATTGCTGCCCTCCATCCCAGCAATGCTGCACCCCACCAAAGTATTGCTGCCCCTCACCAAAGTATTGCTGCCCCCCACCTCAGCAGTACTGCCCACTACCAAGGTATTGCTGCCCCGCACCTCAGCAGTACTGTCCCCCTCCCCAGTACTTCTGTCCCCCACCAAAGCAGTGCTTGACCCCCTCAGCACACCAAGCAGCCTTGCCAGCCTCCACCCAAGTGCAAGGTGCCCTGTGCCCCCAAGTGCCAACACAAGTGCCCACACCCTCCACAATGCCAGAAGTCCAAGCAGAAGTCATCCCTGGCCATGGGACCTGGGCCAAGCTCCCTGGAGAACAGAGACCATGAAGCCCACTCCCCTCTCTCAGCCAGCCAGCTGTCAGCACCACTCACCCCTGGCTTCTGGAAGCAGCCACACTTCGGGAAATGCAGCACAAGGACGGCAGTTTCCTGGATCAAGATTTTGTATTAATTAGCAGCTGCAAGTTCCATCTCAGAAGAGGATCTGGTTCTAAACCGTCTAATCTTCTTTGCTGCCTTGTATCAACTTTGCCCTGTCGGCTTTTTGGAAACTTCAGCAGCGTGGCGGGACATCCTTTCCTAGCACCCTTCGTTTCTACTCCAGTTTTCCCAACTATTAAACACAATTCCTTTGGTATGAATGTGTCTGTGGATTATTTCATCATCTTACAGTTGTGAATTCCTGCACGTTTTCTATCCTGCTCCTCAACCCAGAGCCCTTGGAGGTCTGGGCATGAGGGCTCAGGTAGAGGAGAAGGCATTGAGAGATGCACTTCTGAGCTAAGGGACATTTTCCATGGTCCTGCCAGGGTGAGAAAAGAGATGGGCACTTCTCCCTCATGGGACACATCCCCAAAGCCCTGGAAAATGAGAACAGCCCTAGGAGAAAGGGGGAGATGGTGCCCGTCTAAAAAACAGAGGCACAGAAAGAGTAAGGGAAACCCAGCCAGGAGCTAAAGAGTAGAGTAGAGGCAAATAAATGGAAATTCAGAGAACACTCCAAGGGCATGTGGTCAAAATGAATTGAGGACCCGGCCTCAAAAACTCTCTCAATGGTAGAAGAAAAGACCAGAGTTTCTTCAAGCTAACCAAATGTGTAAGTAGGAGCCAGTCTATGTAAAAATCATACATCCAACGCACACACATTTCCACTGTCATTGTTTTATTAAATTCAGAGCCCCCATTGTTTCTCCAGCTTAGGGTTCTCCCAGGCAATATTTCTCTCACTGTCCTCTTACTTTCCATTCCCTAAATCCTTGGGCCATTAGGAGAACATGAAACTTCAGGCCCAAAGGTAAGCCAAACTGCTTCTTTCTATTATATCCATGACACACATCCCTTTCAACCAAATCCTTCTCTCCCAACATAGTGCACAAATTGAGGTCTTTGCTTCTCTTTTCCTACACCTGCCTCTGGGCTACAAGGAAATCACTGAAAACCCACAGAAGTACCCAAAAGGAGCCAGAACAGAACATCACATAAACTAAAAGTGTGAATTATCCCCAACATAGATCACAGTCCCTGCAGAATTGAGAATTAGCTAAAGGCAGAAGTTTTAGCGTTGCTTCCCTGCTTGGCTGGTCTCTCCTTCCTCTGTAATATCTGTTCATGCCTTTCAGCTAGGCTCCATTTGTCTATCTATTTATCCATCACCGATCTATCCATCCCCACCAGCAATGCATCATTGCATCCTTGGTAGTACCTCCTCCTCCCTTTGCTTAGAATGTGATGTGTGCTGGGGAGGCACAGACTCACTCACAGGGCTCCTGACCTCTTGGTTTAATCCCCATAAGAAGACCAAGTTGTGACCCTCAAGACAACAAAGGACAATTTTACCAGATGATGTCTAGTTCATGGGTGCCTTGGAAGCTACAGATACTTCATTCCTTTCCCTCAGAATTCAGAGACAGAGAGAGACAGCAGCCAATGCTGCGAGTGCTAGTTTTTCCCAGGAGGCCAGTCTTCAACGTCTCAGCCCCTGTCCATGGTGGACAGGGCACGTAGCCTCTGCAGCCACCGGCACCAGGTGATGACCACAGAAAGCTGGAGGGTGCCTCCAGTTTCCTGACTTATGTGTCATAATTATTTCCCACAGTGTTGCATTCACCAGAACTCAAGGATGACACACCAAATGTATTGAAAAGCTGTAGACACCTTAAGTGAACTCCCTGAAAATGATGAGCGCTTTGAACCAATTCCCCACCCTCAGATACCTCAGTCCGCAGGTCTCCAAATAGCTCCTCTCTTGCCTCACATACATGACCTTCACCAAGAACTCCCCTTTGGGTTCTTACTCTCTCTTTCCTCACCCTCCCTCAGTCAGCAGATTAACAGAAGGTGAATTTTGCCTCTCTGGGCTTCACTGAATTTTCTCCCCCACTAATAATCATACTTAGGTTGTGTGCACATGGGCTTATGTGTGGACCATCATGAGGAATTTTCTTTTATCCCCATCCTACTGGGTTTGGATCCAGATCCACCCCTATGATGCACTGAATCCCATACTTCCCTAGGCCTCATTTTTCTCATCTGTATAGTGTGTAGAATAAATCCTGCCACCTGGGGTCGATGCGGAGCGGTCTTCAATGAGACAATGTAAATAAATATGAAGTAGGATGTGGTCTTCAATGGGACAATGAAAATAAATAGTAAGTAGGATGTAACACATAGTAAATGTTGGATGAATGTTAGCTCTTGCTTTTATTATTATTCTCCACTTTCTGACAGAGCAGCAAGACCCTCCACTTATTGCCACCAACCTGACGACATGGGCTGCACACCTTTATTAAGAAAAGGTGTGAGGGGCCGGGCACATCTCTGGGACAAGGACAAGGTCCAATTGCGTAGAGCAAAGCATCTGAATGGTGTTCACAGGCGGAAGCAACATTTCGTCCAGGGCATAATCATGCCATTGTGTTTTTACCCTTCTTTTCCAGAAACTCCTGTGTGATAACACCTGTCCACGATGGATCCTGCTCTTGAGGCAGTCTTGGGCAGCTCTGGCCCACAGTGACTTTTCCCTATCAGTGTACACAGCCAGCCATGTCTTTTGGAGGCAGACCGTGCCCCCTGGAGGAGGCTCATATGCTGAGGAAGCATGGAGAGGGCATGGCGTGTGACAAGTGCTCACACACACAGACACCACCCCATTGAAGCATGTCTTTCTCTTCCCTTGATAGGTAGAGCTGAGGTGCAGCAAAGCTCCTTACGTGCTCACAGTACCAACAACTTATACGTGGTGGAGGTGAGATTCGAACCCTAGTCTGTAGTCTTTGCAATGTGGCAAGTGCTCTGACCGTCTCAGTGGCTGGAAGAAGCATAAAGACTGGACCCCGTCTTTCCAGAACCTACAACCCACTGATTCATTGGGAAGGCAAAGGCAGTACGTTCACATAGTCACACACTGACACGTGTTAATACAGGGGTACATGCTCATATCAATGATACACACGGGGTTGTTATTCAGCGTAAATTCTGCAAGTGTGGAGACTTCCACTGGCCACTGAGAACAGAAGTTGGAGCAGCGTTCCAGAGGCCTCCGCTGGGACAGGTGTCAGTCTCGCAGCTTCTCCATGCTGTAGGACTGAGCGGGCTGCCTTCCAGGGTGGGTGCAGGCACGCAGGTGGGCAGCTCTCAGAGCCTAGGAGCCACCTGTTACATAAGTTCTTTTCACATTTTAACTGTGGAGTCAGCAACACATGTGCATACCTCTTGACTCTCAGCCCTGTGCACACTCACCCTCGCACACTCAAGTTCATATTCCCTCATAGATCCATTCATGACCCCTCACGTGAGGCCACACACAACACACACACACACAAACCTTCATAAGATGTCAATCACCATGAAATAAGTCTTCACTCATCTACACACACTCACACAAACACAGGCACCAAAGCACATGCTCACATTCTCATTCTTGCTCATGTGCATGGCCCCAGAGCATACAGTCCAGACCCTTCGCCAGGCTTCTGCAACATTCCAGGAGATTATCTGCCCATTGACCTTGAGAACACAAAGATCCCCAGATGAAGGGCATGATGCTGAGGCCTTCCAAAGAAGTGTGCCTTCCTCAGGGAAGAATAAACTTACCTCTTCCAAACAAAGAAATTCCCTAGAAGCTTGTATGGTGCAAGAAAGAGAACACACACCCATCCTGGAGCCTGGCAGAGCTGGGTTCAAAACCTCTCTTCCCTACTTTTTACTTAAGTAACCTTAGCCAACATAAACTTTCTAAGCTGTAAAATGAGAATAGCTCAAACTTCAAGGCCTGAATTACAAACTCGAACAGAGATTCTGACAGGCAGTGGAGGCCTGCCCCTCCCTCATCCCCCAACCACAGGCACCCTGGGAAAGTGAGGACCTCTCTCACCAGCCCAGATGCTGGGCACACATCGTGCCGTGCCCCTGGGCATCCCCAGCTGGCAATGTTTTTTAGAAGAGAGGCTCTAGCTCCAGCCACCAGGAGTCCTTTGTCTGGAGCTCTGTCTTTTGACGCGGTCCCATTTGTTCTGCTCTGCCTTCCCCTGCATGTCTGTGCACGGGCCCTGACCTGGTGTTCCTTCACAGATAACTGCCACAGAAGACACAGTGGGCTTAGCCTTTGCCTAAGGCTGCTGAGACCTCCTTGGTCACAGTGGTGCCTCTGCCTGAGTGTGTGTGTGTGTGTGTGTGTGTGTGTGTGTGTGTGTGTGTGTGTACATGAGCAACAGAGTCTTGGAGAAAGAGAAAGAGCGATGCTAACAAAAGTCAGGGAACAATATCATTCCAAATGCCCAGGAAAAGTGTTTAGTTGTACCTGTGGCTACTAGAGTACCCGTTTCTTCTGTCCTCTGGTGGTAACAGCAATACTACATGATTCATGCTTGAGACAGCAGATTCTACCCCAGAAAATCTGTTCTGGGTAGTGAGGGCTTAGGCCAGAAAAGATTGATAGGATTTTACACTGAAAACTCATGGATCTGCTGATGTTCATATTTCCTCTAGTTACGCAGGCATTGCTACTGAAATATTTGGGTTTGAGTTCTTCAGCTAATCTAAACCAAACCATGGAAAAGTATCTACAGAGTTGGAAGGAGTAGGCGGAGAAGAGGATGTGAAGCAGTTTAGGGACCAGCATTGGTCTGGCCCTCCCTGCTGACCACTGATCCATTGGTAAGGCAAAAGCAGCACGTTCACACAGTCACACACTCATATATGTTTATACAGGGATACACGCTCATATCAATGACACACACAGGGTTATTATTCAATGTAAATTCTGCAGTTGTGGAGGCTGACTTTGACCGCTGAGAACAGAATCTGGAGCAGCGTCCCAGAGGCCTCGGCTGTGACAGGCGTCAGCCTGCTCCTTGCAGGATTTCAGCAGAGAGGCTCTAGCTTCAGCCACCAGGAGTCCTTTGTCCAGAGCCCTGTCTGTGGATACGTCCCCATTGGTTCTCTTCTGCCTTCCCCTACATGTCTGTGTATGGACCCTGGCCTGGTTTTCCATTACTGGCACCTGGCACAGAAGAGACAGTGGACTTGTTCTGTTCCCAAGTCTGCTGAAGTCTCCTAAGTCAGTGATGCTTTCTGTCTTAGTGTGTGTTCATGTGTGTGTTTGTGTGTTCATGTGTGTAAGCACTGTCTCAGGCCGTCCAGGGGCAGAGAACTGTCACTGTTGCCCCCCAACCCCCTGGTATTTAGCCCTCTGTCTTCTGGATATTTTGCTGTCAGGTATCAGACATTTCTGCTTCCATCTCTCTCTTCAGCAACATATTAAGGAAACCATTCTCTGTGTCCTCAGCTGTCCGGGCAACCCTTGGGCTTGAGTCTCCTCTGCCCTCAAGGGCTGAGGCAGCAAGGACGTTCACCTTCCATTTGTTTTAGTAGGCACTAAATATAGCTCCATATAAAGAGCAAAGGGCAGAGAGTCCCTAGACCTGAGTTGCTGCCTTGGTTCTGCCACTGGCAACCTGTCTGATCCTGAGCAAGTCATTTCCTTTTCCCAGGTCTCAGTTTCCTCACCTGCCCATGACAATGTCAGGTTTGCTGGAGTCTTTCTCAGCTTCCTTTTCAAGTTGACTCAATATGAGGTGACTCACTCTAATCTTTACTTAATCTTTTCTTCTCATAACTAGTCACAGTCATGGAAAACCTGTCAAGAGGTAAGGATGGGGTGGGGCCACCCAGATACCAGAACATTTTGTATGGATTCCTCCCAGAGGCTCAGAGTAAGCTTAGCTAAAATCCGCATCTGTATCTTAAGATTCCTCAGCCTTAGGAGTAAATTGCCTCCCTCCAGGGAACCAATACACACATACAGTCTGGGGCCAGTTTTATATACATATATAAAATAAATATGCTTAAATATAACTAAATATTTTATTATTTTGTGTATTTAATATCTAATATATTTTATTACATATTCAATATGTTTAATATTTATTTATATTTAATTAAATATTAGATACTTAAATATAAATATGTATATATTTATACTTAAAAGCAGTGAGCTTTACTACTATAAGCAAGGCACTAAACTATGATTTTAACACCCTTATCCTATATAGTATTCATTACTACTGCAAAAGATAAAAATTACTTTATTGCAAATGAGGAAAAGCAGTCCCAAGGAGGTAACAAACTTTGTCCAAGACCACACAGCTTGTAGCTGAAGAGCTGGGACTCAAAATGTGTGTCTGTCGTGCAAGCTCGTCGGTTTGGCTAACTCTACTCTCCCCTGATGGCTAGGCTGAAAACTTGCATTGGTACAGTATTTGGTAGAGAAAACTCCGGGTGATGTCTGATGGAATGCTTGGAATGCTGAGACATTCCATTCTGGCTTCTGTGGAACTGGCCAGGAGCCCTCATTCTTGATCATAATGGCCTTGAGGAAATAGAGAGAATGGCAAGATGTGCACAGAGCTAGAGCTTCTCTGTTGCGAGAGGGTAAGAGATTAGCTTGTGGTGTTTTAAGGCTGATTGATAGCAGTCAGCCACATTCCATTCAAATCTTCATTGAATATCCTTATCCATTCTCTGCATGAGACTAGGTCAGGATGTGAGGCTTTGTGCCTTGGCTCCCTGCAAAGTGTGTGTGTGTGTGTGTGTGTTGTGTACGTGCAATGCATGCTATTCTCTTTGTGGATAGCCAGGAAAGTGTCACCAGCTATCATAATCTTAATAAAGTTTCCTACTGGTCTCCCATCATGTCTTATATTAAGACTGGGCCTCTGTGTGGAGAGTTGTAAAATTGGTCTTGGATCTAAAGATGCTCATTTTGACACTCCTTAGAACAGACTGGGGTAGTTCATAGTATAACATTGGCTTTGCTATCCCAGGGGGCTGGTGACCTGTGGTTGTAGAGTGGGTGCCATGGAGAAAGGGAAAGTAGAAAAGACAGAATCAGACAGCAGGAACCAGCAACCTTGTAAAGAGGTGAGCAAGGCCAGGCATCTACCCAGGACGCCTGCAGGTGTCAACAAAGGAGCACATGCAGCTGATTACAAGCTCCTTCTACCTCCAGGTTGGGCCAGAGGTCCCCATATCCTCACAATCCAGGGGCACACTCCAGTACTTTGAGGCTTTCCACAGGTAGACCTGTGCTTCATAACTTCTTCCCTGCTCTTTTGAAAAGGTGATTTGTTGGAGTAGTGATTCTTAAAGGGAAAAGATGGCAGGGGTCTATGCTCCATATCTGCTTGTCTGGAAGACTTTTGTGACCCCCAGGGGAGATTTAAATATCCTAAGGCTGCCTTCAAGTGCTGCCCTTAGCTGGCTGGAGAGTATCATGCTCTGTTGTAATCACCCAGTCACTTGTCTTCCTGCCCCACTCACTGCCTGTTTCTTCACTAAACACAGGGCTTGGCACTGATAGGTCCTCCATCAATGTAAGCTGCATCATTTAAGGACTTGCATGATGTTCTGAGGCAGTGGTTTCACATGTGACTGGGGTCATCTACAGTCGAGGCTTTGCTCCCTGCACACACCTGGTGTCTGCTCGCAAGCCCTCATTCTGTAGTCTATTGACTCCCTGAAAGAACCATGCCATGTGGCCAGTGCATGCTGAACCCTGTCTATCCACAGTCCCTGTGCAGGAAGGATGCAGTCAAGAGGCATGGAGAGTCTATGGTTTGGGGGCAAGATGGCATGATACAGTGCAGAGTTCAGTCTTAGAACAAAATTGACATGGGTTTGAATTCTGACCCCACCATTTACCAGCTACATGACTCTGGGAAAGTTACTTAAACTCTCTAGATTTCAGTTTCCTCATTTGCTAAATGAAGGTACTGCTTTTCTGGCAGAGACTGGGGACAACAACGTAAAGAGTCTTGCATTTTACGTAGTCACTGTTCAGTAAATGGAAGCCATTGCAAAGAACCTTCTCTCACTCTCCATCCAGGTTGGCTTTATTGAGCCACACAAAGTCCTTGCCTCTTCCCCACCCCATGCACTGACCCAAACCTGTCTGTCTTCTTTGAACCCCACCACCATCTTTAACCAGCAAGGGAAACTTGGAATTGTACTGGCACCAATGGAGAAGTAGCTGGTCCCTCCTTCTAGGGGTAGTGTGGCCCAGCTTGAGAGGCTGTCAGAAGAAAACATACTGGCTGAGGTCCTTAGTTTCTCTGCCTGTAAAGTGAAGTGAAGCGATCACCAGGGTCACCTTGGCATCTGAGGCCTCCACCCTGTGGGTCTGAACCAGACTTCTGAGGGAGGAACTCTGCTAAAATTGGAAATAGTTGCACTGGCTTGGAAAGCCCAGCAGGTGGCACTCTGCCTTAACTGCCTGAGCCTGATGTATCATGTGGTTGGGCACATACTCCTGTGGCTAGAGTGAGGAACAGGTTTATTTAGCTTCCCAACCGCAGACAGAAAGTCATTTGGAGCAAAAGATCAGTTGCCCACAGGCAAATGCTCCTTGCTGTGTACTGTGTAAGCCCAGGCTGGCTCCTCCATTCCCCTTCCCCTCCCCTCTGCTCCTGCATCCCACCCCTGCACACAGTCACCTATTCATACACAGTCACCTATTCTCACACATGTGCACACATATCCACACACACACCACACACAGCTCGTACACACACCTGAGTCACTGTCTCAGCTACTACTCAGCATGCACTGGACTTAAGCATGCATTTTCCCTTTGGGCAAAGTCAAACAGAACTAGGATTGCAATCTCCTTGGAAGAAAGAAGTTCATTCCTGTATGTCCCAGTTTATCAGTCAGGATAGGCTAAGTCATGCTGCACTAACTAATGAGCCCACATTCAGTGCCTTAAAATAACAAAGGCTTATTGCTTGCTCACCTTACATGTACACTGAGGGTCAGCTGCAGCACTGCTACACATTAATTTGGCTTCAGGATGCAGGCTTACAGAGCAGCCTCAATCTGGAACATGGTCAGTCCTCACAGCAGAGAGGAAAGAGGGTGTTCTGAAAGTGGCTCTTTCTTTTTTTTTAAATAACTTTATTTTTTAAAACTTTAGATTTACAGAAAACATGTGATGATAGTACAAAGAGTTCTCATATAACCACACCCAATTTCCCCTGTTACAGACACGTTACATTACTATGGTATGTTTATTACAATTAGCGAATCAATATGAATACATTATTGTAAGTTCATACCTGATTCCCATCTTTTCAGTTTTTTCCTACTATCCTTTTCCTGTTCCAGGATCCCATCCAGCACCCCACACTACGTTTTGGGGTCGTGACTCTTTGGCCTTTCGTGGCTGTGGCATGAACGTGGCTCTTAAGGTTTACATTTTATATGCTACAAAAGTCACATGACCAGGGTTGCCATCATTAACGAGGTAGGGAAGGATACTCCCTAGGGGAGAGGGCCACAGGTAGCAAAACACTTATGAACGTAGCACACTCTATCTCACCTATGTAAAGAGATTCTTGGATATATACCCTTTGGAATTTTTGATCCCAGTTTTGTCTTTTTGTGAACTGTATCATCCTAGAAAATCCAGCCAACCCTTATTAAGTTCCCTTATATGCAAAAGTCTGCCAAGACCCTGAATAGAAAGAGGAACCAAGATTGAGAAAGATATGTTCCTGCTCTTCAGAGGCTAAAGATCCAGCAAGGAAGAAAGCACAGGCTGAACACAACACACAAAGAAGGCGTGTTTGACATGGGCCAGCATAGAAGGACAAAAAGCACCACAAAGGGAGAGCCCCAACAATGGGGAGGAAACTAGGCTCTGCTGCATCAGACAGAGGATGTAAGAGAATGTGCCCTCTCACAGCCACACATTGAGACAGCTCATGTTCACGTATGCTCTGCACTGACCACACATTTGAACACACATTCATTATGTATCTATTATGGACAAGGCACTCCATAGGAGTCAAAGGAGAGTAGAGAATGTTGTTTCTGCCCTGCAGGAGCTCACATCTTACAAAGGGACAGACCAGAGGAGATTCAGGTCCAAAAGAGCAGAATAGGCACCAGGACAAGAACAAACACAGACACCAACAGCTGCCTAGGTAACACAGAATGGGGACTGTTCAGGGAAGAATTGAACTAGTTTCTGAAGTTCTGAGATTAGTCAGGTAGAGATTAGGGATAGGCACTCCAGGCAGAGGGAGTGGCTTGCTGGCAGAGGGAGAGTGAAAAAGACAGAATATCATTATTTTTTAAAACCTGTAAATAGTCATCATGTTCTGTAATAACCTATATGGGAAAAGAATCTGTAAAAGAATGGATATATATATACGTATAAATGAACCACTTAGCTGTACACCTGAACCTAACACAACAGTGTAAATCAACTGTAAAATAAAATCCCATAACTGGTGGGTGGGTGAGTCACAGACTGGTGAACACTTATACCACAGAAGTCCACCCACTAGAGTGAAGGTTCTGAGCCTCACGTCAGGTTTCCCAACCTGGGGGTCCAGCAACGGGAGGAGGAATTCCTAGAGAATCAGAATTTGAAGCCTAGTGGGAATGGATTGCAGGACTTTGACAGGACTGGGGGAAAAAGAGACTCCACTCTTAGAGGGCACACACAAAGTGGGTGCGCATCGGGACCCAGGGGAAAGAGCAGTGACCCCGGGGGAGACTGAACCAGACATACCTGCTGGTGTTGGAGGGTCTCCTGCAGAGGCAGGGTTGGCTCTGTTTCACCATGGGGACAAGGACACTGGCAGCAGAGTTTCTGGGAAGTACTCCTTGGCGTAAGCCTTCCCAGAGTCTGTCATTAGCCCCATCAAAGAGCACAGGTAGGCTCCAGTGTTGGGTTGCCTCAGGGCAAACAACCAACAGGGAGGGAACCCAGCCACACCCATCAACAGTAAAGTGGATTAAAGTTTTACTGAGCTCTTTCCACCAGAGCAACAGTCAGCTTTACCCACCACCAGTCCCTCCCATCAGGAAACTTACACAAGCCTCTTAGATAGACTCATCCACCAGAGGGCAGACAGCAGAAGCAAGTAGAACTACAATCCTGCAGCCTGTGGAACAAAACCCACATTCACAGAAAGATAGACAAGATGAAAAGGCAGAGGGCTATATATCAGATGAAGGAACAAGATAAAACCCGAGAAAAACAACTAAATGAGGTGGAGAAAGGCAACCTTCCAGAAAAAGAATTCAAAATAATGATAGTGAAGATGATCCAGGACCTCGGAGAAAGAATGGAGACAAAGATTGAGAAGATGCAAGAAATGTTCAACAAAGACCTAGAAGAATTAAAGAACAAACAAACAGAGATGAACAATACAATAACTGAAAAGAAAATTACATGAGAAGGAATCAATAGCAGAATAAATGAGGCAGAAGAATGGATAAGTGACCTGGAAGACAGAATGGTGGAATTCACTGCTGTGGAACAGACTAAAGAAAGAAGAATGAAAAGAAATGAAGACAGCCTAAGAGACCTCTGGGACAACATTAAACACAACAACATTCGCATTATAGGGGTCCCAGAAGGAGAAGAGACACAGAAAGGACTAGAGAAAATATTTAAAGAGATTACAGTCGAAAATTTTCCCTAACATGGGAAAGGAAATAGCCACCCAAGTCCAGGAAGTGCAGAGTCCCATACAGGATAAACCCAAGGAGAAACATGCCAAAACACATAGTAATAAAATTGGCAAAAATTAAAGACAAAGAAAAATTATTGAAAGCAGCAAGGGAAAAAAAAACAAATAATATACAAGGGAACTCCCATAAAGTTAACAGCTGATTTCTCAGCAGAAACTCTACGAGCCAGAAGGGAGTGGCATGATATACTTAAAGGGATGAAAGGGAAGAACCTACAACCAAGATTACTCTACCTGGCAAGGATCTCATTCAGATTCAATGGAGAAATCAAAAGCTTTACAGACAAGCAAAAGCTAAGAGAATTCAGCACCACCAAACCAGCTCTACAACAAGTGCTAAAGGAACTTCTCTAAGTGGGAAACACAAGAGAAGAAAATGACCCACAAAAACAAACCCAAAACACTTAAGAAAATTGTAACAGGAACATACATATCAATAATTACCTTAAATGTGAATGGATTAAATGCTCCAACTAAAAGACACAGGCTTGCAGAATGGATACAAAAACAAGACCCATATATATGCTGTCTACAAAGGACCCACTTCAGACCTAGGGACACATACAGACTGAAAGTGAGGGGATGGAAAAAGATATTCCATGCAAATGGAAACCAAAAGAAAGCTGGAGTACCTATACTCATATCAGATAAAATAGACCTTAAAATAAAGAATGTTACAAGAGACAAGGAAGGACACTACATAATGATCAAGGGATCAATCCAAGAAGAAGATATAACAATTATAAATATAGAGGAGAGGGGGAAGATGGCGGAAGAGTAAGACACAGAGATCACCTTCCTCCCCACAGATACATCAGAAATATATCTACACGTGGAACAACTCCTACAGAACACCGACTGAACGCTGGCAGAAGACCTCAGACCTCCCAAAAGGCAAGAAACACCCCACATACCTGGGTAGGGCAAAAGAAAAAAGAATAAACAGAGACAAAAGAATAGGGACGGGACCTGCACCAGCAGGAGGGAGCTGTGAAGCAGGAAAGGTTTCCACACACTAGGAAGCCCCTTTGTGGGCGGGAACTGTAGCTGGCAGAGGGCGGAAGCTTCAGAGCCACGGAGGAGAGCACAACAGGGATGCGGAGGGCAAAGCGGAGAGATTACCGCACAGAGGATTGTTGCCGACCGGCACTCACCAGCCCGAAAGGCTTGTCTGCTCACACGCCGGGGCAGGCTGGGGCTGGGAGCTGAGGCTCGGGCTTCGGTCGGAGCGCAGGGAGAGGACTGGTGTTGGCGGCATGAACGCAACTTGCACGGGGGTAGTGCAGCACGGCTAGCCAGGAGGGAGTCCCAGGAAAAGTCTGGACCTGCCGAAGGGGCAAGAGACTTTTTCTTCCGTCTTTGTTTCCTGGTGCGCAAGGAGAGGGGATTAAGAGCGCTGCTTAAAGGAGCTCCAGAGATGGGTGCGAGCTGCGGCTAACAGCACGGACCCCAGAGACGGGCATGAGATGCTAAGGCTGCTGCTGCCGCCACCAAGAAGACTGTGTGTGAGCACAGTTCACTATCCACACCTCCCTTCCAGGGAGCCTGTTCAGCCCGCCACTGCCAGGGTCCCGGGATCCAGGGACAACTTCCCCGGGAGAATGCACGGCAGGTCTCAGGCTGGTGTAATGTCACGGCAGCCTCTGCTGCCACAGGCTCACCCCGCACTCCGTACCCCTCCCTCCCTCTGGTCTGAGTGAGCTGGAACCCCCGAATCAGTGGCTCCTTTAACCCTGTCCTGTCTGAGCGAAGAAAAAACACCTTCCAGCGACCTACATGCAGATGCAGGGCCAAATCCAAAGCTGAGTCCCAGGAGCTGTGCGAACAAAGAAGAGAAAGGGAAATCTCTCCCAGCAGCCTCAGGAGCAGTGGATTAAATCTCCAAAATCAACCTGATGTACCCTGCATCTGTGGAATACCTGAATAGACAACGAATCATCCCAAATTGAGGAGCTGTACTTTGAGATCAAGATTTATTATCTTTTCCGCTTTTCCTCTTTTTGTGAGTGTGTATGCTTCTGTGTGAGGTGTTGTCTGTATAACTTTGCTTTCACCATTTGTCCTACAGTTCTATCCATCCGTTTTTATTTTTTTAACTTAAAAAAGTTTTTTTCTTAATAATTATTTTTTATTTTAATAACTTTATTTTATTTTTTCTTATTTTATTTTCTTTTATCTTTTTTTTTCTTTCTACTTTTTCTCCCTTTTATTCTGGGCCATGTGCATGAAAGGCTCTTGGTGCTGCAGCCAGGTGTCAGTGCTGTGCCTCGGAGTTGGGAGAGCCAACTACAGGACACTGGTCCACAAGAGACCTCCCAGCTCCATGTAATAGCAAACAGGAAAAATCTCCCAGAGATCTCCATCTCAACACCAACACCCAGCTTCACTCAACGACCAGCAAGGTACAGTGCTGGACACCCTATGCCAAAAAACTAGTAAGACAGGAACATAACTCCACCCATTAGCAGAGAGGCTGCCTAAAATCTTAATATGTCCACAGACACCCCAAAACACACCACCAGACATGGACATGCCCAACAGAAAGACAAGATCCAGCCTCATCCAGCAGAACAAAGGCACTAGTCCCCTCCACAAGGAAGCCTACACAACACATGAACCAACTTCAGCCACTGGGGAGAGACACCAAAAACAGCGGGAACTACGAACTGCAGCCTGTGAAAAGGAGACCCCAAACACAGTAAGGTAAGCAAAATGAGAAGACAGAAAAACACACAGCAGATGAAGGAGCAAGATAGAAACCCATCAGACCTAAAAAATGAAGAGGAAATAGGCAGTCTACCTAAAAAATAATTCAGAATAATGATAGTAAAGATGATCCAAAATCTTGGAAATAGAATAGAGGAAATGCAAGAAACATTTAACAAGGACCTTGAAGAACTAAAGATGAAAAAAGCAAAGATGAACAACACAATAAATGAAATTAAAAATACTCTAGAAGGGATCAATAGCAGAATAACTGAGGCAGAAGAACGGATAAGTGACCTGGAAGATAAAATAGTGGAAATAACTACTGCAGAGCAGAATAAAGGAAAAAGAATGAAAAGAACTGAGGACAGTCTCAGAGACCTCTGGGACAACATTAAATGGATGAGCAGTCGAATTATAAGGGTTCCAGAAGAAGAAGAGAAAAAGAAAGGGACTGAAAAAATATTTGAAGAGATTATAGTTGAAAACTTCCCGAATATGGGAAAGGAAATAGTTAATCAACTCCAAAGGCACAGAGAGTCCCATACAGGATAAATACAGGGAGAAACATGCCAAGACATATTAATCAAACTATCAAAAATTAAATACAATGAAAACATATTAAAAGCAGCAAGGGAAAAACAACAAATAACACACAAGGGAATCCCCATAAGGTTAACAGCTGATCTTTCAGCAGAAACTCTGCAAGCCAGAAGGAACTGGCAGGACATATTTAAAATGATGAAGGAGAAAAATCTGCAACCAAGATTACTCTACCCAGCAAGGATCTCATTCAGATTTGATGGAGAAATTAAAACCTTTACAGACAAGCAAAAGCTAAGAGAGTTCAGTACCACCAAACCAGCTTTACAACAAATGCTAAAGGAACTTCTCTAGGCAAGAAACACAAGAGAAGGAAAAGACCTACAATAGCAAACCCAAAACAATTAAGAAAATGGGAATAGGAGCATACATATTGATAATTACCTTAAATGTAAATGGATAAAATGCTACCACCAAAAGACACAGACTGGCTGAATGGATAAAAAAACAAGACCCATATGTATGCTATCTACAAGAGACCCATTTCAGACCTAGGGACACATACAGACTGAAAGTGAGGGGATGGAAAAAGATATTCCATGCAAATGGAAACCAAAAGAAAGCTGGGGTTGCAATTCTCATATCAGACAAAATAGACTTTAAAATAAAGATGTTACCAGAAACAAAGAAGGACACTACATAATGATCAAGGGATCGATCCAAGAAGAAGATATAACAACTGTAAATATTTATGCACCCAACATAGGAGCACCTCAATACATAAGAAAAATACTAACAGCCATAAAAGGGGAAATCAACAGTAACACATTCATAGTAGGGGACGTTAACGCCCCACTTTCACCAATGGACAGATCATCCAAAATGAAAATAAATAAGGAAACACAAGCTTTAAATGATACATTAAACAAGATGGAATTAATTGATATTTATAGGACATTCCATCCAAAAACAACAGAATACACATTTTTCTCAAGTGCTCATGGATCATTCTCCAGGATAGATCATATCCTGGGTCACAAATCTAGCCTCGGTAAATTTAAAAAAATTGAAATTGTATCAAGTATCTTTTCCGACCAAAAGGCTATGAGACTAGATATCAATTACAGGAAAAGACCTGTAAGAAATATGGAGGCTAAAAAATACACTACTTAATAACGAAGTGATCACTGAAGAAATCAAAGAGGAAATAAAAAATACCTAGAAACAAATGACAATGGAGACACGACGACCCAAAACCTATGGGATGCAGCACAAGCTATTCTAAGTGGGAAGTTTATAGCAATACAATCCTACCTTCAGAAACAGGAAACATCTCGAATAAACAACCTAATCTTGCACCAAAAGCAATTAGAGAATGAAGAACAAAAAAATCCCAAAGTTAGCAGAAGGAAAGAAATCATAAAAATCAGATCAGAAATAAATGAAATGAAGGAAATGATAGCAAAGATCAATAAAAGTAAAAGCTGGTTCTTTGAGAAGATAAACAAAATTGACAAACCATTAGCCAGACTCATCAAGAAAAAAAGGGAGAAGACTCAAATCAATAGAATTAGTAATGAAAAAGGAGAAGTAACAACTGACACTGCAGAAATACAAAAGATCATGAGAGATTACTACAAGCATCTCTATGCCAATATTATGGACAACCTGGAAGAAATGGACAAATTCTTAGAAATGCACAACCTGCCAAGACTGAATCACGAAGAAATAGAAAATATGAACAGACCAATCACAAGCACTGACATTGAAACTGTGATTAAAAATCTTCCAACAAACAAAAGCCCAGGACCAGATGGCTTTACAGGTTAATTCTATCAAACATTTAGAGAAGAGCTAACACCTATCCTTCTCAAACTTTTCCAAAATAGAGCAGAGGGAGGAACACACCCAAACTCATTCTATGAGGCCACCATCACCCTGATACCAAAACCAGACAAGGATGTCACACAGAAAGAAAACTACAGGCCAATATCACTGATGAACATAGATGCAAAAATCCTCAACAAAATACTAGCAAAGAGAATCCAACAATACATTAAAAGGATCATACACCATGATTAAATGGGATTTATCCCAGGATTGCAAGGATTATTCAATATATGCAAATCAATCAATGTGATACACCATATTAACAAATTGAAGAATAAAACCATATGATCATCTCAATAGTTGCAGAAAAAGCTTTTGACAAAATTCAACACCCATTTATGATAAAAACTCTCCAGAAAGTGGGCATAGAGGGAACCTACTTCAACATAATAAAGGCCATATTTGACAAATCCACAGCAAACATCATTCTCAATAGTGAAAAACTGAAAGAATTTTGTCTAAGATCAGGTACGAGACAAGGAGGTCAACTCTCACCACTATTATTCAACATAGTTTTGGAAGTCCTAGGCACAGCAATCAGAGAAGAAAAAGAAATAAAAGAATATAAATTGGAAAAGAAGTAAAACTGTCACTGTTTGCAGATGACATGACACTATACATAGAGAATCCTAAAAATGCCACCAGAAAACTATTAGAGCTAATCAATGAATTTGGTAAAGTTGCAGGATAGAAAAATAATGCACAGAAATCTCTTACATTCCTATACACTAATGATGAAAAATCTGAAAGAGAAAGTATGGAGACACTCTCATTTACCATTGCAACAAAAATAATAAAATACCTAGGAATAAACCTCTAGGGAGACAAAAACCTGTATGCAGAAAACTATAAGACACTGATGATAGAAATTAATGATGATACAAACAGATGGAGAGATATACCATGTTCTTGGATTGGAAGAATCAATATTGTGAAAATGACTATACTACCCAAAGCAATCTACAGATTCATTGCAATCCCTATCAAATTACCAATGGCATTTTTCATGGAACTAGAACAAATCATCTTAAAATTTGTATGGAGACACAAGAGACCCCAAATAGCCACAGCAGTCTTGAGAGGAAAAAACGGAGCTGGAGGAATCAGACGCCCTGACTTCAGACTATACTACTAAGCTACAGCAATCAAGACAGTATGGTACTGGCACAAAAACAGAAACATAGATCAATGGAACAAGATCGAAAGGCCAGAGATAAACCCACACACCTATGGTCAACTAATCTATGACAAAGGTGGCAAAGATATACAATGGAGAAAAGACAGTCTCTTCAATAAGTGGTGCTGGGAAAACTGGGCAGCTACACATAAAAGAATGAAATTAGAACACTCCCTAACACCATACACAAAAATAAACTCAAAATGGATTAAAGACCTAAATGTAAGACCGGACACTATAAAAGTCTTAGAGGAAAACATAGGAAGAACACTCTTTGACATAAATCACAGCAAGATCTTTTTTGATCCACCTCCTAGATTAATGGAAATAAAAACAAAAATAAACAAATGGGACCTAATGAAACTTCAAAGCTCTTGCACAGCAAAGGAAACCATAAACAAGACAAATACACAACCCTCAGAATGGGAGAATATATTTGCAAATGAATCAACGGACAAAGGATTCATCTCCAAAATATATAAACAGCTCAAGCAGCTCAATATTAAAGTAACTAACAACCCAATCCAAAAAATGGGCAGAAGACCTAAATAGACATTTCTCTAAAGAAGACATACAGATGGCCAAGGAACACATGAAAAACTGCTCAACATCACTAATTATTAGAGAAATGCAAATCAAAACTATAATGAGGTATCACCTCACATCAGTTAGAATGGGCATCATCAGAAAATCTGCAAACAACAAGTGCTGGAGAGCATGTGGAGAAAAGTGGACCCTCTTGCACTGTTGGTGGGAATATAAATTGATACAGCCACTATGGATAACAGTATCGAGGTTCCTTAATAAACTGAAAATAGAATTACCATATGATCCATCAATCCCACTCCTGGGCATATACCCAGAGAAAACCATAATTCAAAAAGACACATGCACTCCAATGTTCATTGCATCACTATTTACAATAGCCAGGTCATGGAAGCAACCTAAATTCCCATCAACAGACGAATGGATAAAGAAGTTGTGGTACATGTATACAATGGAATATTTCTCAGCCATAAAAAGGAAAGAAATTAGGTAATTTGTTGAGACGTGGATGGACCTAGAGACTGTCATACAGAGTGAAGTAAGTTGGAAAGAGAAAAACAAATATCGTGTATTAATGCATGTATGTGGAACCTAGAAAAATGGTACAGATGAACTGGTTTGCAGGGCAGAAGTTTAGACACAGATGTAGAGAACAAACGTATGGACACCAAGGCGGGAAAACTGTCTTGGGGTGGGGATGGTGGTGTGCTGAATTGGGCGATTGGGATTGACATGTATACACTGATGTGTATAAAACTGATGACTGATAAGAACCTGCAGTACAAACAAACAACAAAAAAACTAATACTAAACTTTCTTTGGGTTATTTGTATGGAAATATGTTAATATAAATGTTTCAGACATTACATGAAATTTCTAAAAATCTTATATGTCTGGTATAATGTTATAAGTCATAATTCTAATTATTACTTTAAAATGTATATCTCAGAAATAACTAAATTTCCTTGTCAATTGCATTATTATGAACTTTCATCAAATCTTTAACCATAGCCATTTTTAAGTCTTTTGTCGTTTACAGACAGTTCTGGGTGTACTCTGATGCTTTTGCAAAAATGCTCCTATAAAAGTGTTTCACCTTCAAGGAATTCATGGAAAAGACTCTGACAAGTACATGTTTCTGGTAACTGACTATACTGCTGAACTGAATGAATAAGCATTTTCAGAACTCTAATGGAAAACTGATGAATTCATAAAAGTGCTAAAAAAAGATCAAGATGAAAAAAAATTAATTACATGGGACTGAGTGAACTGATGAGGATGATTACAGTTTTTGTGACTTTCTGTTGGAATAAAAAAAACAATCCCCCCCCCCAAATAAAACCTGTAAATAGTCATCATGTTCTGTAATAACCTATATGGGAAAAGAATCTGTAAAAGAATGGATATATGTATACGTATAAATGAATCACTTAGCTGTACACCTGAACCTAACACAACAGTATAAATCAAATGTACTCCAATATAAAATAAAAATTAAGCTTAAAAAATTAAATTTAAATTTAAAAAATAGTTATCATGGCTTATGGGTGGAATAGTAGAGTATTTGTGAAGAGAGAGAGAGGAAGGTGGGATGGCTGGGGAGAGAGGAGATTAGAAATCTTTCAGGGAGGGGCCAGAGGACGAAGGGACTTTTCACCAATGTCAGCGACCTTGGACTTTATCCTGAGGCCTGTTGGGAATCACTGAAGGGTTTGGGCATGGAGTGGCTTGGTTACTATGGATATAAGGTATTGTCTTGCCCTTTCCCTTCTCATCCAGCTCAGGAAGGATGGCTGTGGCAGGGTGGCGTATTTGTATGTCAGTCAGCTGAGTATACGCAGAGTCAATCACAACACAGCACTGTGAGCCTTCGTCCAACCTGGGGGTTTCGGTCATCACCGGGCACTGGCTGAGGCTGGGTCTGGCAGCCCTTGCTTGCTGCCTCTGCAGTCACTTTTCCAAGGAAGGTCTCTGTGGTCAGAGAGCTGGTGTCAACCAGACAAACTGGCCCAGTTTGTGGTATTTGCTAATTTGGTTGTTTGATTTGGTTCCCTATCTCAGCCGCCATCACAGAAGCCTCTTTCTCTGACCCGAGAGACAATCTGAGCCCCAGGTCCCCAACCCCAGGTCCCAAACCCCAGGGAACAATCAGCTCCCCAGTGGGCAAATGTCCTCTTGTCCCAAGTGTCTTCTTATAGGAAGAGAGCCACTGTCCCACCATGGCTGCCTCTGACTGGCCTTCCGTTGAAGTTACATCCACTGAGCTCAGTTGACCAGGAATGGAAATCACAGAGAATTCCTAAGAGAAAGAAAGAAAACTAAGAAATGGTTGTCCAGTTCATAGGATACACTCCTTAGGGGTTCCTATACAGAGCATCCTCTTTAGTTTGTGCCATTAGTCCCATGTTCCCCAGAAAACCTCTTTTGCTATACTACACCAAGATCTGCTTTTGAAAATTAGCCATCATCTAGCTGGCCAACCAGTTAGTCAGTCAGTAACTCAGTTAGTCAACCACTCAACCAGTCAGCTAGTCAGTTGTTCAGTGAACTAGCCAGTCAGTCAGCTAGTTTGTCAACTCATTTCTTGTTTATACATTTACTTACTCACTCCCTCCATTTTTCATTCACTCTTGTTTATACATTTACTTACTCACTCCCTCCATTTTTCATTCACTCACTGAGTGACTCATTCAACAGCATCCTTTACTAATTAGGCCGCCCACCCACCAGCTAGCTAGTCTATCCAAGAACAAATTTTTACCAGCTGTAAGTACTGTCCTGAACATCTTTCCTGCATTTAGGAAGCTCACAGTTTGTTTGGGTGTAGAGAAGCACTGCCTCACCCCCACCACACACACACACACACACACACACACACACACACACACACACACATACACACACAAATCCAGGCACCTGGGCCTCTTACAGTTTATGGATGATTTCAGTATCCATCTTCAAGTTTGAGGGAATATAAAGACAATGCATGTGGTTCAGATAAACAGGGAGAGCTACTTAGAGAGGGCAAGCATCAGCCTGAACTTGGAAAGATGGATTAGTCCAAAAAGCACCTTGGCACTTCATTGGTTCTGATGGTAAAGCCAAATTGTCTAACCTTGTGTTTGTCATTCACTTCAACTCATTCATTTAAAAAGCAATTGCCTATTCATTTATGCATTCATTTGTTTATATTTATGGAATGGACATAATATGTGTGTGGCTAGTATGAAGGGTAGATAATAAACACATGGATATATGATGAGGGTGAAACTGCTCCTACCAAAAAGGAACTTATATTTGATGCTAAAATAAATAACATATATTTTATAATTTATATGTATATCAAGTAAAAACATTAGATGAAAAGTGCTCCAAATAGTTATAAATAAAAAGCTATGGGGGTTGAACAGAAGAGGAAAACACTTCTTTGGTGAGAGGATAAGGACAGAGGTCATGGAGAAAGTATTGTTACCAACCGGAGTGGAAACCAAACCCAACTGGCCACTCATCACTCAAAAGTCAATGTTTGAGTGACAGGGGTTGGTAGAAAAAGAAAGTTGTTTTTTTCAGGAAGCCGGCAACCTGGGAAGATGGTGGACTAGCATGCTAAAAACTATCTACAAGCAGAAGCAAGAATAACTACAATCCCTCAGCCTGCAGAACAAAACCCGCAAACACAGAAAGATATAAAAAAAGAAAAGGCATAAGACTATGTCCCTGTTGAAGGAACAAGATAAACCCCCAGAAAAACAACTAAGTGAAGTGGAGATAGGCAACGTTCCAGGAGAAGAATTCAGAATAATGATAGTGAAGATGATCCAGGACCTCAGGAAAAGAATGGAGGCAAAGATCGAGAAGATGCAAGAAATGTTTAAAAAAGATCTAGAAGAATTAAAGAACAAACAAACAGAGATGAACAATACAATAACTGAAAAGAAAACTAAACTAGAAGGAATCAATAGCAGAATAACTGAGGCAGAAAAAGGGATAGGTGACCTGGAAGACAAAGTGGTGGAAATCACTGCTGCAGAACACAATAAAGAAAAAAGAATAAAAAGAAATGAAGACAGCCTAAGAGATCTCTGGGACAACATTAAATGCACCACCATGTGCATTATAGGGGTCCCAGAAGGAGAAGAGAGAGAGAAAGGATCCCAGAAAGTATTTGAAGAGATTATAGTCAAAAACTTCCCTAACATGGGAAAGGAAATAGACACCCAAGTCAAGGAAGCACAGAGAGTCGCAGGCAGGATAAACCCAAGCAGAAACACGCTGAGACACATGGTAATCAAATTGACAAAAAATAAGACAAAGAAAAATTATTGAAATCAACAAGGGAAAAACGACAAATAGCATACAAGGGAACTTCCATAAGGATAACAGCTGATTTCTCAGCAGAAACTCTGCAAGACAGAAGGGAGTGGCATGATATATATAAAGTGATGAAAGGGAAGAAACTATGACCAAGAATACTCTATGCAGCAAGGATCTCATTCAGATTCAATGGAGAAATCAAAACATTTACAGACAAGAAAAAGCTAAGAGAATTCAGCAGCACCAAACTAACTCTACGACAAATGCTAAAGGAACTTCTCTAAGTGGGAAACAAGAGAAGAAAAGGACCTACAAAAATAAACCCAAAACAATTAAGAAAATGGTAATAGGAACATACATATTGATAATTACCTTAAATGTGAATGGATTAAATGCTCCAACCCAAGATACAAAACAAAGATACAAAAACAAGATACAAAAACAATACCCATATATACGCTGCCTACAAGAGACCCACTTCAGACCTAGGGACACATACAGACTGAAAGTGAGGGGATGGAAAAAGATATTCCATGCAAACGGAAATCAAAAGAAAGCTGGAGTAGCAATATTCATATCAGATAAAATAGACCTTAAAATAAAGAATGTTACAAGACACAGGAAGGACACTACATAATGATCAAGGGATCAATCCAAGAAGAAGATATAACAATCATAAATATATATGCACCCAACATTGGAGCACCTAAATACATAAGGCAAATGCTAATGGCTATAGAAGAGGAAATCAACAGTAACACAAAAATAGTGGGGGAATTTAAACCCTCACTTACACCAATGGGCATATCATCCAGAGAGAAAATTAATAAGAAAACACAAGCTTT
This sequence comes from Grampus griseus, assembly GCF_964374135.1. Taxonomy (NCBI): domain Eukaryota; kingdom Metazoa; phylum Chordata; class Mammalia; order Artiodactyla; family Delphinidae; genus Grampus; species Grampus griseus. Next base: position 106,354 of record NW_028133180.1, on the reverse strand, counting down.
AAATGACACAATAGACCAGATAGATTTAACTGATATTTATAGGACAGTTCATCTAAAAAATGATTACACTTTCTTCTCAAGTGCACACAGAACATTCTCCAGGACAGATTATATCTTGGGTCACAGATGAAGCCTCGGGAAATTTAAGAAAATTGAAATCATAGAAAAAATCTTTTCTGACTACACCACTATGAGATTATAAACAAATTACAGGAAAAAACACCATAAAAAACACAAATTCATGGAGGTTAAACAATACACTACTAAATGACCAAGAGATCACTGAAGAAATCAAAGAGGAAATCAAAAAATACCTAGAGACAAATGACAATGAAAATACTATGATCCAAAACCTATAGGATGCAGCAAAAGCAGTTCTAAGCAGGAAGATTATAGAAATACAATCCTACCTCAAAAAACAAGAAAAATCTCAAATAAACAATCTAACCTTATGCCTAAAGGAACTAGAGAAAAAAGAACAAAGAAAACCCAAAGTTACCAGAAGGACAGAAATCATAATGATCAGAACAGAAATAAATGAAATAGAAACAAAGAAAACAATAGGAAAGACAAATAAAACTAAAAGCTTGTTCTTTTAAAAGATAAACAAAATTGACAAACCTTTAGCTAGACTCATCAAGAAAAAGAGTGAGAGGACTCAAATCAATAAAATTAAAAATGAAAAAGCATAAATTACAACAGACACCGCAGAAATACAAAGCAGTAGTCTCCTAAGAGACTACTACAAGCAATTCTATGCCAATAAAATGGGCAACCTGGAAGAAATGGACAAGTTCTTAGAAAGGTATAACCTTCTAAGACTGAACCAGGAAGAAACAGAAAATATGAACATACCAATCACAAGTAATGAAACTGAAACTGATTAAAAATCTTCCAACAAACAAAAGTCTTGGACTAGATGGTTTCACAGGCGAATTCTATCAAACATTTAGAGAAGAGATAATACCCTTCCTTCTGAAACTCTTCTAAAAATTTTGAGAGAAATGAACACTCCCAAACTCATTCTACAAGGCCACCATCACCCTGATACAAAAACCAGAAAAAGATACAACAAAAAAAGAAAATTACAAGCCAATATCACTGATGAATATAGATGCAAAAATTCTCAACAAAATACTAGCAAACATAATTCAACAACATATTAAAAGATCATACAATGGCCCTGGAGCCCGAGGGGAGGGCGGCCTCACTGAGGCTGTTGGCTCTGGAGGGGCCTCACCAGCCGAAGCTGCGACAGTCCTTGGGATCACGGACCAGAGTCAGTACAACGTGTAGGAGATTCAAGATGGCAGAAGAGTAAGATGCCACCTTCCTCCCAACAAATACATCAGAAATACAGCTACATGTGGAACAGCTCGTACAGAACACCTACTGAACGCTGGCAGAAGACTTTAGACCTCCCCAAAGGCAAGAAAGTTCCCCAAGTACTTGGGTAGGGCAAAAGAAAAAAGAAAAAACAGAGACAAAAGAATAGGGATGGGACCTGAACCACTGGGAGGGAGCTGTGAGGGAGGAAAGGTTTCCACACAGTAGAAGCCCCTTCCCGGGTGGAGACTGCGAGTGGTGGAGGGGAAGCTTCGGAGCCGCGGAGGAGAGCGCAGCAACAGAGGTGCGAAGGGCAAAGCGGAGAGATTCCCACACAGAGGAACTGTGCTGACCAGCACACACTAGCCCGACAGGCTTGTCTGCTAACTGCTGGGACGGGTGGGGGTTGGGAGTTGAGGCTCGGGCTTCGGAGGTCGGATCCCAGCGAGAGGACTGGGGTTGGCGGCGTGAACACAGCCTGAAGGGGGCTAATGCGCCACAGCGATGTGGGAGGGAGTCCGGGAAAGTCTTGACCTGCCAAAGAGACAAGAAACATTTTCTTGCCTCTTTCTTTCCTGGTGCGCGAGGAGAGGTGATTAAGAGTGCCGCTTAAAGGAGATCCAGAGAAGGTAGCGAGCCATGGCTATCAGCACGGACCCCAGAGACGGACATGGGATGCTAAGGCAGCTGCTGCCGCCACCAAGAAGCCTGTGTGCAAGCACAGGTCACTATCCACACCTCTCTTCCTGGGAGCCTGTGCAGCCCACCACTGCCAGGGTCCCGTGTTCCAGGGAAAACTTCCCCGAGAGAACGCATGGTGCGCTTTAGCCTGCAGCAACGTCACGCCGGCCTCTGCTGCCACAGTGTCGCCCCGCATCTGTACCCCTCGCTACCCCAGGCCTGAATGAGCCAGAGCTGCTTCTTTAACTCTGCCCTGTCTGAGAGAAGAACAGATGCCCTCAGGCGACCTAAACACAGAGGTGTGTCCAATTCCAAAGCTGAACACCAGGAACTGTGCGAACAAAGAAGAGAAAGGGAAATTTCTCCCAGCAGCCTAAGGAGCAGCAGATTAAATATCCACAATCAACTTTATGTACCCTGCATCTGTGGAATACCTGAATAGACAACGAATCATACCAAATTGAGGAGGTGGACTTTGGGAGCAACGATATATATGTTTTTTTCCCTTTTTCTCTTTTTGTGAGTGTGTATGTGTATGCTTCTGTGTGTGATTTTTCCTGTATAGCTTTGGTTATACCATTTGCCTTTGGGTTCTGTCAGTCTCTTTTTTTTTTTTTTTTTTTTTAAGTTTTTTTCCTTAATAATTATTTTTTATTTTAATAATTTTATATTTTTAATTTTCCTTTATTTTATTTTCCTTTATTTTATATTCTTTCTTTCTTTCTTTCCTTCTTTCTTTCTTCTTTCTTTCTTTCTTTCTTTCTTTCTTTCTTTCTTTCTTTCTTTCTTTCTTTCTTTCTTTCTTTCTTTCTTTCTTTCTTTCGTTCTCCATTTCATTCTAAGCCATGTGGAGGACAGGCTCTTGGTGCCAGCTAGGCATCAGGACTGTGCCACTGAGGTGGGAGAACCAAGTTCAGGACACTGGTCCACAAGAGACTTCCCAGCTCCACGTAATATGAAATGGCAAAAATTTCCCAGAGATCTCCTTCTCAATGCCAAGACCCAGATCCACTCAATGACCATCAAGCTACAGTGCAGGATACCCTAAGCCAAACAACTAGCAAGACAGGAACACAACCCCATCCATTAGCAGAGGGGTGGCTTAAATCATAATAAGGTCACAGACACCCCAAAACACACCACCAGACGTGAACCAGCCCACCAGAAAGACAAGATCCAGCCTCGTCCACCAGAACACAGGAACTAGTCCCCTCCACCAGGAAACCTACACAACCCACTGAACCAACATTAGCCACTGGGAACAGACATCAAAAACAATGGGAATTACGAACCAGCAGCCTGCAAAAAGGAGACCCCAAACACAGTAACTTAAGCAAAATGAGAAGACAGAAACACACACAGCAGATGAAGGAGCAAGGCAAAAACCCGCCAGACCTAACAAATGGAGAGGAAATAGGTAGTCTAGCAGAAATGGAATTCAGAATCATGATAGTAAATATGATAAAAATGTTGGAAATAGAATGGAGAAAATAGAGGAAATGTTTAACAAGGACTTAGAAGAACTAAAGAGCAAACAAAGAGAAATGAGCAACACAATAAAAATTCTCTAGGAGGGATCAAGAGCAGAATAACTGAGGCAGAAGAACGGATAAGTGATCTGGAAGATAAAATAGTGGAAATAACTACTGCAGAGCAGAATAAAGAAAAAAGAATGAAAAGAACTGAGGACAGTCTCAGAGACCTCTGGGACAACATTAAATGCACCAATGTTCAAATTATAGGGGTCTCAGAGGAAGAAGAGAAAAAGAAAGGGACTGAGAAAATATCTGAAGAGATTATAGTTCAAAATGACGCTAATATGGGAAAAGAAATAGTTAATCAAGTCCAGGAAGCACAGAGAGTCCCATACAGGATAAATCCAAGGAGAATCATGCCAAGACACATAATAATCAAACTATCAAAAACTAAATACAAAGAAAAAATATTAAAAGCAGCAGGGGAAATACAACAATTAACACACAAGGGAGTCCCCATAAGGTTAACAACTGATCTTTCAGCAGAAACTCTGCAAGTCAGAAGGGAGTGGCAGGACATATTTAAAGTGATGAAAGAAAAACCTACAACCAAGATTACTCTATGCAGCAATGATCTCATTCAGATTTGATGGAGAAATTAAAAGCTTTACAGACAAGCAAAAGCTAAGATAATTCAGCACCACCAAACCAGCTTTACAACAAATGCTAAAGGAACTTCTCTAGGCAGGAAAGAAAAGAGAAGGAAAAGACCTACAATAATAAACCCAAAACAATTGAGAAAATGGTAATAGGAGCATACATATCGATAATTACCTTAAATGTAATGGGATTAAATGCTCCAACCAAAAGACATAGACTGGCTGAATGGATACAAAACGAAGACCTGTATATATGCTGTCTACAAGAGACCCACTTCAGACATAGGGACACATACAGACTGAAAGTGAGAGGATGGAAAAAGATATTCCATGCAAGTGAAAATCAAAAGAAAGCTGAAGTCTCAATTCTCATATCAGACAAAATAGACTTTAAAACAAAGACTACAGCAAGAGACAAAGAAGGACAGTACAGGATGATCAAGGACTTGATCAAAGAAGAAGATATAACAATTGTAAATATATATGCACCCAACATAGGAGCACCACAATACATAAGACAAATGCTAACAGCCATGAAGGGGGAAAATGACAGTAGCACAATCATAGTAGGGGACTTTAACACCCCACTTTCTCAAATGGACAGATCATCCAAAATGAATTAAATAAGGAAACACAAGCTTTAAATGACGTATTAAACAAGATGGACTTAGTTGATATTTATAGGACATTTCATCTAAAAAAAAACAGAATACATATTCTTCTCAAGTGCTCATGGAATATTCTCCAGGATAGATCATATCTTGGGTCACAACTCAAGCCGTGGTAAATTTAAGAAAATTGAAATCATATCAAGTATCTTTTCTGACCACGATGCTATCAGACTAGATATCAATTACAGGAAAAACTCTGTAAGAAATACAAACACATGAAGCCTAAACAACACACTACATAATAACCAAGAGATCACTGAAGAAATCAAAGAGGAAATCAAAAGTACCTAGAAACAAATGACAATGAAAACACAGTGACACAAAACCTATGGGATGCAGCTAAAGCAGTTCTAAGAGGGAAGTTTATACCTATACAAGCCTATCTTAAGAAACAAGAAACATCTCAAATAAACAACCTAAACTTATACCTAAATGAACTAGAGAAAGAAGAACAAAAACCCCCAAAGTTAGCAGTAAGAAAGAAATCATAAAGATCAGATCAGAAATAAATGAAAAAGAAATGAAGGAAATGATAACAAAGATCAATAAAATTAAAAGTCGGTTCTTTGAGAAGATAAACTAAATTGATAAAAGATTAGCCAGAGTCATCAAGAAAAAAATGAGAGAAGACTCAAATCAATAGAATTAGAAATGAAAAAGGAGAAAAATAACTGACACTGCAGAAATACAAACGATCATGAGAGATTACTACAAGCAAATATATGCCAATAAATTGGACAAGCTGGATGAAATGGACAAACTCTTAGAAATGCACAACTTCCGAGACTGAACCAGGAAGAAATAGAAAATATGAACAGACCAATCACAAGCACTGACATTGAAACTGTGATTAAAAATCTTCCAACAAAGAAAAGCCCAGGACCAGATGGCTTCACAGGCGAATTCTATCAAACATTTAGAGAAGAGCTAACACCTATCTTTCTCAAACTCTTCCAAAATATAGCAGAGGGAGGAACACTCCCAAACTCATTTTACGAGGCCACCATCACTCTGATACCATAACCAGACAAAGATATCTCAAAAAAAAGAGAAAACTACAGACCAATATCACTGATGAACATAGATGCAAAAATCCTCAACAAAATCCTAGCAAACGGAATCCAACAGCACATTAAAGGGATCATACAACATGATCAAATGGGTTTTATCCCAGGAATGCAAGGATTCTCCAATATATGCAAATCAATCAACGTGATACACCATATTAAGAAGTTGAAGGAGAAAAACCATATGATCATCTCAATAGATGCAGAGAAAGCTTTCGACAAAATTCAACACCCATTTATGATAAAAACCCTGCAGAAAGTAGGCATAGAGGGAACTATCTTCAACATAATAAAGGCCATATATGACAAACCCACAGCCAACATTGTCCTCAATGGTGAAAAACTGAAAGCATTTCCACTAAGATCAGGAAAAAGACAAGGTTTCCCACACTCGCTACTATTATTCAACATAGTTTTGGAAGTTTTAGCCACAGCAATCAGAGAAGAAAAAGAAATAAAGGGAATCCAAATGAGAAAAGAAGAACTAAAGCTGTCAGTCTTTGTAGATGACCTGATACTATACATAGAGAATCCTAAAGATGCTACCATAAAACTACAAAAGTTAATCAATGAATTTGGTAAAGTAGCAGGATACAAAATTAATGCACAGGAATCTCTTGCATTCCTCTACACTAATGATGAAAAATCTGAAAGTGAAATTATGAAAACACTTCCATTTTCCATTGCAACAAAAAGAATAAAATATCTAGGAATAAACCTACCTAAGGAGACAAAAGACCTGTATGCAGAAATTATAAGACACTGATGAAAGAAATTAAAGATGATACAAATAGATGGAGAGATATACCATGTTCTTGGATTGGAAGAATCAACATTGTGAAAATGACTCTACTACCCAAAGCAATCTACAGATTCAATGCAATTCCTATCAAGCTACCACTGGCATCTTTCACAGAACTAGAACAAAAATTTTCACAATTTGTATGGAAATGCAAAAGACCCCGAATAGCCAAAGCAATCTTGAGAAAGAAAAACGGAGCTGGAGGAATCAGGTTCCCTGACTTCAGACTATACTACAAATCTACAGTAATCAAGATAATATGGTACTGGCGCAAAAACAGAAATATAGATCAATGAAAATAGAATTGAAATCCCAGATATAAACCCATGCACATATGATCACCTTACCTTTGATAAAGGAGGCAAGAATATACGGTGGAGAAAAGACAACCTCTTCCGTAAGTGGTGCTGGGAAAACTGGACAGCTACATGTAAAATTATGAAATTAGAACACTCCCTAACAACATACACAAAAATAAACTCAAAATGGATTCAAGACCTAAACGTAAAGCCAGACACTATAAAACTCTTAGAGGAAAACATAGGCAGAACACTCTATGACATAAATCACAGCAAGATCCTTTTTGACCCACCTCCTAGAGACATGGAAATAAAAACAAGAATAAACAAATGGGACCTAATGAAACTTAAAAGCTTTTGCGCAGCAAAGGAAACCATAAACAAGACCAAAAGACAACCCTCAGAATGGGAGAAAATATTTTCAAATGAAGCAGCTGACAACGGATTAATCTCCAAAACATACAAGCAAGTTATGCAGCTCAATATCAAAAAACAAACAAACAATGCAATCCAAAAATGGGCAGAAGACCTAAATAGACATTTCTCCAAAGAAGATATACTGATTGCCAACAAACACATGAAAGAATGCTCAACATCATTAATCATTAGAGAAATGCAAAACGAAACTATAATGAGATATCATCTCACAACCGTCAGAATGGCCACCATCAAAAAATCTACAAACAATAAATGATGTAGAGTGTGTGGAGAAAAGGGAACCCTGTTGCCCTGTTGGTGGGAGTGTAAATTCAAACAGGCCCTATAGAGAACAGTATGGATGTTCCTTAAAAGACTAAAAATAAGACTTCCATACCACCCAGCAATCCCACTACTTGGCATACACCCTGAGAAAACCATAATTCAAAAAGAGTCATGTACCAACATGTTCATTGCAGCTTTATTTACAATAGCCAGGACATGGAAGCAACCTAATTGTCCAGCAACAGATGAATGGATAAAGAAGATATGGCACATATATACAATGGAATATTACTCAGCCATGAAAAGGAACGAAACTGAGTTATTTGTAGTGAAGTGAATGGACCTAGAGACTGTCATATGGAGTAAAGGAAGTCAGAAAGAGAAAAACAAATACTGTATGCTAACACATATATATGGAATTTAAAAAATTGTGGTCAGAAGAACCTATGGGCAAGACGGGAATAAAGATGCAGACCTACTAGAGAATGGACTTGAGGATACGGGGAGGGGGAAGGGTAAACTGGGACAAAGTGAGAGAGTGGCATGGTCATATATACACAACCAAATGTAAAATAGATAGCTAGTGGGAAGCAGCCGCATAGCACAGGGAGATCAGCTTGGTGACCAGCTAAAGGGGTGGGATAAGGAGGGAGGGAGGAATGGAGATGCAAGAGGGAAGAGATATGGGAACATATGTATATGTATAACTGATTCACTTTGTTATAAAACAGAAACTGGCACACCATTGTAAAGCAATTATATTCTAATAAAATGTTAAAAAAATCATACACCAAAATCAAGTAGAATTTGTCTAAGGGATGCAAGGATTCATCAATATATGCCAATCAATTAATGTGATACACCATATTAACAAAGTGAAAAATAAAAACCATATGTTCATCTCAATAGATGCAGAAAAGTCTTTTGACAAAATTCAACGTCAATTTATGATAAAAACTGTCCAGGAAATGGGCATAGAGGGAATCCACCTCAACATAATAAAGACCATATATGACAAACCCACAGCAAATATCATTCTCACTGGTGAAAACTGAAAGCATTTCCTCTAAGATCAGGAGCAAGACAAGGATGTCCACTCTTGCCACTATTATCCAACATAGTTTTGGAAGTCCTAGTCATGGCAATTAGTGAAGAAAAAGGAATAAAAGGAAACCAAATCAGAAAGAAGAAATAAAACTGTCACTGCTTGCAGATGACATGATAGTATACACAGAAAATCCTAAAGATGCCACCAAAAAAATAATAGAGCTAATCAATGAGTTTGGTAAAGTTGCATGATACAAAACTAATGCACAGAAATCTCTTGCATTCTTATACACTGACAATGAAAGATCAGAAAGAGAAACTAAAGAAACAATCCCATTCACCGTTGCAACAAAAAAAGTAAAATACCTGGGAATAAACTTACATAGGAGGTAAAAGACCTGTACTCAGAAAACTATAAGACAGTCATGAAAGAAATGAAAGATGACACAAATAGATGGAGAGATATACCATGTTCTTGGATTGGAAGAATCAACATTGTGAAAATGACTATACTACACAAAGCAGTCTACAGATTCAATGCTATCCCTATCAAATTACCAGTGTCATTTTTTGCAGAACTAGAACAAAAAAATCTTAAAATTTGTATGGAGACACAAAAGATCCTGAATAGCCAAAACAGTCTTGAGGAGAAAAAACGGAGCTGGAGGAATCAGACTCCCTGATTTCAGTCTAGACTACAAAGCTACAGTAATCAAGACAATATGGTACTGACACAAAAACAGAAATCTACATCGATGGATCAGGATAGAAAGCCCAAAGATAAACCCATGAACCTGTGTTCACCTAATCTATGACAAAGGAGGCAAGGATATACAATGGAGAAAAGACAGTCTCTTCAGTAAGTGGTGCTGGAAAAACTGGACAGCTACATGTAAAACAATGAAATTACAACACTTACTAACACCATACACAAAAATAAACTCAAAATGGATTCGAGACCTAAATGTAATATTGGACACTATAAAACTCTTAGAGGAAAACATAGGAAGAACACTCTTTGACATAAATCATAGCAAGATCTTTTCTGACCCACCTCCTAGAGTAATGGAAATGAAAACAAAAATATAGAAATGGGACCTAATGATACTTAAAAGCTTTTGCACAACAAAGGAAACTATAAACAAGATGAAAAGACAACCCTCAAAATGGGAGAAAATATTTGCAAATGAATAAACAGACAAAGGATTAATCTCCAAAATATATAAACAGCTTATGCAGCTCAATATCAAAAAAACAAACAACCCAATCCAAAAAAGGGCAGAAGAGCTAAATAGACATTTCTCCAAAGAAGACATACAGATGGCCAAGAAGCACATGAAAAGCTGCTCAACATCATTAATTATTGGAGTACGCAAATCAAAATTACAATGAGGTATCACCTCCTATGGGTTAGAATGGGCATCATCAGAAAATCTACAAACAATAAATGCTGGATAGGGTGTGGAGAAAAGGGAACCCTTTTGCACTGTTGGTGGGAATATAAATTAATACAGCCACTATGGAGAACAGTATGGAGGTTTCTTAAAAAACTAATAGAATTACCATATGACTCAGCAATCTCCCTACTGGGCATATACCCAGAGAAAACCATAATTCAAAAAGACAGATACACCCCAATGTTCATTGCAGCACTATTTACAATAGCCAGGTCATGGAAGCAACTTAAATGTCCATCGGCAGATGAAAGGATAAAGAAGATATGATATATAGAGATGATGGAATATTACTCAGGCTTAAAAAGGAATGAAACTGGGTCATTTGTAGAGATGTGGATGGACCTAGAGACTGTCATACAGAGTGAAGTAAGTCAGAAAGAGAAAAACAAATATCATATATTAATACATATATGTGGGATCTACCAAAATGGTAGAGACGAACTGGTTTGCAAGGCAGAAATAGAGACACAGATGTAGAGAACAAACGTATGGACACCAAGGGGGGAAAGTGGTGGGCATGGGGGTTGAGATGAATTGGAAGATTGAGATTGACATTTATGTACTAATATGTATGAAATAGATAAATAAGAACCTGCTGCATAGCACAGGGAACTCCACTTCGCTGTACAGTTGAAACTAGCACAGCATTGTAATACACTATACCCCAATTAAAATAAACTTTTTTTTAAAATTCATATCCAACTAAAATAAATAAATAAATAACCCATCTCCCAGCTTCTGACTAGTGGGCAAAGCTTTCAAAGGAAAGCTTCTGTTTTTTCTCTGTAGGTTGCCAGATTGGTAGGAACAGAAGCCACATTTCTAGTGACTACGGAGGAAATTAGTAAGCAGGGTCTAGGAAGTAGTCATTAAAATGGTTTTCATTGAATGGAATTCGCCCAATATTAGCATTAGGAGCAATAGAGTGTTGCAACATCCAGACTTTGAGTCGCCATCAGTTATTTCCATTATCCATAGGAAGAGCAGTAGGCTCTGTTTATATCAGAGTTTCTACATGAAATGTTCGTATTTTAAATTTGTCATATTTTGATATTGTGAAGACACTATGGTCAACAGATAGAGTATATTTTTAAGGAATAAACCCTACTGGACCCTTTCAAAAGATTTTGAAATTTTGGTGGATGATCCAAACCCAGCTGTCTTTATTAGGAATATACAAGAGCTTGAAGCAGCCTATACAAAATATAAAGAAAAGATGGGATTACTTGAAAGACAAACTTGGCTTCTTTTTCAAGAGTTAATATACCCACCTCACACCAGTTAGAATAGGCATCATCAGAAAATCTAGAAACAACAAATGCTGGAGAGGGTGTGGAGAAAAGGGAACCCTTTGCACTGTTGGTGGGAATGTAAATTGAAAACAGCATGCAGCTTCCTTAAAAAACTAAAAATAGAATTACCATATGACCCAGAAATCCCACTACTGGGCATATACCCAGAGAAAACCATAATTCAAAAAGACACATGCACCCCAATATTCACTGCAGCACAATTTACATTAGCCAGGTCATGGAAGCAACCTAAATGCCCATCGACAGACGAATGGATAAAGAAGATGTGATACATATACACAATGGACTATTACTCAGCCATAAACAGGAACAAAATTGGGTCATTTGTAGGGACGTGGATGGACCTAGAGACTGTCATACAGAGTGAAGTAAGTCAGAAAGGGAAAAACAAATATCGTATATTAATGCATATGTATGGAATCTAGAAAAATGGTGCAGATGAACTTGTTTGCAAGGCAGAAATAGAGACACAGATGTAGAGAAAAAATGTATGGACACCAAGGGGGAAAAGTGTGTGTGGGGGGGTGGTGGGATGAACTGGGAGATTGGGATTGATATATATACACTAATATGTATAAAATAGATAACTAATAAGAATCTGCTGTATAAAAAATAAATTAATTAAATAAATAAATAAATAAATAAATAAAAATAAAGGAAAGCTTCAAGGATGTGCAGGTGAGAGCTACATGCAGAACAGCACAGTCGGCTCTGACAATCATCTTGAAACTGGTCTGGTCAGTGTCATCTTGATTGTTTTAAGCACAGTTAATCTTCAATTCCAGGGTCAATTTGTTCCCATTTTCTTGAGGCCAGTTCCTGGAATTGTGCAAACCATAGATTCAGTACTGCTCAAGATGGAGCAGTTTATGTCATGGCTACAATCTGGTCATCATGCAGTTAGCTTTTTCCCTCTAGCAGTGGTTATGGTACCTGCAAAACAACACAGGAATGTGTCTCAGATACTGTTATCTATGTACTTCAGGGAGAAACTAAAGATTCTGTGACTGCTATATGACTGATTTACAGTGTAAATTGTAAACAGTTCTTCTGGCCCAGCTGCTATTTTTGCACTACATGTCTACATCCTTTCAATCATTAATTCTTGAGTCAGGCTTTTGTGACTCAGGAGAGGCCCCTAGAAGACTAAAGCCTTTTTCTGCAAACAAGAAACTGGGAACATGGAAGGGCTTTCGTACCAGGGAGGGCCCAGCAGGGTCCTGCTCAATTTCAGCAACATTTTAAATTATTCTTAGAGATTACCTTGAATTTCACTGGGACATTTGAGAGTGTAGGGCCATCACAGATCAAGTGGTTTGAGGCAAGAAAGCATGAGACGAGTTTTGGAAACAGCAATCCCCTTAACAGCTGTGTTAAGGAAATGTGGGAGCTCAGATGGAAATTCTAGGTGGTGTCAGCTTGTGCAGGATTTTTAAACAGTTGATATCTTCTCTCCTTCTTCAAGTGCTTCAATTATTCTCACTCATAAATCCTAGCATACCACTCCCTGCTTTAGGTTAAGCCAGGGATGTGACTGTCTGCACATGTGGCCACTTCTGCCTCTCATAGCAGACATCTCTAATCAATATTCACACTCTTTCCAGTCAAGCCAAAACTCAGCCTCAGTGCTCTCAATTCACTATTGATTTTGAAGGGATGAAATGCTGTTGCTTTCCCAGACCTAATCGTATGTTTACAGGATCTTAGCCCTTAATGGGACCTTAGAGGAAATTTTAGCCAATCGCGTCATATTGGAGAACAAAAGAGTTGAGGCCCAGACAAGTTAAGGGATGTGCCCAACATCTCACAGGCAGTGAGGGGCAAGTATCAGTAGTGCTATCTCTTTACTCCCTTGGCTCCTTCCCTATGTCTCTAAGGACACTGTGTCACATCCAAGGAGAAGGTGACTAGTACTTTGGTACCACTCGACTCCCAAGAGGCAACATTGGCACTCTTCCCAGAGATGGATGCTTTGCCAATGCACTCCCTCCCCTTCCACAGCCAGTCTTCAACTTCCACAGGTGAGTGCATTGGTATTCCATTGGAACTAGCCTCTCACCAGGTCCAGGACTTTATTTCCCCCTTTACATAACTCCTAGGACAGTGGAGGGTCTTCTAGAAACATATCATAGAGGGACAAGGGGTGGAGGGAGGAGATAAACTATTCACACTTTTCTCGAGACTCATCCTCTCACTCTTCTCTCTCCATGGGACTGCTTTTAATGCTATGATACAGAACATCTCACATTAGAATCTGAGCATCTTATTTCCAAACTGATAAATTAAAGGGGGAAATGATTCATGTTGCAAATGGATTTCCCACATTAAAAAAAAAGGCCACAAGTTCTCTTTAAGTAGCATCTTCTAGAGTGTTTGTTGACAGATTGTTAAGTAATTAGCTGTGGTAAGCTCGAAACTGAAATGTTCTAAGCCATGACTGCTGGTTAAGTATCAAGCAGAAATTAAGATAAAGCAAATATCACATGATTATGACTTTTTTATGCGATTTTTTTTACATCTTTATTGGAGTATAATTGTTTTACAATGGTGTGTTAGTTTCTGCTTTATAACAAAGTGAATCAGTTATACATATACATATGTTCCCATATCTCTTCCCTCTTGTGTCTCCCTCCCTCCCACTCTCCCTATCCCACCCCTCCAGACGGTCACAAAGCACCGAGCTGATTTTTACAATAGGGTGCAATTTGCTTGGTTTTAAGTTTTTATTTTACTGGATTAGCAGCTAAAATACAGGAATGTTGGCAGCCCCAAACCTCCTCTGTCCTCTATACAAGGACAGTCCTCCCCTCCTAAAAGCCTCTTATGAGTAACCCAGAGCTCTCCTTTTTGATTTACTTTGTTTCATTCTTGGAAATAATGTGATAAATATGTTCCATGTGTCTCCAGATGGAGCCATCAACAACCCTTCTTTTCCCCCAAAGCCTAGAGAAAAAAGCGCCCTCACGAAAATGTGTCTAGATGGAGCATCAGATGATTAGCATTGTGTCTGGCATGGTCGCCTCCCAGTGTCATGTCTCTGCTGCCCGGTCACCCCATTGTTTGTCTGCAAGGTGGGGCTGGGGTTTCTCAAGCTTTGACTCACCTTCAGAAATGAGTCTTGCCTGTGCCCTCCCCTCCCTGATGGAGTCACAGGCGCATACCTGCTCTCAGTTGTCTGCTCCATAGAGAGGCAAGATGCAGAGCCTGGCTTCCTGATTTCAATACATTATGGTCCTTTGAAATGAGAGAACAGATGCAGGACTCATGATCGACCAGGCAACAGTCCCATGGCCAGGCTGGGGAGATGTGGGTGGGAGCAGGCACTACAGAGTTGGCATTCAACATAGCTTCTCAGGGCCCACCTCACCTGGAGAAGTTGTTTACATGAGGGTGATCTGAGGGGTGCCAGGAAGTCTCCCCTCCTTTGAAAGAACAATCCAATCCCCCAGCCATTTAGGGTGCCTGGCAACAAGCCATTACAGATTTCAGAGACTTGGGTGGGCCATCCTTTCTGGATTCCAGATCCAGCTACCATCAGAGCCACATTTTTCTCATCTATAACATTAATAATACAGTTAGCTTTCTTCATAGAGAATTGTGAAAACTGTATACAGAGGTGCTTTATAAGGTTTAATGACTAATAAAAATGCACCTGTGCCTGGCAGTGTAAGGGAGAGGGATGAGTTAGGGTCTCAGAGGAAGAAGGGTGGACAGGCTTGGTGGGAAAGAGAGCCTGGTGTGTGCCAGGGAAGAAAAACTATACTGTAATGGTACAAGAGGTGGAGACCACCAGAACCAGCTTCCTAATTTTGTCATTAATGTAGACCCTGGTAGAAAACAACACAGTGACACAGGCACTTCAGCTGACTGAAAATTGCTATGAAGTCAGAAGATCTGTGATCCAACTCTGGCTTTGACATTAACCCTGTGTGACCTTGGGTCAAGCATGTCCTCATTCCAAGTCTCAGTTTCTCCCTCTATAAAATGAGGATATTGTGGCCAAGAGGGAAGTTGAGTGCCAGAGTTTTGAAAAGTTTAACGCGTTAGATGCATATGAGCTTGAATGACTCTTGGAGATTTATGACCTAGAGGACACTGCCACCTCAACTCCAGCCATGTTCTCTATAAAGGCCACCCCTGGAGTACCCTCTGAGATGACAACTGTGTTATAAGACAAGGTTGATCATTAGATAGAGTTCTCCAAACTAAGCAGGAGTTGTTGATGGACAAAGTAAGAGGCAAATGAGCAGACTGAGAAAAATAAAAAGTAACGTGTATTCCAGAGAAGCTGTGTGGGTGACAGACAGGTGGCACAATCCACCCCATCGTGAGCAGCACACGTACACTGATGCCTTCTACGTGCCAGGCGCGGGAGAACACCTTGATCAGTGCCCACGCCAAATCCATCCTGTCCCATGTTTCCCTTTCGGAGAATTTGCATCAGGATGAGCATACTGGAGTGGGAACAGGGGACAGGGGCATAGGTGGAGAAGGTATAGAGGGCAACCGACTTAACTCAGGCTACTGATTTAAATAATACTGTCATCCAAAATCATCCTTAGAGAAACACAAAGAATAATGTTTGACCAGAAAACTGGGGACCTGTGCAAGTGAATATGACCCATAAATTAACCTTAAAACCTTCCTTCCAGCACATTGACAAATTGTATGAAGAATGTAGAGCAGGAAATAGGTTCATTTGACACATGCTCCACCATGACAAAAATGGAAAATGCAAAAAATTGGTGAAAAATATACCAAAATTCTTATTACTGATTAAGAAGTTGTACATGAATGGCAATGAACTTCAGTGACTGCATTTTTAATCAAGTGATTTCAACTTTCTCATGAATTTACCCTAGATTTGATGTGAAACAAAATGTGTTTAAATAATTCATATGTATTAAATACATACAAAATTAGTTGCATGAATGGCATTGCATAATACATTGGGTTTCCCAATAATTTCAAAGCGACAGGAAGACAGAAAATTTGAACAATCCTCTGAGATTTCTTCAAAAATTGAAGACATCCAATGAGGTCACTTAGGAGAAATCAGATTGCGGCATCGGTTATGTCCCTTTGGCAGATATGAGCAAAAAGCTTCATTTCTGTTGTAAGTCTTGGGTCTGAGCTGCCAGCTCATCTGAGATATGGTAGGGGATGCTCTGTGCCTAGAGAATTCCTTGTGGCAAGAAGTAAAACAGATTTTAAAAGGTCACAGGAATTTGACTGCTGGATGTTCTTTATTTGAACGAGCAAACAGTGACAGGAGGACCGTAGTGGTCAACGCGTTACTACACGTTTCCAAGTGTCAAGATAGGGAATCATATGAGATGATCTGCAAATTTCCCTCAGACCATTTTCAAAGACGAAACGACACTTTGTTTAGCAAACTATGAATCAAACCGAAATGAATTGTAAAAAAGACTTGAGGTAAAGACACATGTGTCACCAGGTAGTGAGGCCCATTTCAAACCAGTACGTACAACAAAATTGCCACCAGATCAAGTGTAACTAGGCAGGGAGTTTTAGTGTCAAGGATGGTAGAAGATAGGAAAGGGTCATCGTCCGCAGTCAAGGAATGGAACTTTTGACTACAAGTTAGGGAGCGCTCCAAGAGCTCCCACTGCCTTAAACCACTGAAACTGAGAGCTAAGGCAGGGACTCTGTGAGTCATGGGAACATAATCCAGTGAGGAGATCCTGGAAGAGGATATTCCCTGTTTTCAGCATCCCTGCCAAGCCAGTTATGGATGGATTTGCATTTGGGTTGGGAAATGATTGGACCAGGCCAAGTTTGGTAGTTCGCTTACCCCTGGGTGGGGCAGTAAATTCCAATAAAAAGGTCTTCTGCTGCACGACGGCATCCTCCTGCTATTCGAGTTCCGATTGCATTTGGAGAACCTGGTGAGTCTGATTCTTCATTTCAACTTTGTTCTTGGACACCCAAAAGTTGAGTTTATGCTGGAGTCAGCAAGCTTGATGGGTCCAAAGTTATCATCATGGGTATAATTCTATTTGGTGGATGAGAACGTGGAATGTGGGCACAATGTTGTATTGTATTTACTAGATTACTGATACCTAGTTTGAATTCCTCTATTGAAAAAGAAATTAACAGGAAATATTGACATGAAGGGATAAAGAGCAAAGTATTTACCTTCTTCTATGCCTTTCTCTTGGACCTCTGCTGTGATTTCAGAGGCATTTATCTTAGAAGGTGTGAGACCCTTACACTCATCCTGATTGCCCTTTGCTCTGGATATAAATCATCCTGTTGGGACTTCATGAGAGAAAATGTTGACAGAAATTTCTTGTGAGCTTGCCCATGATTTTAGAACATGTGAGGGCCTTTTCTGAAGATGTCGTTTTCATAAAAAAGTAAAAAAGAAAGAAAGAAAAAAAGAAAGAAAGAAGGAAACAAAGAAAGAAACCAAAAGAGAAAACATTGCATGTTTCTTCAAAACAAAGATATTTTCTTTAGAAAAATTGTATGAGAAAAGAGGTTTTCTCTGGGCTGATGTAACGATTTTCTGAAGAGCGAGAGAGAAGTTAGAAATTCACTAAAAGGTATTAAAGATATTAAAGCACATACTTAGAGATTGGTGAGATACTATCTGTTGTTATTCCACAAGATTTTGCTGTTTTCCCTATAGGAATTCCTTGTTGTGAACACGGTCATATACTTTCTTTCAGATATTAAGACTCCAGAAAGATGTCTTCTCAACATCAGCAGTGCAAGCAGCCCTGCCAGCCACCACCAGTGTGCACACCAAAATGCCATGACCCTTGCCCACCTTGCAAGTGTCCAGACTCTTGCCCACCTTGCAAGTGTCCAGACCCTTGCCCACCTAGAAAGTGCCCTGACCCATGCGTGCCTCAGCAGTGCAAGCAGAAATGCCCTCCTGGGGCACCTGTTCAACATTGCTAGCAGAAGTGGCCACCCAAGAGTAGGTAAGAGCTTGAGCTTTTATCTGCATCTGGAAAGGATAAGGACAATCAGCTCAACTAGTTCCAGAGCTCCACCTTCCTCTTCTCTTCAAAGCCTATCATGGATACGGAAGAAGCTTCTCCACCCTTCAGCCTCAATATGCGAGTGGTGCTTCCTGACAGACAGAGGTTTCTTACCTGCGGGTGCTGTACTGCTTCCCTCTGGGAGGTGCCCAAGAAAGCATCGCAGAGCCTCAGAAGGAAGAGCAGCCGCTCTCCTCCTGGGCACCCTCTGAGGATTCTCTCGCTGTCTTCTGTGTCCGTCGGTCACCTGGGCATGGGTTTCTACCAGCTGAGCAATTGTTACTTATCCTCCACTTCCTGAATAAAATACAGTTCTTTTGTGAGATGGGAAAATATTTTCTTTCTTTACAAACCTGCTTTTAGCAATATCATATGATAATTTTGCTTGATTTCTATCCTTCTTTAATCCCGAGTTTCAGGCTTTCACAGTCAGTGTTATCTGAATTTTGAGTCGTATCAATGATTATTTCTATACAGTTAAAAATCCAGGTTATTGTCCTACTTCTTGCTTGATTGATTTGAGGAACAAGTTATTTAACTTCTTGGGATTTCAAATTCTTTAATAAACTCTGGGGAAAATCACATTTACAGTGCCAACTTGCTTAGGCATAAAAATTACATGAATGTGTGTCATTCAGTTGGCACAATACCGAGCACATAATTGGCATTTGAGAGGTGCCCGATCATCATTGTCCCTGTCATCATCACCGGTACCACCACCAACACCGTCACCACCACCCCACCCAGGTGCTCCGAGCAGGGGAGTGGCTCTGACATACCTCGTAGAGCAAGCAAGGATATTCTTAAACTCTATTACCCATTCATATTCTGTGTTGTTTTCCTTTTCCAATTTAACCGAATTTTTAATCTGACACCACAGAATAACCAGTTTGGGAAATTATTGGGATACTCTGTATAAAATTATAAGTTCTGAAAACATGGGTAGTACAAAAGAAAGGGAACTTAAAGGGACCTTACCAGACAAAGTGCTACCTGTTCTCCATGTGTACAACGTGCTCTTCTTACTGCAAAACACAACAACCACAGGGTCTTATTATATTTTTTCACCTTGGAAATTACATTCTTGAATGTTTTGACCCCACCTTTGAGATACACTGGGAATTCCAATGTTTATCTTGATTTACAAAATGACTGTTGCTAGGCAGCTTGTTTTCCAAGCTGGTCCAGTAAGCTGTGAAAAGGGAGGTGTTCATTAAGCGTATCCCTTCTTGTGGTTAGAAGTAAAGGAGTCAGGCTGGTAGCGCCGGGAGGAGCTGAGAAGCCGGCTGCCGAGGCCCAGCTGAGACGTTGCGGCTGCGGCCCGACCCCGGCGATTGAGAGCTCCCGCTAAAGGGTGATCTGCTAGACAAAAATCAAAGAGGAAATTTGCTAGAATCAAAAATGATGGATCCATGTTCAGTTGGAGTCCAGCTTCGTTCCACAAATGAGTGCCATAAAACCTACTATACTCGTCATACAGGTTTCAAGACTTTGCAAGAATTGTCATCAAATGACATGCTTTTACTTCAACTTAGAACTGGAATGACACTTTCTGGGAACAATACAATTTGCTTCCATCATGCAAAAATTTACATCGACAGATTTGAGGATTTGCAGAAGTCATGTTGTGACCCATTTAACATACACAAAAAACTAGCCAAAAAAAATTTACATGTTATTGATTTAGATGATGCCACTTTTCTGAGTGCAAAATTTGGAAGACAGCTTGTACCTGGTTGGAAACTTTGTCCAAAATGTACACAGATAATCAATGGAAGTGTGGATGTTGATTCTGAAGACCGGCAGAGAAGAAGACCTGATTCAGATGGAAGAACTGCTAAAGCTCTGAGGTCATTACAATTTGCAAACCCAGGAAAGCAAACTGAATTTGCTCCAGAAACTGGTAAAAGAGAAAAAAGAAGGCTTACAAAAAGTGCAGTTGCTGGTTCAGACAGACAAGTGATCCCAGCGAAGAGTAAGGTCTATGATAGCCAGGGTCTCCTGATTTTCAGTGGAATGGACCTGTGTGACTGCCTCGATGAAGACTGCTTAGGATGTTTCTATGCTTGTCCTGCCCGCGGTTCTACCAAATGTGGTGCCGAATGCCGCTGTGATCGCAAGTGGCTATATGAGCAAATTGAAATCGAAGGAGGAGAAATAATTCATAACAAACATGCTGGATAATTTGTGGTATCAAATTACGGGATCTTTAAAGTTCCTTTCTCTATTTCTAAAATTCTAAGGTACCTTTTAAAGTTGATTGCCAAGTGACAAACAGGCACTCAGTGTGCACTAATGTTGCTTTTAGGGTGCTTTAAAGTAAATTATTTGATGTAAAGTTTGATGGACTATTTATTACTCAGCAGTCAGCTTCCAGCCTGTCTGGGTCAATGTAAACAAGCAGTGTATAGGCAGTCCTCAATTTGCACAATTCCCAGGTCCACAAATTTCAATGACAGTGATTTAGTTAAATAAGCCAGTTGCCTAACAGCACAGTTCAAATTTCAGTCACCATGGTATATTAATTGTGAGTATTTACATGAAGTACAAACTTCCTTGCTAGCTCTTAAGTCCACAAATCACTATGCAAGTAACAGATGTGCTTCAAGATCAGTGATCAATCACGTTACTTCTCTCAAATTCTGCAAGTGATTGGTCACTGCACATCTGTTACTCAGTTTGCTCAGACAGCAAAGCACAGAGTTGTGTTGACTCCTGCCACCCATGTGACATTTTACAAAGTGGATAATCAGAATTGGCCAACAAAGATGAAAGTGCAGTGAAGAAATGAAAATGATAATGCTAGAAGTGTGACTTGAATTGAACATACATAGAGTTGTAGAAGAAATCACTGATCATGGGAATATTGACACTGCTGCTATTCCAGAGCCTCTAGATATGCAGCTAGAGGAACTCAGTGAAGGCAAACTTATCATCATAAATGAGAAAAGGAGGAGCATGTCCCAGAGGAAGTGATGGTAACAAACTTCACATTAAAGGAAATTACAGAGGTATTTCACAACATTGAAAGCACAAACGATAAAATGGTGGAAGCTAATCTAAACTTAAAGGATTCTGACAACTTGCAGTGGTATAGAAAAGATGCTTACCCAGTACCATAAATTACTTGACAAAAAGGCAAGTACTATTACTCCTGATTAGTTTTTTTACAATGAAATAACAGTTTAATTTTCAGTGCTTCTAATATAAATTACAATGTACTAAGTATACTTTTTTACAATTTTTTCATTTTCTTTTATGTTTATAACTGACACTTTTATGTTTATAATTGACACTTTAATATTTTGACAGATTTTTTTCAAGGTCACAGAATAATAATTTTCCCCATTAATTATTAAGATTACTTTGATTGCCATTTTTATGGTCCCACACTACCGCCCATGCAAGGCAAGGACTACCTATAGGTGAGAATAGTACCTACTTCAGGAAAAGTTAATTTTGAGACAGCTAAGTAGTTGAACTATTTTGGAAATAATCTACATAACTAAGTACTATAATACATCATTTCTTCTCTCCACTTATTCTTTTAAAAAAAGTTTTAATACTGTAAACCTTTCATTGCTTAGACTGTGTTCTTGGTGAAAATTTGTGCTTGGTGGCAAAAATCTATGTATAAAACATGGATATACATACAATATATAAGCAGATATGCATTATATCTGTGGTATTTCAATTTAATAGAGTGTTGACTAGGAGTAAAAGGGCTAAAAACAGCTCCTTAATGGAGTAATAATGAAACAAGGTAGAGAAACACTGGTTGAGACAGAGTATAAATTATTTGGAAATTGATTGAATCTTGAGTTGGAATGTGTATGGGTACCCTTTGGAGGGTAGGGGTGGGTGGTAACTTCTCTCTGCTCTTTTTTTCAAGACAGCTATCCATCAGTCTGTCTAAAATGTTTTATTGTCTAGGACATGGCCTCTAAACTAGCTTTTTATTTTCCTTAAGTATAGTACTTCAATCAAATGAGCTTTTAGCAACTTGAAATACTTTTAGCTGTTGAAAATAGATTTATACAGCCAATTTGATGAAGTGACCAAAAGAGGTTTGTTTTTACTCCTGTATACTTTTGGTATCTGTTTAAAATGACTGGTTTTACTTTGATGGAGTGCCATTTTCAACCATGGAATTAAAATGTCATTTTTAAGTTAGAAGTGTTTACCGACCCAATTATTAGAAATACAGTTTATCAGTTCCTTGACTGACATGTTTCAACAGAGCACTGACAAAAAGAATATTTTGTCTTTCTATACTTAAATCAGATGCTAGATTCTTTTTTTTTCCTGAATTAAGGAAATATTTTATCACAGAAGAGACAAACACAGGCTCCTAATTTTATCTGAACTTCTAGGTTATTAGACCTTCTTAGTTGAGTTACTGCCATCATTTTTTTGCTTCTAAATATGACTTAGTGTATTGCTTAAGCTCTTCGTAGGGACAAGTTAAAATCTTAACTTTTTTGTTTGTTTAAAACAGGAACATATTTTCAACAAAATAAATGACTTTAAAATTCAAAAAAAAAAAAAAGAAGTAAAGGAGTCAAAGATGCCAGAACTGCAGAAGCAAACATATGCCCATGTTACTGTTCAACGCTCTTCAGACTATGACATGAGTGGAAAATCAACAGTGCTATTTGGGAGATGTCTCTACTGTAGCTACTGTTATTTGACCTGACATGGAAATTAGTTCTTTGAGGTGGGATGCTCCTGTAACAAATCTTAAAATTGAGGCATTGGCTTATGTGTCTGGAGGTGGTTGGAAAGGAATCTGATATTGGAAGCCGTAAAAGTGGTGCTCCATATTATTCAATAGCAAAATGTTTGCAGTAATGTCTGATCATGGTATCTTTAGAGGCAACCCAAAGGTTGCTCATTTGGTGATTTGCCCAGGGTATTTCAGGAGACGTATGTTGAGGAAAAACTTTCTGGTTGACAGGCCAGAAATGTAAAGAATGAAAAGAAAAATAATACAGTCCAGAAGTTCAAAACATTGTTGAATTCGAAAACTCACCGCTTGTAAGTCCTAAAGAGTAAGAGATGAGATTAGAAGTGGTTTTCAACTAGAAGTTCAATTTCAGTGGACTGTTACAACAGGGAAAGTAGACAGAAGTTGTCTTCTTTCCACCTGTGTGCCAGGGAGCCTCATGGTTGCTGTATTATGTTAGGAGAAAAGGCAGTAATTTAATCAGGCCAGAAAATTCCTTCTACAAAAGGACCTAACTGAGATCTGTAGGACATAGAAATGATTGGGGGACTGAAATTATATCAGGTGCCTAATAAATTTTTGAGGGAATTGAGAACTAAATAAACTATGTGTCAAAATGAAAAAGAATGATTTTCAAGATTACTAACGACTTTCCCGCCCACCTTTCCCTATTTCCCACGCTAGGAAATCAGATATGGTCAGTACAGGTGACTAAAAGGGAATATCCACTCTGAGGTGATTACAAGGACCCCAGAGAATAGTGTATAAAGAAGCACTCTCAGAGAATAGTATCAGATCCTGAGAGAGCCTAGGAGAAGAAGGAACACAGAGATGCTCAAACATTGTTACTCTGTTGTGTGATGCTTATTCCTTCATGCTTTCCCTCTGGGTTTATTGAGGAATAATTGACAAATGAAATTGTACATATTTACTGTGTATAATATGATGAATTGACGTATGTGTACTTTATGCAGTGATTACCAACATCGGTTACTTAGCACATAAATCACTTCATAAGTAAAAATGAAATGTGTGTATGTCTCTCTTGTGTGTGTGTGTGTGTGTATGTGTGTGTGTGTGTGATGAGAATGCTTATGGTCTAATTTCTCAGCAAGATTCAAGTACACAACTGAGTGTTATTAGCTAGATCACCATGCTGTACTGTAGACTCTGAGAACTCATTCATTGTATGATTGCAGGCTTGTACCGTTGGCCCAAAACCTCCAACTTTGCCCAACCCCTGAGACCCTGCTGACCACCATTCTACTGTCTGTTGCTGTGACATCTGTTAGTTTGGAAACACATTCCTAAATAAACAATGGTGCAAGGAAGAAATAACAAATAAATAGAAAATAACTTGAGATGAACGAAAATGCAAAGAAAACATACAAGAATTTTGGGGATAAATGAAATGCAGCACAAAGAGAGCAACCTATGCCTGGAGACATCTATATTACAAACGATGATCTCAAATCAGTAACCTGATAGACATGTATGCATGTGTGTGGATATATGAAAATTGAAAACTCGTAACACTAAATACAGCAACGTATAAGCAGTGAATATTTTTGGCCGTTTAATGGACATGATCACTTTTTAACAGCTTTGTGTTTTCCCCATTATATACTCAACGATATACCTTTATTTATATAACAATGTATCATATTGTTAAAAAAATATATAGGAGTCAGTGAAGATGTGGCTGAGCTGCAAGGAAAGTTTACGACCGGGTCTTCTGGCACATGCCTAGCTGATGATTTTCACAGGTTTCAAGTGTCTCCTCCTCTACTCCTCATTCCCCTCTTCTTCCTGCTGTCCCATTATAAAACCCCATTCCTAAGAAGCTTCCTGATTATTTGGCCAAGACAAGTTACTAGGCCAATTCTTCCTTCTGACTGCAGGAAGAATTATGAAAGGACTATTACTAAATGCATGGGCGATATGTCAAAGTACCAATTTGGACGGTTAAGGGGTAGATATTGGCAGTGAAGATAATATGGCCGGTTGAGGGTTCTGGCACGTGAAGAAGAAGACAGAGAGTAAACAGTGAACATTTTTTTCAAATTTCTCTCTTCAAAGACCTAAAACATTGTTGGATTGAGTGGAAAAAAGCAAATATATCAGATGTGCCCTAAGTTCACATTTCATCCAGATGTCAGACCTGTAGTGCTTTGCTTATCTTTCCCCTCCCAGCGTCACTCTGAATCATTTATATGTGATGCTCTGAATCTGAAATGGTACCTTATATCTAGTTTTGGTTTCACACAATTGAAACGTCATATTCACTTATGGAATACAAGAGATTTATTTCCTGATAAAGGAATTTTAAACGCACGACAGTGGTCTAGGGAAGTGTTTGCGTAAGTTGAGATGGGATATCCTGATTCCATTAAACATCTGTTCCCACATTCTACAGTATCATAAAGCAAGATTTGCAACTCTATTCCTAAACCAGACAGGGCCCTCACCAACCATGATCCATCAAAACACTCTTCAGTGCCATGGGGACAGCATAGAAAAGAGTAGTGTTCATATCCAGGATACAAGGGAGGAACTTAGAAAACCTGTTAACATCTAAATCACTGAAAAGGCAGAAATGAAATCTTGGTGGACATGCTAAGGCAATGGTTCCTGAACTTCAGTTATTTGCTAAAAGCTCATTATATTTGTCATAATTCCACACCCCATGTGTCATATTACATTAATTTCTTTGGATGTAAGTTCTCTTCCTAATAACTTTGACAATTCTTTTTAATTGGCCATACGTAATGATGCACATGAAAAGACAGATGAAATATTCACATTATATATTACAACATGAATGGACATATAAACATAAAGAAATGTGTTACAGACAGTGGGACAAGGACAGATAGATAGAGATTAAAATACCTGAAACACGCAACGTCTGAAGAGCTGAAACGCTGCAGGAAGTCCATCTGACAGGGGAATATTCTTTCACCTGAGGGAGTGTCAGCCTCGCTCTATTCAGGCCGTCATGGATTTAATGAGAACTTCCCACATTATAGAGGGCAAGTGACTTAACTCAGGCTACTGATTTAAATAATACTCTCCTCCAAAATCATCATACAGAAACACAAAGAATAAGCTTTGACCAGAAAACCGGGGACCTGTACAAGTGAATCTGACCCATAAATTAACCATCAAACATTCATTCCAGCACATTCACAAATTGTATGAAGAAGCAGAGCAGGAAATAGGAGTATTTGGCCCATGCTCCACAATGACCTAAATGGAAAATGCAAAAAATAGGTTTAAAGTATAACAAAATTATAATTAATGATTAAGAGGTTGTATATGAATGGCAATTAACTTCAGTGACTGCATTTTTAATAAAGTGATTTCAACATTCGCATGAATTTACCCTATATTTGATTTGAAACGAAATATGTTTAAATAACTAATAAGTATGAAATACATACAAAATTAGTTGCGTGAATGGCATTGCATAATACATTGGGTTTCCCAATTATTTAAAAGCGACAGGAAGC
This sequence comes from Grampus griseus, assembly GCF_964374135.1. Classification (NCBI taxonomy): domain Eukaryota; kingdom Metazoa; phylum Chordata; class Mammalia; order Artiodactyla; family Delphinidae; genus Grampus; species Grampus griseus. The sequence continues at coordinate 79,604 of NW_028133180.1, read as the reverse complement.
CAGAAAATTTGAACAATCCTCTGAGACTACTTCAAAAATTGAAGACATCCAAAGAGGTCACTTGGGAGAAATTAGATTGGAGCATGTGTTATGTCCCTTTGGGAGGTATGAGCAAAAAGCTTCATTTCTGTTGTAAGTCTTGGGTCTGAGCTGCCAGCTCATCTGAATTATGGTAGGGGATGCTATGTGCCTAGTGAATTCCTTGTGGCACAAAGTAAAACAGATTTATAAAAGTCACAGGAATCTAACTGCTGGATGTTCTTTATTTGAAGGAGCAAACAGTGAAAGAAGGACCATAGTGGTCAACACTTTACTACACGTTTCCAAGTGTCAAGATAGGGAATCATATGAGATGAAATGTAAATGTCCCTCAGACCATTTTCGAAGATGAAATGAGACTTTGTTTAGCAAGCCATGACTCAAGCCAAAATGAATGGTAAGGAAGACTTCAGGGTGGGATAGGGAGGGAGGGAGGGAGGGAGACGCAAGAGGGAAGAGATATGGGAACATATGTATATGTATAACTGATTCACTTTGTTATAAAGCAGAAACTAACACACCATTGTAAAGCAATTACACCCCAATAAAGATGTTAAAAAAAAAAAGAAAGAAAGACTTCAGGTAAAGAGACATGTGTCTCCAGGTAGCGAGGCCAATTTCAAACCAGTATGTACAGCAAAATTGCCACCAGATCAAATGCAACTAGGCAGGGAGTTTTAGAGTCAAGGATGGTGAAAGATAGGAAAGGGTCATCCTCCCTAGTCAAGGAATGGAACTTTGACTCCAAGTTAGAGAACGCTCCAAGTGCTCCCACTGCCTTAAACCACTGAAACTGAGAGCTAAGGCAGGGACTCTGTGAGTCATGAGAACAAAATCCAGTGAGGTGATCCTGAAAGAGGATATTTCCTGCTTTCAGCGTCCCTGCCAAGCCAGTTATGGATGGATTTGCATTGGGGTTGGGAAATGATTGGACCAGGCCAATTTTGGTAGTTCCGCTTCCCCCTGGGTGGGGCAGTAAGTTCCTATAAAAAGGTCCCCTGCGTCACGACGGCTATCCTCCTGCTATTTGAGTTCTGATTGCATGTTAGAACACGGAGAGTCTCACTCTTCATTTCAACTTTGTTCTTGAACACCCGAATGTTGAGTTTATGCTGGAGTCAGCAAGCTTGATGGGTCCAAAGTTAAGCTTATGGGTGTAATTCTTCTTATTGGATTGCAACGTGGAATGTGGGCACTATGTTGTATTGTAATTACTAGATTACTGATACCTAGTTTGAATTACTCTATTGAAAAAGAAATTAACAGGAAATTTTTACATGAAGACATAAAGAGCAAAGTATTTACCTTTTTCTATGCTGTTGTCTTGTACCTCTGCTGTGATTGAAGAGGCATTTATCTTAGAAGTTGTGAAACACTTACATTCATTCTGATTGCCATTTGCTCTGTATATAAGTCATTCTGTTGGGACCTCATGAAAGAAAATGTTGATACAAATTGCTTGTGAGCTTGCCCAGGATTTTAGAACTTGTGATGGCTTTTTCTAAAGATGTCGTTTTCATAAAAAAGAAAAAAAGGAAGAAAGAAAGTAAGAAAGAAAAAAAGAAAGAAACCAGAAGAGAAAACATTGCATGTTTCTTCAAAACAAAGATATTTTCTTTAGAAAAGTTGTATGAGAAAAGAGAACGTTTTCTATGGGCTAATATAATGATTTTCTGAAGAAAGAGTGAGAAGTCAGAAATTCATTAAAAGGAATTAAAGAGATTATAGCACATACTTAGAGATTGGTGAGATACTATCTGTTGTTATTCCACAAGATTTTGCTGTTTGCTCTATAGGAATTCCTTGTTGTAAACACGGTCATATACTTTCTTTCAGATATTAAGACTGCAGAAAGATGTCTTCTCAACATCAGCAGTGCAAGCAGCCCTGCCAGCCACCACCAGTGTGCACACCAAAATGCCATGACCCTTGCCCACCTTGCAAGTGTCCAGACCTTTGCCCACCTTGCAAGTGTCCAGACCCTTGCCCACCTATAAAGTGCCCTGACCCATGCGTGCCTCAGCAGTGCAAGCAGAAATGCCCTCCTGGGGCACCTGTTCAACATTGCTAGCAGAAGTGGCCACCCAAGAGTATGTAAGAGCTTGAGCTTTTATCTGCATCTGGAAAGGATAAGGACAATCAGCTCAACTAGTTCCAGAGCTCCACCTTCCTCTTCTCTTCAAAGCCTATCATGGATACGGAAGAAGCTTCTCCACCCTTCAGCCTCAATATGCGAGTGGTGCTTCCTGACAGACAGAGGTTTCTTACCTGAGGGTGCTGTACTGCTTCCCTCTGGGAGGTGCCCAAGAAAGCATCGCAGAGCCTCAGAAGGAAGACCAACAGCTCTCCTCCTGGGCACCCTCTGAGGATTCTCTCGCTGTCTTCTGTGTCGGTCGGTCACCTGGGCATGGGTTTCTACCAGCTGAGCAATTGTTACTTATCCTCCACGTCCTGAATAAAATACAGTTGTTTTGTGAGATGGGAAAATATTTTCTTTCTTTGCAAACCTGCTTTTAGCAATATCATATGATAATTTTGCTTGATTTCTATCCTTCTTTGATCCCGAGTTTCAGGCTTTCACAGTCAGTGTTACCTGAATTTTGAGTCGTATCAATGATTATTTCTATACAGTTAAAACTCCATGTTATTTTCCTAATTATTGCTTGATTGATTTGAGAAACAAGGTATTTAACTTCTTGAGATATCAAAACCTTTAATAAACTCTGGGGAAAATCATATTTACAGTGCCAACTTGCTTAGGCATAAAAATTACATGAACGTGTGTCATTCAGTTGGCACAATGCCCAGCACGTAATTGGTATTTGAGAGGTGGTCAATCATCATTGTCCCCGTCATCATCACCGTCACTACCACCACCACCGTCACCCCCCCCGGAAGTGCTCCGAGCAGGGGAGTGGCTCTGACATACCTCGTAGAGCAAGCAAGGAGATTCTTAAACTCTATTACCCATTCATATTCCGTGTTGTTTTCCTTTTCCAATTTAACCGAATTTTTAATCTGACACCACAAAATAACCAGTTTGGGAAATTATTGGGATACTCTGTATAAAATTATAATAGTTCTGAAAACATGGGTAGTACAAAAGAAAGGGAATTTAAAGGGACCTTACAAGACAAAGTGCTACCTCATATCCATGTGTAAAAAGTGCTCTTCCTATGGCAAAACTGAACAACCACAGGGTCTTATTATATTTTTTCACCTTGGAAATTATATTCTTGTTTATTTTGGCCCCACCTTTGAGATACACTGTGAATTCCAATGTTTATCTTGATTTACAAAATGACTGTTGCTATGCCGCTTGTTTTCCAAGTGCTTAGGTTACTGGTCCAGTAAGTTGTGAAAAGGGATGTGTTCATTAAGCATATCCCTTCCTGTGGTTAGAAGTAAAGGAGTCAAAGATGTCAGAACTGCAGAAGCAAAAAGATGCCCATGTTACTGTTCAACGCTCACCAGACTGTGTCATGAGTGAAAAATCAACACTGCTATTTGGGAGTTGTCTCTACTGTAGCTACTGTTATTTGACCTGATATAGAAATTAGTTCTTTGAGGTGGGATGCTCCTGTAACAAATCTTAAAATTATGGCATTGGCTTATGTGTCTGGAGGTGGTTGGAAAGGAATCTGATATTGGAAGCCGTAAATGTGGTACTACATGTTATTTAATGGCAAAATGTTTGCAGTAATTGTTGTCCATGGTGTGTTTAGAGGCAAACCAAAGGTTGCTCATTTGGTGATTTGCACAGGGTATTTCAAGAGATGTATTTTCAGGAAAATCTTTCTGATTGACAGGCCAGAAATGTAAAGAATCAAAAGAAAAATAATACAGTCCAGAAATTCAAAACCTTTTTGAATTAGAAAACTCACCGCTTGTAAGTCCTAAAGAGTAAGAGGTGAGATTAGAAGTGGTTTTCAACTAGAAGTTCAATTTCAGTGGACTGTTACAACAGGGATAAGAGACAGAAGGTGTCATCTTTCCACCTGTGTGCCAGGGAGCCTCATGGTTGCTGTATTATGATAGGGGAAAAGGCAGTAATTTAATCAGGCCAGAAAATTCCTTCTGCAAAAGGACCTAACTGAGATCTGTAGGACATAGAAGTGATTGGGGGACTGAAATTATATCAGGTGCCTAATAAGTTTCTGAGGGAATTGAGAACTAAATTAACTATGGGCTAAAACAAAAAGAATGATTTTTAAGATTACTAACGACATTCCCGCGTACCTTTCCCTAATTTCCCACTAGGAAATCAGATATGGTCAGTACAGGTGACTGAAAGGGAATATCCACTCAGAGGTGACTACAAGGACCCCAGAGAATGATGGATAAAGGAAGCTCTCTCAGAGAATAGTATCAGATCCTGAGAGAGCCAAGGAGGAAAAGGAACACAGAGATGCTCAAACATTGTGACTCCGTTGTATGATACTTATTCCTTCATGCTTTCCCTCTGGGTTTATTGAGGAATAATTAACAAACGAAATTGTACATATTTACTGTGTATAATGTGATGACTTGACATATGTGTACTTTATGCAGTCATTACCATCATCGGTCACTTAGCACATAAATCACTTCATCAGTAACAATGTAATGTGTGTATGTCTCGCTGTTTCTGTGTGTGTGTGTGTGTGTGTGTGTGTGTGTCTTTGTATGTGTGTGTGTGATGAGAATGCTTATGGTCTAATTTCCCAGCAAGATTCAACTACACAAGTGAGTGTTATTACCTAGATCACCATGCTCTACTGTAGACTCTGAGAACTCATTCATTGTATGATTGCAGGCTTGTACCCGTGGCCAAACATCCGACCTTTCCCCGACCCCTCAGACACTGCTGACCACCATTCTACTCTCTGTTGCTCTGACATCTGTTAGTTTGGAAACACATTCCAAAATGAACAATGGTACGAAGGAGAAATAAGAAATAAATAGAAAATAACCTGAGATGAACGAAAATGAAAAGAAAACATACAAGAACATTCGGGATAAATGTAATGCAGCACAAAGAGAGCAACCTATGCCTAGAGATATCTATATTACAAAAGATGATCTCAAATCAGTAGCCTGATAGACATGGATGCATGTGTGTGGGTTTATGAAAATTGAAAACTCGTAACACTAAATACAGCAAAGTATCAGCAGTGATTGTTTTTGGCCGTTTAATACACATGCTCATTTTTTAACAGCTTTATGTTTTCCCCATTATATATTAAATGGTACACCTTCATTTTAATAACAACGTATCATATTGTTAAAAATATATATAGGAGTCAGTGAAGATGTGGCTGAGCTGCAAGCAAAGTTTACGACCTGGTCTTCTGGCACATGCCTAGCTGATGACTTTCACACGATTCAAGTGTCTCCTCTTTCTCCTCCTCTACTCCTCATTGCCCTCTTCTTCCTGCTGTCCCATTATAAAACCCCATTCCTAACAAGCTTCCTGATTATTTGGCCATGACAAGTTACTAGGCCAGTTCTTCCTTCTGACTGCAGGAAGAATTATGAAAGGACTATTACTAAATGCATGGGCGATATGTCAAAGTACCAAATTGGACGGTTAAGGGGTAGATATTGGCAGTGAAGATAATATGGCCGGTTGAGGGTTCTGGCACGTGAAGAAGAAGACAAAGAATAAACGGTGAACATTTTTTTCAAATTTCTCTCTTCAGAGACCTAAAACATTGTTGGACTGAGTGGAAAAAAGCAAATATATCAGATGTGCCCTAAGTTCACATTTCATCCAGCTGTCAGACCTGTAGTGCTTTGCTTATCTTTCCCCTCCCAGCTTCACTCTGAATCATTTATATGTGATGCTCTGAATCTGAAATGGTACCTTATATCTAGTTTTGGTTTCACACAATTGAAACGTCGTATTCACTTCTGGAATACAAGAGATTTATTTCCTGATAAAGGAATTTTAAGCTCAGGACAGCGGTCTAGGGAAGAGTTCACGTAAGCTGAGATGGGATATCCTGATTCCATTAAACATCTGTTCCCACATTCTACAGTATGAAAAAGCGAGATTTGCAACTCTATTCCTAAACCAGACAGGGCCCTCACCAACCATGATCCATCAAAACACTCTTCAGTGCCCATGGGGACAGCATAGAAAAGAGTAGTGTTCATATCCAGGATACAAGGGAGGAACTTAGAAAACCTGTTAACATCTAAATCACTGAAAAGGCAGAAATGAAATCTTTGGTGGACGTGCTAAGGCAATGGTTCCTGAACTTCAGTTATTTGCTAAAAGCTCATTATATTTGTCATAATTCCACACCCCATGTGTCATATTACATTAATATGTTTGGCTTTAAATTCACTTCAAAATACCTTTGAAAATTTTTATTTTGATTGGCCATAGGTAATCACGTACATGAAATGACAGATGAAATATTCAAATTATATATTACAACCTGTAGGTACGTATATACATACAGAAATATGTTACAGAAACTGGGACAAGGACAGAGAGAGAGAGATTAAAAAGTCTGGAACACGCAAAATCTGCAGAGCTGAAACTCCTAGAAGTCCATCTGACAGAGGAATATTCTTTTACCTGAGGGAACGTCAGCCTTGTTCTATTCAGGCCGTCAGTGGATTGGATGAGAACTTCCCACGTTATAGAGGGCAACCGACTTAACTCAGGCTACTGATTTCAATAATACTCTCATCCAAAATCATCCTTACAGAAACACACAGAATAATGTTTGTCCAGTAAACAGGGGACCTGTGCCAGTGAATTTGACCCATAAATTAACCATCAAACCTTCCTTCCAGCACATTGACAAATTGTATGAAGAAAGTACAGCACGATATAGGTTTATTTGACACATGCTCCACCGTGACCTAAATGGAAAATGCAAAACATAGGTTTAAAATATAACAAAATTCTTATTAATGATTAAGAAATTGTACATGAATGGCAATGAACTTCAGTGACTGCATTTTTAATCAAGTGATTTCAACTTTCTCATGAATTTACCCTAGATTTGATGGGAAACAATATGTGTTTAAATAATTCATAAGTATTAAATACATACAAAATTAGTTGCGTGAATGGCATTGCATAATACATTGGGTTTCCCAATAATTTTACAGCAACAGGAAGCCAGAAAATTTGAACAATCCTCTGAGATTTCTTCAAAAATTGAAGACATCCGAAGAGGTCAGTTGGAGAAATTGGATTGGAGCATGTGTTATGTCCCTTTGGGAGGTATGAGCAAAAAGCTTCATTTCTGTTGTAAGTCTTGGGTCTGAGCTGCCAGCTCATCTCAGTTATGGTAGGGGATGCTATGTGCCTAGTGGATTCCTTGTGGCAGGAAGTAAAACAGATTTATAAAGGTCACAGGCATCTGACTGCTGGATGTTCTTTATTTGAAGGAGCAAACAGTGAAAGGAGGACCGTAGTGGTCAACACTTTACTACACGTTTCCAAGTGTCAAGGTAGGGAATCATATGAGATGATCTGCAAATTTCCCTCAGACCATTTTCGAAGACGAAACGAGACTTTGTTTAGCAAGCCATGAATCAAACCGAAATGAATTGAAAGAAAGTCTTGAGGTCAAGTGACATGTGTCACCAGGTAGCGAGGCCCATTTCAACCCAGTATGTACAATAAACTTGCCACCAGATCAAGTGCAACTAGGCAGGCAGTTTTAGAGTCAAGGATGGTGAAAGATACGAAACGGTCATTCTCCCCAGTAAAGGAATGGAACTTTTGACTCCAAGTTAGAGGACACTCCAAGTGCTCCCACTGCCTTAAACCACTGAAACTGAGAGTTAAGGCAGGGACTCTGTGAGTCATGGGAACGTAATCCAGTGAGGAGATCCGGGATCAGGATATTTCCTGTTTTCAGAGTCCCTGCCAAGCCAGTTATGGATGGATTTGCATTTGGGTCGGGAAATGATTGGACCAGGCCAAGTTTGGTAGTTCCGCTTCCCCCTGGGTGGGGCAGTAGGCGCCAATAAATAGGTCCTCTGCTGCACGACAGCTATCCTCCTGCCACTCGAGTTCTGACTGACTTTGGAGAACCTGGTGAGTCTTATTCTTCATTTCAACTTTGTTCATGGACACCCAAATGTTGAGTTTATGCTAGACTCAGCAAGCTTGATGGGTCCAAAATTATGATCATGGGTATAATGCTACTTAGTGGATGAGAACTTGGAATCTGGGCACAACATTGTATTGTATTTACTAGATTACTGATACCTAGTTTGAATTCCTCTATTGAAAAAGAAATTAACAGGAAATATTGACATGAAGGGATAAAGAGCAAAGTATTTACCTTCTTCTATGCCTTTCTCTTGGACCTCTGCTGTGATTTCAGAGGCATTTATCTTAGAAGGTGTGAGACCCTTACACTCATCCTGATTGCCCTTTGCTCTGGATATAAATCATCCTGTCTGGACGTCATGAGAGGAAATGTTGAAACAAATTGCTTGTGAGCTTGCTCATGATTTTAGAACATGTGAGGGCCTTTCCTGAAGATGTCGTTTTCATTAAAAAGAAAAAAGGAAAGAAGGAAAGAAAGAAAGAAAGAAACCAAAAGAGAAAACATTGCATGTTTCTTCAAAACAAAGATATTTTCTTTAGAAAAGCTGTATGAGAAAAGGGAAGGTTTTCTCTGGGCTGATGTAACGATTTTCTGAAGAGCGAGAGAGAAGTCAGAAATTCATTAAAAAGTATTTAACAGATTAAAGCACATACTTAGAGATTGGTGAGATACTATCTGTTGTTATTCCACAAGATTTTGCTGTTTGCTCTATAGGAATTCCTTATTGTGAACACGGTCATATACTTTCTTTCAGATATTAAGACTGCAGAAAGATGTCTTCTCAACATCAGCAGTGCAAGCAGCCCTGCCAGCCACCACCAGTGTGCACACCAAAATGCCATGACCCTTGCCCACCTTGCAAGTGTCCAGACCCTTGCCCACCTTGCAAGTGTCCAGACCCTTGCCCACCTAGAAAGTGCACTGACCCATGCGTGCCTCAGCAGTGCAAGCAGAAATGCCCTCCTGGGGCACCTGTACAACATTGCTAGCAGAAGTGGCCACCCAAGAGTATGTAAGAGCTTGAGCTTTTATCTGCATCTGGAAAGGATAAGGACAATCAGCTCAACTAGTTCCAGAGCTCCACCTTCCTCTTCTCTTCAAAGCCTATCATGGATACGGAAGAAGCTTCTCCACCCTTCAGCCTCAATATGCGAGTGGTGCTTCCTGACAGACAGAGGTTTCTTACCTGTGCGTGCTGTACTGCTTCCCTCTGGGAGGTGCCCAAGAAAGCATCGCAGAGCCTCAGAAGGAAGAGCAGCCGCTCTCCTCCTGGGCGCCCTCTGAGGATTCTCTCGCTGTCTTCTGTGTCGGTCGGTCACCTGGGCATGGGTTTCTACCAGCTGAGCAATTGTTACTTATCCTCCACGTCCTGAATAAAATACAGTTCTTTTGTGAGATGGGAAAATATTTTCTTTCTTTGCAAACCTGCGTTTAGCAATATCATATGATAATGTTGCTTGATTTCTATCCTTCTTTGATCCCGAGTTTCAGGCTCTCACAGTCAGTGTTATCTGAATTTTGAGTCGTATCAATGATTATTTCTATACAGTTAAAAATCCAGGTTATTTTCCTAATTATTGCTTGACTCATTTAAGGAACAAGTTTTGTAACTTCTTGGGATTTCAAATCCTTTAATAAACTCTGGGGAAAATCACATATACAGTGCCCACTTGCTTAGCCATAAAAATTACATGAAAGTGTGTCATTTAGTTGGCACAATGCCGAGCATGTAATTGGCATTTGAGAGGTGGCAGATCATCATTGTCCCTGTCATCATCACCGTCACCACCACCAACACAGTCACCACCACCCCAGGTGCTCCAAGCAGGGGAGTGGCTCTGACATACCTAGTAGAGCAAGCAAGGATATTCTTTAAACTCTATGATCCATTCATATTCTGTGTTGATTTTCTTTACCAGTTTAACTGAATTTTTAATCTGATCCCACAAAATAACCAGTTTGGGAAATTATTGCGATACTCTGTATAAAATTATAGTAGTTCTGAAAACATGGGTAGTACAAAAGAAAGGGAACTTAAAGGGACCTTACCAGACAAAGTGCTACCTCTTCCCCATTTGTACAACGTGCTCTTCTTATTGCAAAACTCAACAACCGCAGGGTCTTACTATGTTTTTTCACCTCGGAAATTACATTCTTCATTATTTTGACCCCACATTTGAGATACACAGGGGATTCCAATGTTTATCTTGATTTACAAAATGACTGTTACTATGCCGCTTGTTTTCCAAGTGCTTAGCTTACTGGTCCAGTAAGCTGTGAAAAAGGATGTGTTCATTAAGCATATCCCTTCTTGTGGTTAGAAGTAAAGGAGTCAAAGATACCAAAACTGCAGAAGCAAACAAAGGCCCATGTTACTGTTCAACGCTCACCAGACTGTGTCATGAGTGAAAAATCAACACTGCTATTTGGGAGTTGTCTCTACTGTAGCTACTGTTATTTGACCTGACATAGAAATTAGTTCTTTGAGGTGGGATGCTCCTGTAACAAATCTTAAAAAAATTGTGGCATTGGTTCATGTGTCTGGAGGTGATTGGAAAGGAATCTGATATTGGAAGCCGTAAATGTGGTGCTACATGTTATTCAAAGGCAAAACGTTTGAAGTAATGGTTGTCCATGGTATCTTTAGAGGCAAAGCAATGGTTGCTCACTTGCTGATTTGCCAGGGTATTTCAGGAGATGTATGTTCAGGAAAATCTTTCTGGTTGACAGGCCAGAAATGTAAAGAATGAAAAGAAAAATAATACAGTCCAGAAGTTCAAAACCTTGTTGAATTCGAAAACTCACCGCTTGTACGTCCTAAAGAGTAAGAGATGCGATTAGAAGTGGTTTTCAACTAGAAGTTCAATTTCAGTGGACTGTTACAACAGGGAAAGTAGACAGAACTTGTCTTCTTTCCACCTGTGTGCCAGGGAGCCTCAGGGTTACTGTATTATGTTAGGGGAAAAAGCAGTAATTTAATCAGGCCAGAAAATTCCTTCTACAAAAGGACCTAACTGAGATCTGTAGGACATAGAAGTGATTGGGGGACTGAAATTATATCAGGTGCCTAATAAGTTTCTGAGGGAATTGAGAACTAAATTAACTATGGGCCAAAACGAAAAAGAATGATTTTTAAGATTACTAACGACATTCCCGCGCACCTTTCCCTAATTTCCAACTAGGAAATCAGATATGGTCAGTACAGGTGACTAAAAGGGAATATCCACTCTGAGGTGACTACAAGGACCCCAGAGAATGATGGATAAAGGAAGCTCTCTCAGAGAATAGTATCAGATCCTGAGAGAGCCAAGGAGGAGAAGGAACACAGAGATGCTCAAACATTGTTACTCCGTTGTATGATACTTATTCCTTCATGCTTTCCCTCTGGGTTTATTGAGGAATAATTAACAAACGAAATTGTACATATTTACTGTGTATAATGTGATGACTTGACATATGTGTACTTTATGCAGTCATTACCATCATCGGTCACTTAGCACATAAATCACTTCATCAGTAACAATGTAATGTGTGTACGTCTCCCTGTTTCTCTCTCTGTGTGTGTGTGTGTGTGTGTGTTTCTTTGTATGTGTGTGTGTGATGAGAATGCTTATGGTCTAATTTCCCAGCAAGATTCAACTACACAAGTGAGTGCTATTACCTAGATCACCATGCTCTACTGTAGACTCTGAGAACTCATTCATTGTATGATTGCAGGCTTGTACCCGTGGCCAAACATCCGACCTTTCCCCGACCCCTCAGACCCTGCTGACCACCATTCTACTCTCTGTTGCTCTGACATCTGTTAGTTTGGAAACACATTCCAAAATGAACAATGGTACGAAGGAGAAATAAGAAATAAATAGAAAATAACTTGAGATGAACGAAAATGAAAAGAAAACATACAAGAACATTCGGGATAAATGTAATGCAGCACAAAGAGAGCAACCTATGCCTAGAGATATCTATATTACAAAAGATGATCTCAAATCAGTAGCCTGATAGACATGGATGCATGTGTGTGGGTTTATGAAAATTGAAAACTCGTAACACTAAATACAGCAAAGTATCAGCAGTGATTGTTTTTGGCCGTTTAATACACATGCTCATTTTTTAACAGCTTTATGTTTTCCGCATTGTATATTAAATGGTATACCTTCATTTTAATAACAACGTATCATATTGTTAAAAATATATATAGGAGTCAGTGAAGATGTGGCTGAGCTGCAAGCAAAGTTTACGACCTGGTCTTCTGGCACATGCCTAGCTGATGACTTTCACACGATTCAAGTGTCTCCTCTTTCTCCTCCTCTACTCCTCATTTCCCTCTTCCTCCTGCTGTCCCATTATAAAACCCCATTCCTAAGAAGCTTCCTGATTATTCGGCCAAGACAAGTTACTAGGCCAGTTCTTCCTTCTGACTGCAGGAAGAATTATGAAAGGACTATTACTAAATGCATGGGCGATATGTCAAAGTACCAAATTGGACGGTTAAGGGGTAGATATTGGCAGTGAAGATAATATGGCAGGTTGAGGGTTCTGGCACATGAAGAAGAAGACAGAGAATAAACGGTGAACATTTTTTTCAAATTTCTCTCTTCAAAGACCTAAAACATTGTTGGACTGAGTGGAAAAAAGCAAATATATCAGATGTGCCCTAAGTTCACATTTCATCCAGCTGCCAGACCTGTAGTGCTTTGCTTATCTTTCCCCTCCCAGCGTCACTCTGAATCATTTATATGTGATGCTCTGAATCTGAAATGGTACCTTATATCTACTTTTGGTTTCACACAATTGAAACGTCGTATTCACTTCTGGAATACAAGAGATTTATTTCCTGATAAAGGAATTTTAAGCGCAGGACAGCGGTCTAGGGAAGAGTTCGCGTAAGTTCAGATGGGATATCCTGATTCCATTAAACATCTGTTCCAACATTCTACAGTATCATAAAGCGAGATTTGCAACTCTATTCCTAAACCAGACAGGGCCCTCACCAACCATGATCCATCAAAACACTCTTCCGTGCCCATGGCGACAGCATAGAAAAGAGTAGTGTTCATATCCAGGATAGAAGGGAGGAACTTAGAAAACCTGTTAACATCTAAATCACTGAAAAGTCAGAAATGAAGTCTTTGGTAGATGTGCTAAGGCAATGGTTCCTGAACTTCAGTTATTTGCTAATAGCTCATTATATTTGTCATAATTCCACACCCCATGTGTCATATTACATTAATATGTTTGGCTTTAAATGCACTTCAAAATACCTTTGAAAATTTTTATTTTAATTGGCCATAGGTAGTCATGTACATGAAATGACAGATGAAATATTCAAATTATATATTACAACCTGTAGGTATGTATATACATACAGAAATATGTTACAGAAACTGGGACAAGGACAGAGAGAGAGAGATTAAAATGTCTGGAACACACAAAATCTGCAGAGCTGAAACTCCTAGAAGTCCATCTGACAGAGGAATATTCTTTTACCTGAGGGAACGTCAGCCTTGTTCTATTCAGGCCGTCAGTGCATTGGATGAGAACTTCCCACGTTATAGAGGGCAACCGACTTAACTCAGGCTACTGATTTCAATAATACTCTCATCCAAAATCATCCTTACAGAAACACACAGAATAATGTTTGTCCAGTAAACAGGGGACCTGTGCCAGTGAATCTGACCCATAAATTAACCATCAAACCTTCCTTCCAGCACATTGACAAATTGTATGAAGAAAGTACAGCACGATATAGGTTTATTTGACACGTGCTCCACCGTGACCTAAATGGAAAATGCAAAACATAGGTTTAAAATTTAACAAAATTCTTATTAATGATTAAGAAGTTGTACATGAATGGCAATGAACTTCAGTGACTGCATTTTTAATCAAGTGATTTCAACTTTCTCATGAATTTACCCTAGATTTGATGGGAAACAATATGTGTTTAAATAATTCATAAGTATTAAATACATACAAAATTAGTTGCGTGAATGGCATTGCATAATACATTGGGTTTCCCAATAATTTTACAGCGATAGGAAGCCAGAAAATTTGAACAATCCTCTGAGATTTCTTCAAAAATTGAAGACATCCGAAGAGGTCAGTTGGAGAAATTGGATTGGAGCATGTGTTATGTCCCTTTGGGAGGTATGAGCAAAAAGCTTCATTTCTGTTGTAAGTCTTGGGTCTGAGCTGCCAGCTCATCTCAGTTATGGTAGGGGATGCTATGTGCCTAGTGGATTCCTTGTGGCAGGAAGTAAAACAGATTTATAAAGGTCACAGGCATCTGACTGCTGGATGTTCTTTATTTGAAGGAGCAAACAGTGAAAGGAGGACCGTAGTGGTCAACACTTTACTACACGTTTCCAAGTGTCAAGGTAGGGAATCATATGAGATGATCTGCAAATTTCCCTCAGACCATTTTCGAAGACGAAACGAGACTTTGTTTAGCAAGCCATGAATCAAACCGAAATGAATTGAAAGAAAGACTTGAGGTAAAGTGACATGTGTCACCAGGTAGCGAGGCCCATTTCAACCCAGTATGTACAACAAACTTGCCACCAGATCAAGTGCAACTAGGCAGGCAGTTTTAGAGTCAAGGATGGTGAAAGATATGAAAGGGTCATCCTCCCCAGTCAAGGAATGGAACTTTTGACTCCGAGTTAGAGGACACTCCAAGTGCTCCCACTGCCTTAAACGACTGAAACTGAGAGCTAAGGCAGGGACTCTGTGAGTCATGAGAACATAATCCAGTGAGGAGATCCGGGATCAGGATATTTCCTGTTTTCAGAGTCCCTGCCAAGCCAGTTATGGATGGATTTGCATTTGGGTCGGGAAATGATTGGACCAGGCCAAGTTTGGTAGTTCCGCTTCCCCCTGGGTGGGGCAGTAAGCGCCAATAAATAGGTCCTCTGCTGCACGACAGCTATCTTCCTGCCACTCGAGTTCTGACTGACTTTGGAGAACCTGGTGAGTCTTATTCTTCATTTCAACTTTGTTCATGGACACCCAAATGTTGAGTTTATGCTAGACTCAGCAAGCTTGATGGGTCCAAAATTATGATCATGGGTATAATGCTACTTAGTGGATGAGAACTTGGAATCTGGGCACAATGTTGTATTGTATTTACTAGATTACTGATACCTAGTTTGAATTCCTCTATTGAAAAAGAAATTAACAGGAAATATTGACATGCAAGGGATAAAGAGCAAAGTATTTACCTTCTTCTATGCCTTTCTCTTGGACCTCTGCTGTGATTTCAGAGGCATTTATCTTAGAAGGTGTGAGACCCTTACACTCATCCTGATTGCCCTTTGCTCTGGATATAAATCATCCTGTCTGGACGTCATGAGAGGAAATGTTGAAACAAATTGCTTGTGAGCTTGCCCATGATTTTAGAACATGTGAGGGCCTTTTCTGAAGATGTCGTTTTCATTAAAAAGAAAAAAGGAAAGAAGGAAAGAAGGAAAGAAAGAAACCAAAAGAGAAAACATTGCATGTTTCTTCAAAACAAAGATATTTTCTTTAGAAAAGCTGTATGAGAAAAGGCAAGGTTTTTTCTGGGCTGATGTAACGATTTTCTGAAGAGCGAGAGAGAAGTCAGAAATTCATTAAAAAGTATTTAACAGATTAAAGCACATACTTAGAGATTGGTGAGATACTATCTGTTGTTATTCCACAAGATTTTGCTGTTTTCCCTATAGGAATTCCTTGTTGTGAACACGGTCATATACTTTCTTTCAGATATTAAGACTGCAGAAAGATGTCTTCTCAACATCAGCAGTGCAAGCAGCCCTGCCAGCCACCACCAGTGTGCACACCAAAATGCCATGACCCTTGCCCACCTTGCAAGTGTCCAGACCCTTGCCCACCTTGCAAGTGTCCAGACCCTTGCCCACCTTGCAAGTGTCCAGACCCTTGCCCACCTAGAAAGTGCCCTGACCCATGCGTGCCTCAGCAGTGCAAGCAGAAATGCCCTCCTGGGGCACCTGTTCAACATTGCTAGCAGAAGTGGCCACCCAAGAGTAGGTAAGAGCTTGAGCTTTTATCTGCATCTGGAAAGGATAAGGACAATCAGCTCAACTAGTTCCAGAGCTCCACCTTCCTCTTCTCTTCAAAGCCTATCATGGATACGGAAGAAGCTTCTCCACCCTTCAGCCTCAATATGCGAGTGGTGCTTCCTGACAGACAGAGGTTTCTTACCTGCGGGTGCTGTACTGCTTCCCTCTGGGAGGTGCCCAAGAAAGCATCGCAGAGCCTCAGAAGGAAGAGCAGCCGCTCTCCTCCTGGGCGCCCTCTGAGGATTCTCTCGCTGTCTTCTGTGTCCGTCGGTCACCTGGGCATGGGTTTCTACCAGCTGAGCAATTGTTACTTATCCTCCACGTCCTGAATAAAATACAGTTCTTTTGTGAGATGGGAAAATATTTTCTTTCTTTGCAAACCTGCGTTTAGCAATATCATATGATAATGTTGCTTGATTTCTATCCTTCTTTGATCCCGAGTTTCAGGCTTTCACAGTCAGTGTTTTCTGAATTTTGAGTCGTATCAATGATTATTTCTATACAGTTAAAAATCCAGGTTATTTTCCTAATTATTGCTTGACTCATTTAAGGAACAAGTTTTGTAACTTCTTGGGATTTCAAATCCTTTAATAAACTCTGGGGAAAATCACATATACAGTGCCCACTTGCTTAGCCATAAAAATTACATGAAAGTGTGTCATTTAGTTGGCACAATGCCGAGCATGTAATTGGCATTTGAGAGGTGGCAGATCATCATTGTCCCTGTCATCATCACCGTCACCACCACCAACACCGTCACCACCACCCCCAGGTGCTCCAAGCAGGGGAGTGGCTCTGACATACCTAGTAGAGCAAGCAAGGATATTCTTTAAACTCTATGATCCATTCATATTCTGTGTTGATTTTCTTTACCAGTTTAACTGAATTTTTAATCTGATCCCAGAAAATAACCAGTTTGGGAAATTATTGGGATACTCTGTATAAAATTATAATAGTTCTGAAAACACGGGTAGTACAAAAGAAAGGGAATTTAAAGGGACCTTACCAGACAAAGTGCTACCTCTTCCCCATTTGTACAACGTGCTCTTCTTATTGCAAAACTCAACAACCGCAGGGTCTTACTATGTTTTTTCACCTCGGAAATTACATTCTTCATTATTTTGACCCCACATTTGAGATACACAGGGGATTCCAATGTTTATCTTGATTTACAAAATGACTGTTACTATGCCGCTTGTTTTCCAAGTGCTTAGCTTACTGGTCCAGTAAGCTGTGAAAAGGGATGTGTTCATTAAGCATATCCCTTCTTGTGGTTAGAAGTAAAGGAGTCAAAGATACCGGAACTGCAGAAGCAAACAAATGCCCATGTTACTGTTCAACGTTCACCAGACTGTGTCATGAGTGAAAAATCAACACTGCTATTTGGGAGTTGTCTCTACTGTAGCTACTGTTATTTGACCTGACATAGAAATTAGTTCTTTGAGGTGGGATGCTCCTGTAACAAATCTTAAAAAAATTGTGGCATTGGCTCATGTGTCTGGAGGTGGTTGGAAAGGAATCTGATATTGGAAGCCGTAAATGTGGTGCTACATGTTATTCAAAGGCAAAACGTTTGAAGTAATGGTTGTTCATGGTATCTTTAGAGGCAAAGCAATGGTTGCTCACTTGCTGATTTGCCAGGGTATTTCAGGAGATGTATGTTCAGGAAAATCTTTCTGGTTGACAGGCCAGAAATGTAAAGAATGAAAAGAAAAATAATACAGTCCAGAAGTTCAAAACCTTGTTGAATTCGAAAACTCACCGCTTGTAAGTCCTAAAGAGTAAGAGATGCGATTAGAAGTGGTTTTCAACTAGAAGTTCAATTTCAGTGGACTGTTACAACAGGGAAAGTAGACAGAAGTTGTCTTCTTTCCACCTGTGTGCCAGGGAGCCTCAGGGTTGCTGTATTATGTTAGGGGAAAAAGCAGTAATTTAATCAGGCCAGAAAATTCCTTCTACAAAAGGACCTAACTGAGATCTGTAGGACATAGAAGTGATTGGGGGACTGAAATTATATCAGGTGCCTAATAAGTTTCTGAGGGAATTGAGAACTAAATTAACTATGGGCCAAAACGAAAAAGAATGATTTTTAAGATTACTAACGACATTCCCGCGCACCTTTCCCTAATTTCCAACTAGGAAATCAGATATGGTCAGTACAGGTGACTAAAAGGGAATATCCACTCTGAGGTGACTACAAGGACCCCAGAGAATGATGGATAAAGGAAGCTCTCTCAGAGAATAGTATCAGATCCTGAGAGAGCCAAGGAGGAGAAGGAACACAGAGATGCTCAAACATTGTTACTCCGTTGTATGATACTTATTCCTTCATGCTTTCCCTCTGGGTTTATTGAGGACTAATTAACAAACGAAATTGTACATATTTACTGTGTATAATGTGATGACTTGACATATGTGTACTTTATGCAGTCATTACCATCATCGGTCACTTAGCACATAAATCACTTCATCAGTAACAATGTAATGTGTGTACGTCTCCCTGTTTCTCTCTCTCTCTCTGTGTGTGTGTGTGAGTGTCTTTGTATGTGTGTGTGTGATGAGAATGCTTATGGTCTAATTTCCCAGCAAGATTCAACTACACAAGTGAGTGCTATTACCTAGATCACCATGCTCTACTGTAGACTCTGAGAACTCATTCATTGTATGATTGCAGGCTTGTACCCGTGGCCAAACATCCGACCTTTCCCCGACCCCTCAGACCCTGCTGACCACCATTCTACTCTCTGTTGCTCTGACATCTGTTAGTTTGGAAACACATTCCAAAATGAACAATGGTACGAAGGAGAAATAAGAAATAAATAGAAAATAACTTGAGATGAACGAAAATGAAAAGAAAACATACAAGAACATTCGGGATAAATGTAATGCAGCACAAAGAGAGCAACCTATGCCTAGAGATATCTATATTACAAAAGATGATCTCAAATCAGTAGCCTGATAGACATGGATGCATGTGTGTGGGTTTATGAAAATTGAAAACTCGTAACACTAAATACAGCAAAGTATCAGCAGTGATTGTTTTTGGCCGTTTAATACACATGCTCATTTTTTAACAGCTTTATGTTTTCCGCATTGTATATTAAATGGTATACCTTCATTTTAATAACAACGTATCATATTGTTAAAAATATATATAGGAGTCAGTGAAGATGTGGCTGAGCTGCAAGCAAAGTTTACGACCTGGTCTTCTGGCACATGCCTAGCTGATGACTTTCACACGATTCAAGTGTCTCCTCTTTCTCCTCCTCTACTCCTCATTTCCCTCTTCCTCCTGCTGTCCCATTATAAAACCCCATTCCTAAGAAGCTTCCTGATTATTCGGCCAAGACAAGTTACTAGGCCAGTTCTTCCTTCTGACTGCAGGAAGAATTATGAAAGGACTATTACTAAATGCATGGGCGATATGTCAAAGTACCAAATTGGACGGTTAAGGGGTAGATATTGGCAGTGAAGATAATATGGCAGGTTGAGGGTTCTGGCACATGAAGAAGAAGACAGAGAATAAACGGTGAACATTTTTTTCAAATTTCTCTCTTCAAAGACCTAAAACATTGTTGGACTGAGTGGAAAAAAGCAAATATATCAGATGTGCCCTAAGTTCACATTTCATCCAGCTGTCAGACCTGTAGTGCTTTGCTTATCTTTCCCCTCCCAGCGTCACTCTGAATCATTTATATGTGATGCTCTGAATCTGAAATGGTACCTTACATCTACTTTTGGTTTCACACAATTGAAACTTCGTATTCACTTCTGGAATACAAGAGATTTATTTCCTGATAAAGGAATTTTAAGCGCAGGACAGCGGTCTAGGGAAGAGTTCGCGTAAGTTCAGATGGGATATCCTGATTCCATTAAACATCTGTTCCAACATTCTACAGTATCATAAAGCGAGATTTGCAACTCTATTTCTAAACCAGACAGGGCCCTCACCAACCATGATCCATCAAAACACTCTTCCGTGCCCATGGCGACAGCATAGAAAAGAGTAGTGTTCATATCCAGGATAGAAGGGAGGAACTTAGAAAACCTGTTAACATCTAAATCACTGAAAAGTCAGAAATGAAGTCTTTGGTAGATGTGCTAAGGCAATGGTTCCTGAACTTCAGTTATTTGCTAATAGCTCATTATATTTGTCATAATTCCACACCCCATGTGTCATATTACATTAATATGTTTGGCTTTAAATGCACTTCAAAATACCTTTGAAAATTTTTATTTTAATTGGCCATAGGTAGTCATGTACATGAAATGACAGATGAAATATTCAAATTATATATTACAACCTGTAGGTACGTATATACATACAGAAATATGTTACAGAAACTGGGACAAGGACAGAGAGAGAGAGATTAAAATGTCTGGAACACACAAAATCTGCAGAGCTGAAACTCCTAGAAGTCCATCTGACAGAGGAATATTCTTTTACCTGAGGGAACGTCAGCCTTGTTCTATTCAGGCCGTCAGTGCATTGGATGAGAACTTCCCACGTTATAGAGGGCAACCGACTTAACTCAGGCTACTGATTTCAATAATACTCTCATCCAAAATCATCCTTACAGAAACACACAGAATAATGTTTGTCCAGTAAACAGGGGACCTGTGCCAGTGAATCTGACCCATAAATTAACCATCAAACCTTCCTTCCAGCACATTGACAAATTGTATGAAGAAAGTACAGCACGATATAGGTTTATTTGACACGTGCTCCACCGTGACCTAAATGGAAAATGCAAAACATAGGTTTAAAATTTAACAAAATTCTTATTAATGATTAAGAAGTTGTACATGAATGGCAATGAACTTCAGTGACTGCATTTTTAATCAAGTGATTTCAACTTTCTCATGAATTTACCCTAGATTTGATGGGAAACAATATGTGTTTAAATAATTCATAAGTATTAAATACATACAAAATTAGTTGCGTGAATGGCATTGCATAATACATTGGGTTTCCCAATAATTTTACAGCGATAGGAAGCCAGAAAATTTGAACAATCCTCTGAGATTTCTTCAAAAATTGAAGACATCCGAAGAGGTCAGTTGGAGAAATTGGATTGGAGCATGTGTTATGTCCCTTTGGGAGGTATGAGCAAAAAGCTTCATTTCTGTTGTAAGTCTTGGGTCTGAGCTGCCAGCTCATCTCAGTTATGGTAGGGGATGCTATGTGCCTAGTGGATTCCTTGTGGCAGGAAGTAAAACAGATTTATAAAGGTCACAGGCATCTGACTGCTGGATGTTCTTTATTTGAAGGAGCAAACAGTGAAAGGAGGACCGTAGTGGTCAACACTTTACTACACGTTTCCAAGTGTCAAGGTAGGGAATCATATGAGATGATCTGCAAATTTCCCTCAGACCATTTTCGAAGACGAAACGAGACTTTGTTTAGCAAGCCATGAATCAAACCGAAATGAATTGAAAGAAAGACTTGAGGTAAAGTGACATGTGTCACCAGGTAGCGAGGCCCATTTCAACCCAGTATGTACAACAAACTTGCCACCAGATCAAGTGCAACTAGGCAGGCAGTTTTAGAGTCAAGGATGGTGAAAGATATGAAAGGGTCATCCTCCCCAGTCAAGGAATGGAACTTTTGACTCCGAGTTAGAGGACACTCCAAGTGCTCCCACTGCCTTAAACGACTGAAACTGAGAGCTAAGGCAGGGACTCTGTGAGTCATGAGAACATAATCCAGTGAGGAGATCCGGGATCAGGATATTTCCTGTTTTCAGAGTCCCTGCCAAGCCAGTTATGGATGGATTTGCATTTGGGTCGGGAAATGATTGGACCAGGCCAAGTTTGGTAGTTCCGCTTCCCCCTGGGTGGGGCAGTAAGCGCCAATAAATAGGTCCTCTGCTGCACGACAGCTATCCTCCTGCCACTCGAGTTCTGACTGACTTTGGAGAACCTGGTGAGTCTTATTCTTCACTTCAACTTTGTTCATGGACA
Source organism: Grampus griseus (assembly GCF_964374135.1). Lineage (NCBI taxonomy): Eukaryota > Metazoa > Chordata > Mammalia > Artiodactyla > Delphinidae > Grampus > Grampus griseus. The sequence goes on along the minus strand of NW_028133180.1, from coordinate 57,475 downwards.
CCCAAATGTTGAGTTTATGCTAGACTCAGCAAGCTTGATGGGTCCAAAATTATGATCATGGGTATAATGCTACTTAGTGGATGAGAACTTGGAATCTGGGCACAATGTTGTATTGTATTTACTAGATTACTGATACCTAGTTTGAATTCCTCTATTGAAAAAGAAATTAACAGGAAATATTGACATGCAAGGGATAAAGAGCAAAGTATTTACCTTCTTCTATGCCTTTCTCTTGGACCTCTGCTGTGATTTCAGAGGCATTTATCTTAGAAGGTGTGAGACCCTTACACTCATCCTGATTGCCCTTTGCTCTGGATATAAATCATCCTGTCTGGACGTCATGAGAGGAAATGTTGAAACAAATTGCTTGTGAGCTTGCCCATGATTTTAGAACATGTGAGGGCCTTTTCTGAAGATGTCGTTTTCATTAAAAAGAAAAAAGGAAAGAAGGAAAGAAAGAAAGAAAGAAACCAAAAGAGAAAACATTGCATGTTTCTTCAAAACAAAGATATTTTCTTTAGAAAAGCTGTATGAGAAAAGGCAAGGTTTTTTCTGGGCTGATGTAACGATTTTCTGAAGAGCGAGAGAGAAGTCAGAAATTCATTAAAAAGTATTTAACAGATTAAAGCACATACTTAGAGATTGGTGAGATACTATCTGTTGTTATTCCACAAGATTTTGCTGTTTTCCCTATAGGAATTCCTTGTTGTGAACACGGTCATATACTTTCTTTCAGATATTAAGACTGCAGAAAGATGTCTTCTCAACATCAGCAGTGCAAGCAGCCCTGCCAGCCACCACCAGTGTGCACACCAAAATGCCATGACCCTTGCCCACCTTGCAAGTGTCCAGACCCTTGCCCACCTTGCAAGTGTCCAGACCCTTGCCCACCTTGCAAGTGTCCAGACCCTTGCCCACCTAGAAAGTGCCCTGACCCATGCGTGCCTCAGCAGTGCAAGCAGAAATGCCCTCCTGGGGCACCTGTTCAACATTGCTAGCAGAAGTGGCCACCCAAGAGTAGGTAAGAGCTTGAGCTTTTATCTGCATCTGGAAAGGATAAGGACAATCAGCTCAACTAGTTCCAGAGCTCCACCTTCCTCTTCTCTTCAAAGCCTATCATGGATACGGAAGAAGCTTCTCCACCCTTCAGCCTCAATATGCGAGTGGTGCTTCCTGACAGACAGAGGTTTCTTACCTGCGGGTGCTGTACTGCTTCCCTCTGGGAGGTGCCCAAGAAAGCATCGCAGAGCCTCAGAAGGAAGAGCAGCCGCTCTCCTCCTGGGCGCCCTCTGAGGATTCTCTCGCTGTCTTCTGTGTCCGTCGGTCACCTGGGCATGGGTTTCTACCAGCTGAGCAATTGTTACTTATCCTCCACGTCCTGAATAAAATACAGTTCTTTTGTGAGATGGGAAAATATTTTCTTTCTTTGCAAACCTGCGTTTAGCAATATCATATGATAATGTTGCTTGATTTCTATCCTTCTTTGATCCCGAGTTTCAGGCTTTCACAGTCAGTGCTATCTGAATTTTGAGTCGTATCAATGATTATTTCTATACAGTTAAAAATCCAGGTTATTTTCCTAATTATTGCTTGACTCATTTAAGGAACAAGTTTTGTAACTTCTTGGGATTTCAAATCCTTTAATAAACTCTGGGGAAAATCACATATACAGTGCCCACTTGCTTAGCCATAAAAATTACATGAAAGTGTGTCATTTAGTTGGCACAATGCCGAGCATGTAATTGGCATTTGAGAGGTGGCAGATCATCATTGTCCCTGTCATCATCACCGTCACCACCACCAACACCGTCACCACCACCCCCAGGTGCTCCAAGCAGGGGAGTGGCTCTGACATACCTAGTAGAGCAAGCAAGGATATTCTTTAAACTCTATGAGCCATTCATATTCTGTGTTGATTTTCTTTACCAGTTTAACTGAATTTTTAATCTGATCCCAGAAAATAACCAGTTTGGGAAATTATTGGGATACTCTGTATAAAATTATAATAGTTCTGAAAACACGGGTAGTACAAAAGAAAGGGAATTTAAAGGGACCTTACCAGACAAAGTGCTACCTCTTCCCCATTTGTACAACGTGCTCTTCTTATTGCAAAACTCAACAACCGCAGGGTCTTACTATGTTTTTTCACCTCAGAAATTACATTCTTCATTATTTTGACCCCACATTTGAGATACACAGGGGATTCCAATGTTTATCTTGATTTACAAAATGACTGTTACTATGCCGCTTGTTTTCCAAGTGCTTAGCTTACTGGTCCAGTAAGCTGTGAAAAGGGATGTGTTCATTAAGCATATCCCTTCTTGTGGTTAGAAGTAAAGGAGTCAAAGATACCGGAACTGCAGAAGCAAACAAATGCCCATGTTACTGTTCAACGTTCACCAGACTGTGTCATGAGTGAAAAATCAACACTGCTATTTGGGAGTTGTCTCTACTGTAGCTACTGTTATTTGACCTGACATAGAAATTAGTTCTTTGAGGTGGGATGCTCCTGTAACAAATCTTAAAAAAATTGTGGCATTGGCTCATGTGTCTGGAGGTGGTTGGAAAGGAATCTGATATTGGAAGCCGTAAATGTGGTGCTACATGTTATTCAAAGGCAAAACGTTTGAAGTAATGGTTGTTCATGGTATCTTTAGAGGCAAAGCAATGGTTGCTCACTTGCTGATTTGCCAGGGTATTTCAGGAGATGTATGTTCAGGAAAATCTTTCTGGTTGACAGGCCAGAAATGTAAAGAATGAAAAGAAAAATAATACAGTCCAGAAGTTCAAAACCTTGTTGAATTCGAAAACTCACCGCTTGTAAGTCCTAAAGAGTAAGAGATGCGATTAGAAGTGGTTTTCAACTAGAAGTTCAATTTCAGTGGACTGTTACAACAGGGAAAGTAGACAGAAGTTGTCTTCTTTCCACCTGTGTGCCAGGGAGCCTCAGGTTTGCTGTATTATGTTAGGGGAAAAAGCAGTAATTTAATCAGGCCAGAAAATTCCTTCTACAAAAGGACCTAACTGAGATCTGTAGGACATAGAAGTGATTGGGGGACTGAAATTATATCAGGTGCCTAATAAGTTTCTGAGGGAATTGAGAACTAAATTAACTATGGGCCAAAACGAAAAAGAATGATTTTTAAGATTACTAACGACATTCCCGCGCACCTTTCCCTAATTTCCAACTAGGAAATCAGATATGGTCAGTACAGGTGACTAAAAGGGAATATCCACTCTGAGGTGACTACAAGGACCCCAGAGAATGATGGATAAAGGAAGCTCTCTCAGAGAATAGTATCAGATCCTGAGAGAGCCAAGGAGGAGAAGGAACACAGAGATGCTCAAACATTGTTACTCCGTTGTATGATACTTATTCCTTCATGCTTTCCCTCTGGGTTTATTGAGGAATAATTAACAAACGAAATTGTACATATTTACTGTGTATAATGTGATGACTTGACATATGTGTACTTTATGCAGTCATTACCATCATCGGTCACTTAGCACATAAATCACTTCATCAGTAACAATGTAATGTGTGTACGTCTCCCTGTTTCTCTCTCTCTCTCTGTGTGTGTGTGTGAGTGTCTTTGTATGTGTGTGTGTGATGAGAATGCTTATGGTCTAATTTCCCAGCAAGATTCAACTACACAAGTGAGTGCTATTACCTAGATCACCATGCTCTACTGTAGACTCTGAGAACTCATTCATTGTATGATTGCAGGCTTGTACCCGTGGCCAAACATCCGACCTTTCCCCGACCCCTCAGACCCTGCTGACCACCATTCTACTCTCTGTTGCTCTGACATCTGTTAGTTTGGAAACACATTCCAAAATGAACAATGGTACGAAGGAGAAATAAGAAATAAATAGAAAATAACTTGAGATGAACGAAAATGAAAAGAAAACATACAAGAACATTCGGGATAAATGTAATGCAGCACAAAGAGAGCAACCTATGCCTAGAGATATCTATATTACAAAAGATGATCTCAAATCAGTAGCCTGATAGACATGGATGCATGTGTGTGGGTTTATGAAAATTGAAAACTCGTAACACTAAATACAGCAAAGTATCAGCAGTGATTGTTTTTGGCCGTTTAATACACATGCTCATTTTTTAACAGCTTTATGTTTTCCGCATTGTATATTAAATGGTATACCTTCATTTTAATAACAACGTATCATATTGTTAAAAATATATATAGGAGTCAGTGAAGATGTGGCTGAGCTGCAAGCAAAGTTTACGACCTGGTCTTCTGGCACATGCCTAGCTGATGACTTTCACACGATTCAAGTGTCTCCTCTTTCTCCTCCTCTACTCCTCATTTCCCTCTTCCTCCTGCTGTCCCATTATAAAACCCCATTCCTAAGAAGCTTCCTGATTATTCGGCCAAGACAAGTTACTAGGCCAGTTCTTCCTTCTGACTGCAGGAAGAATTATGAAAGGACTATTACTAAATGCATGGGCGATATGTCAAAGTACCAAATTGGACGGTTAAGGGGTAGATATTGGCAGTGAAGATAATATGGCAGGTTGAGGGTTCTGGCACATGAAGAAGAAGACAGAGAATAAACGGTGAACATTTTTTTCAAATTTCTCTCTTCAAAGACCTAAAACATTGTTGGACTGAGTGGAAAAAAGCAAATATATCAGATGTGCCCTAAGTTCACATTTCATCCAGCTGTCAGACCTGTAGTGCTTTGCTTATCTTTCCCCTCCCAGCGTCACTCTGAATCATTTATATGTGATGCTCTGAATCTGAAATGGTACCTTACATCTACTTTTGGTTTCACACAATTGAAACTTCGTATTCACTTCTGGAATACAAGAGATTTATTTCCTGATAAAGGAATTTTAAGCGCAGGACAGCGGTCTAGGGAAGAGTTCGCGTAAGTTCAGATGGGATATCCTGATTCCATTAAACATCTGTTCCAACATTCTACAGTATCATAAAGCGAGATTTGCAACTCTATTTCTAAACCAGACAGGGCCCTCACCAACCATGATCCATCAAAACACTCTTCCGTGCCCATGGCGACAGCATAGAAAAGAGTAGTGTTCATATCCAGGATAGAAGGGAGGAACTTAGAAAACCTGTTAACATCTAAATCACTGAAAAGTCAGAAATGAAGTCTTTGGTAGATGTGCTAAGGCAATGGTTCCTGAACTTCAGTTATTTGCTAATAGCTCATTATATTTGTCATAATTCCACACCCCATGTGTCATATTACATTAATATGTTTGGCTTTAAATGCACTTCAAAATACCTTTGAAAATTTTTATTTTAATTGGCCATAGGTAGTCATGTACATGAAATGACAGATGAAATATTCAAATTATATATTACAACCTGTAGGTACGTATATACATACAGAAATATGTTACAGAAACTGGGACAAGGACAGAGAGAGAGAGATTAAAATGTCTGGAACACACAAAATCTGCAGAGCTGAAACTCCTAGAAGTCCATCTGACAGAGGAATATTCTTTTACCTGAGGGAACGTCAGCCTTGTTCTATTCAGGCCGTCAGTGCATTGGATGAGAACTTCCCACGTTATAGAGGGCAACCGACTTAACTCAGGCTACTGATTTCAATAATACTCTCATCCAAAATCATCCTTACAGAAACACACAGAATAATGTTTGTCCAGTAAACAGGGGACCTGTGCCAGTGAATCTGACCCATAAATTAACCATCAAACCTTCCTTCCAGCACATTGACAAATTGTATGAAGAAAGTACAGCACGATATAGGTTTATTTGACACGTGCTCCACCGTGACCTAAATGGAAAATGCAAAACATAGGTTTAAAATATAACAAAATTCTTATTAATGATTAAGAAGTTGTACATGAATGGCAATGAACTTCAGTGACTGCATTTTTAATCAAGTGATTTCAACTTTCTCATGAATTTACCCTAGATTTGATGGGAAACAATATGTGTTTAAATAATTCATAAGTATTAAATACATACAAAATTAGTTGCGTGAATGGCATTGCATAATACATTGGGTTTCCCAATAATTTTACAGCGATAGGAAGCCAGAAAATTTGAACAATCCTCTGAGATTTCTTCAAAAATTGAAGACATCCGAAGAGGTCAGTTGGAGAAATTGGATTGGAGCATGTGTTATGTCCCTTTGGGAGGTATGAGCAAAAAGCTTCATTTCTGTTGTAAGTCTTGGGTCTGAGCTGCCAGCTCATCTCAGTTATGGTAGGGGATGCTATGTGCCTAGTGGATTCCTTGTGGCAGGAAGTAAAACAGATTTATAAAGGTCACAGGCATCTGACTGCTGGATGTTCTTTATTTGAAGGAGCAAACAGTGAAAGGAGGACCGTAGTGGTCAACACTTTACTACACGTTTCCAAGTGTCAAGGTAGGGAATCATATGAGATGATCTGCAAATTTCCCTCAGACCATTTTCGAAGACGAAACGAGACTTTGTTTAGCAAGCCATGAATCAAACCGAAATGAATTGAAAGAAAGACTTGAGGTAAAGTGACATGTGTCACCAGGTAGCGAGGCCCATTTCAACCCAGTATGTACAACAAACTTGCCACCAGATCAAGTGCAACTAGGCAGGCAGTTTTAGAGTCAAGGATGGTGAAAGATATGAAAGGGTCATCCTCCCCAGTCAAGGAATGGAACTTTTGACTCCAAGTTAGAGGACACTCCAAGTGCTCCCACTGCCTTAAACGACTGAAACTGAGAGCTAAGGCAGGGACTCTGTGAGTCATGAGAACATAATCCAGTGAGGAGATCCGGGATCAGGATATTTCCTGTTTTCAGAGTCCCTGCCAAGCCAGTTATGGATGGATTTGCATTTGGGTCGGGAAATGATTGGACCAGGCCAAGTTTGGTAGTTCCGCTTCCCCCTGGGTGGGGCAGTAAGCGCCAATAAATAGGTCCTCTGCTGCACGACAGCTATCTTCCTGCCACTCGAGTTCTGACTGACTTTGGAGAACCTGGTGAGTCTTATTCTTCATTTCAACTTTGTTCATGGACACCCAAATGTTGAGTTTATGCTAGACTCAGCAAGCTTGATGGGTCCAAAATTATGATCATGGGTATAATGCTACTTAGTGGATGAGAACTTGGAATCTGGGCACAATGTTGTATTGTATTTACTAGATTACTGATACCTAGTTTGAATTCCTCTATTGAAAAAGAAATTAACAGGAAATATTGACATGCAAGGGATAAAGAGCAAAGTATTTACCTTCTTCTATGCCTTTCTCTTGGACCTCTGCTGTGATTTCAGAGGCATTTATCTTAGAAGGTGTGAGACCCTTACACTCATCCTGATTGCCCTTTGCTCTGGATATAAATCATCCTGTCTGGACGTCATGAGAGGAAATGTTGAAACAAATTGCTTGTGAGCTTGCCCATGATTTTAGAACATGTGAGGGCCTTTTCTGAAGATGTCGTTTTCATTAAAAAGAAAAAAGGAAAGAAGGAAAGAAGGAAAGAAAGAAACCAAAAGAGAAAACATTGCATGTTTCTTCAAAACAAAGATATTTTCTTTAGAAAAGCTGTATGAGAAAAGGCAAGGTTTTTTCTGGGCTGATGTAACGATTTTCTGAAGAGCGAGAGAGAAGTCAGAAATTCATTAAAAAGTATTTAACAGATTAAAGCACATACTTAGAGATTGGTGAGATACTATCTGTTGTTATTCCACAAGATTTTGCTGTTTTCCCTATAGGAATTCCTTGTTGTGAACACGGTCATATACTTTCTTTCAGATATTAAGACTGCAGAAAGATGTCTTCTCAACATCAGCAGTGCAAGCAGCCCTGCCAGCCACCACCAGTGTGCACACCAAAATGCCATGACCCTTGCCCACCTTGCAAGTGTCCAGACCCTTGCCCACCTTGCAAGTGTCCAGACCCTTGCCCACCTTGCAAGTGTCCAGACCCTTGCCCACCTAGAAAGTGCCCTGACCCATGCGTGCCTCAGCAGTGCAAGCAGAAATGCCCTCCTGGGGCACCTGTTCAACATTGCTAGCAGAAGTGGCCACCCAAGAGTAGGTAAGAGCTTGAGCTTTTATCTGCATCTGGAAAGGATAAGGACAATCAGCTCAACTAGTTCCAGAGCTCCACCTTCCTCTTCTCTTCAAAGCCTATCATGGATACGGAAGAAGCTTCTCCACCCTTCAGCCTCAATATGCGAGTGGTGCTTCCTGACAGACAGAGGTTTCTTACCTGCGGGTGCTGTACTGCTTCCCTCTGGGAGGTGCCCAAGAAAGCATCGCAGAGCCTCAGAAGGAAGAGCAGCCGCTCTCCTCCTGGGCGCCCTCTGAGGATTCTCTCGCTGTCTTCTGTGTCCGTCGGTCACCTGGGCATGGGTTTCTACCAGCTGAGCAATTGTTACTTATCCTCCACGTCCTGAATAAAATACAGTTCTTTTGTGAGATGGGAAAATATTTTCTTTCTTTGCAAACCTGCGTTTAGCAATATCATATGATAATGTTGCTTGATTTCTATCCTTCTTTGATCCCGAGTTTCAGGCTTTCACAGTCAGTGTTATCTGAATTTTGAGTCGTATCAATGATTATTTCTATACAGTTAAAAATCCAGGTTATTTTCCTAATTATTGCTTGACTCATTTAAGGAACAAGTTTTGTAACTTCTTGGGATTTCAAATCCTTTAATAAACTCTGGGGAAAATCACATATACAGTGCCCACTTGCTTAGCCATAAAAATTACATGAAAGTGTGTCATTTAGTTGGCACAATGCCGAGCATGTAATTGGCATTTGAGAGGTGGCAGATCATCATTGTCCCTGTCATCATCACCGTCACCACCACCAACACCGTCACCACCACCCCCAGGTGCTCCAAGCAGGGGAGTGGCTCTGACATACCTAGTAGAGCAAGCAAGGATATTCTTTAAACTCTATGATCCATTCATATTCTGTGTTGATTTTCTTTACCAGTTTAACTGAATTTTTAATCTGATCCCAGAAAATAACCAGTTTGGGAAATTATTGGGATACTCTGTATAAAATTATAATAGTTCTGAAAACACGGGTAGTACAAAAGAAAGGGAATTTAAAGGGACCTTACCAGACAAAGTGCTACCTCTTCCCCATTTGTACAACGTGCTCTTCTTATTGCAAAACTCAACAACCGCAGGGTCTTACTATGTTTTTTCACCTCGGAAATTACATTCTTCATTATTTTGACCCCACATTTGAGATACACAGGGGATTCCAATGTTTATCTTGATTTACAAAATGACTGTTACTATGCCGCTTGTTTTCCAAGTGCTTAGCTTACTGGTCCAGTAAGCTGTGAAAAGGGATGTGTTCATTAAGCATATCCCTTCTTGTGGTTAGAAGTAAAGGAGTCAAAGATACCGGAACTGCAGAAGCAAACAAATGCCCATGTTACTGTTCAACGTTCACCAGACTGTGTCATGAGTGAAAAATCAACACTGCTATTTGGGAGTTGTCTCTACTGTAGCTACTGTTATTTGACCTGACATAGAAATTAGTTCTTTGAGGTGGGATGCTCCTGTAACAAATCTTAAAAAAATTGTGGCATTGGCTCATGTGTCTGGAGGTGGTTGGAAAGGAATCTGATATTGGAAGCCGTAAATGTGGTGCTACATGTTATTCAAAGGCAAAACGTTTGAAGTAATGGTTGTTCATGGTATCTTTAGAGGCAAAGCAATGGTTGCTCACTTGCTGATTTGCCAGGGTATTTCAGGAGATGTATGTTCAGGAAAATCTTTCTGGTTGACAGGCCAGAAATGTAAAGAATGAAAAGAAAAATAATACAGTCCAGAAGTTCAAAACCTTGTTGAATTCGAAAACTCACCGCTTGTAAGTCCTAAAGAGTAAGAGATGCGATTAGAAGTGGTTTTCAACTAGAAGTTCAATTTCAGTGGACTGTTACAACAGGGAAAGTAGACAGAAGTTGTCTTCTTTCCACCTGTGTGCCAGGGAGCCTCAGGGTTGCTGTATTATGTTAGGGGAAAAAGCAGTAATTTAATCAGGCCAGAAAATTCCTTCTACAAAAGGACCTAACTGAGATCTGTAGGACATAGAAGTGATTGGGGGACTGAAATTATATCAGGTGCCTAATAAGTTTCTGAGGGAATTGAGAACTAAATTAACTATGGGCCAAAACGAAAAAGAATGATTTTTAAGATTACTAACGACATTCCCGCGCACCTTTCCCTAATTTCCAACTAGGAAATCAGATATGGTCAGTACAGGTGACTAAAAGGGAATATCCACTCTGAGGTGACTACAAGGACCCCAGAGAATGATGGATAAAGGAAGCTCTCTCAGAGAATAGTATCAGATCCTGAGAGAGCCAAGGAGGAGAAGGAACACAGAGATGCTCAAACATTGTTACTCCGTTGTATGATACTTATTCCTTCATGCTTTCCCTCTGGGTTTATTGAGGACTAATTAACAAACGAAATTGTACATATTTACTGTGTATAATGTGATGACTTGACATATGTGTACTTTATGCAGTCATTACCATCATCGGTCACTTAGCACATAAATCACTTCATCAGTAACAATGTAATGTGTGTACGTCTCCCTGTTTCTCTCTCTCTCTCTGTGTGTGTGTGTGAGTGTCTTTGTATGTGTGTGTGTGATGAGAATGCTTATGGTCTAATTTCCCAGCAAGATTCAACTACACAAGTGAGTGCTATTACCTAGATCACCATGCTCTACTGTAGACTCTGAGAACTCATTCATTGTATGATTGCAGGCTTGTACCCGTGGCCAAACATCCGACCTTTCCCCGACCCCTCAGACCCTGCTGACCACCATTCTACTCTCTGTTGCTCTGACATCTGTTAGTTTGGAAACACATTCCAAAATGAACAATGGTACGAAGGAGAAATAAGAAATAAATAGAAAATAACTTGAGATGAACGAAAATGAAAAGAAAACATACAAGAACATTCGGGATAAATGTAATGCAGCACAAAGAGAGCAACCTATGCCTAGAGATATCTATATTACAAAAGATGATCTCAAATCAGTAGCCTGATAGACATGGATGCATGTGTGTGGGTTTATGAAAATTGAAAACTCGTAACACTAAATACAGCAAAGTATCAGCAGTGATTGTTTTTGGCCGTTTAATACACATGCTCATTTTTTAACAGCTTTATGTTTTCCGCATTGTATATTAAATGGTATACCTTCATTTTAATAACAACGTATCATATTGTTAAAAATATATATAGGAGTCAGTGAAGATGTGGCTGAGCTGCAAGCAAAGTTTACGACCTGGTCTTCTGGCACATGCCTAGCTGATGACTTTCACACGATTCAAGTGTCTCCTCTTTCTCCTCCTCTACTCCTCATTTCCCTCTTCCTCCTGCTGTCCCATTATAAAACCCCATTCCTAAGAAGCTTCCTGATTATTCGGCCAAGACAAGTTACTAGGCCAGTTCTTCCTTCTGACTGCAGGAAGAATTATGAAAGGACTATTACTAAATGCATGGGCGATATGTCAAAGTACCAAATTGGACGGTTAAGGGGTAGATATTGGCAGTGAAGATAATATGGCAGGTTGAGGGTTCTGGCACATGAAGAAGAAGACAGAGAATAAACGGTGAACATTTTTTTCAAATTTCTCTCTTCAAAGACCTAAAACATTGTTGGACTGAGTGGAAAAAAGCAAATATATCAGATGTGCCCTAAGTTCACATTTCATCCAGCTGTCAGACCTGTAGTGCTTTGCTTATCTTTCCCCTCCCAGCGTCACTCTGAATCATTTATATGTGATGCTCTGAATCTGAAATGGTACCTTATATCTACTTTTGGTTTCACACAATTGAAACTTCGTATTCACTTCTGGAATACAAGAGATTTATTTCCTGATAAAGGAATTTTAAGCGCAGGACAGCGGTCTAGGGAAGAGTTCGCGTAAGTTCAGATGGGATATCCTGATTCCATTAAACATCTGTTCCAACATTCTACAGTATCATAAAGCGAGATTTGCAACTCTATTCCTAAACCAGACAGGGCCCTCACCAACCATGATCCATCAAAACACTCTTCCGTGCCCATGGCGACAGCATAGAAAAGAGTAGTGTTCATATCCAGGATAGAAGGGAGGAACTTAGAAAACCTGTTAACATCTAAATCACTGAAAAGTCAGAAATGAAGTCTTTGGTAGATGTGCTAAGGCAATGGTTCCTGAACTTCAGTTATTTGCTAATAGCTCATTATATTTGTCATAATTCCACACCCCATGTGTCATATTACATTAATATGTTTGGCTTTAAATGCACTTCAAAATACCTTTGAAAATTTTTATTTTAATTGGCCATAGGTAGTCATGTACATGAAATGACAGATGAAATATTCAAATTATATATTACAACCTGTAGGTACGTATATACATACAGAAATATGTTACAGAAACTGGGACAAGGACAGAGAGAGAGAGATTAAAATGTCTGGAACACACAAAATCTGCAGAGCTGAAACTCCTAGAAGTCCATCTGACAGAGGAATATTCTTTTACCTGAGGGAACGTCAGCCTTGTTCTATTCAGGCCGTCAGTGCATTGGATGAGAACTTCCCACGTTATAGAGGGCAACCGACTTAACTCAGGCTACTGATTTCAATAATACTCTCATCCAAAATCATCCTTACAGAAACACACAGAATAATGTTTGTCCAGTAAACAGGGGACCTGTGCCAGTGAATCTGACCCATAAATTAACCATCAAACCTTCCTTCCAGCACATTGACAAATTGTATGAAGAAAGTACAGCACGATATAGGTTTATTTGACACGTGCTCCACCGTGACCTAAATGGAAAATGCAAAACATAGGTTTAAAATTTAACAAAATTCTTATTAATGATTAAGAAGTTGTACATGAATGGCAATGAACTTCAGTGACTGCATTTTTAATCAAGTGATTTCAACTTTCTCATGAATTTACCCTAGATTTGATGGGAAACAATATGTGTTTAAATAATTCATAAGTATTAAATACATACAAAATTAGTTGCGTGAATGGCATTGCATAATACATTGGGTTTCCCAATAATTTTACAGCGATAGGAAGCCAGAAAATTTGAACAATCCTCTGAGATTTCTTCAAAAATTGAAGACATCCGAAGAGGTCAGTTGGAGAAATTGGATTGGAGCATGTGTTATGTCCCTTTGGGAGGTATGAGCAAAAAGCTTCATTTCTGTTGTAAGTCTTGGGTCTGAGCTGCCAGCTCATCTCAGTTATGGTAGGGGATGCTATGTGCCTAGTGGATTCCTTGTGGCAGGAAGTAAAACAGATTTATAAAGGTCACAGGCATCTGACTGCTGGATGTTCTTTATTTGAAGGAGCAAACAGTGAAAGGAGGACCGTAGTGGTCAACACTTTACTACACGTTTCCAAGTGTCAAGGTAGGGAATCATATGAGATGATCTGCAAATTTCCCTCAGACCATTTTCGAAGACGAAACGAGACTTTGTTTAGCAAGCCATGAATCAAACCGAAATGAATTGAAAGAAAGACTTGAGGTAAAGTGACATGTGTCACCAGGTAGCGAGGCCCATTTCAACCCAGTATGTACAACAAACTTGCCACCAGATCAAGTGCAACTAGGCAGGCAGTTTTAGAGTCAAGGATGGTGAAAGATATGAAAGGGTCATCCTCCCCAGTCAAGGAATGGAACTTTTGACTCCAAGTTAGAGGACACTCCAAGTGCTCCCACTGCCTTAAACGACTGAAACTGAGAGCTAAGGCAGGGACTCTGTGAGTCATGAGAACATAATCCAGTGAGGAGATCCGGGATCAGGATATTTCCTGTTTTCAGAGTCCCTGCCAAGCCAGTTATGGATGGATTTGCATTTGGGTCGGGAAATGATTGGACCAGGCCAAGTTTGGTAGTTCCGCTTCCCCCTGGGTGGGGCAGTAAGCGCCAATAAATAGGTCCTCTGCTGCACGACAGCTATCTTCCTGCCACTCGAGTTCTGACTGACTTTGGAGAACCTGGTGAGTCTTATTCTTCATTTCAACTTTGTTCATGGACACCCAAATGTTGAGTTTATGCTAGACTCAGCAAGCTTGATGGGTCCAAAATTATGATCATGGGTATAATGCTACTTAGTGGATGAGAACTTGGAATCTGGGCACAATGTTGTATTGTATTTACTAGATTACTGATACCTAGTTTGAATTCCTCTATTGAAAAAGAAATTAACAGGAAATATTGACATGAAGGGATAAAGAGCAAAGTATTTACCTTCTTCTATGCCTTTCTCTTGGACCTCTGCTGTGATTTCAGAGGCATTTATCTTAGAAGGTGTGAGACCCTTACACTCATCCTGATTGCCCTTTGCTCTGGATATAAATCATCCTGTCTGGACGTCATGAGAGGAAATGTTGAAACAAATTGCTTGTGAGCTTGCCCATGATTTTAGAACATGTGAGGGCCTTTTCTGAAGATGTCGTTTTCATTAAAAAGAAAAAAGGAAAGAAGGAAAGAAGGAAAGAAAGAAACCAAAAGAGAAAACATTGCATGTTTCTTCAAAACAAAGATATTTTCTTTAGAAAAGCTGTATGAGAAAAGGCAAGGTTTTTTCTGGGCTGATGTAACGATTTTCTGAAGAGCGAGAGAGAAGTCAGAAATTCATTAAAAAGTATTTAACAGATTAAAGCACATACTTAGAGATTGGTGAGATACTATCTGTTGTTATTCCACAAGATTTTGCTGTTTTCCCTATAGGAATTCCTTGTTGTGAACACGGTCATATACTTTCTTTCAGATATTAAGACTGCAGAAAGATGTCTTCTCAACATCAGCAGTGCAAGCAGCCCTGCCAGCCACCACCAGTGTGCACACCAAAATGCCATGACCCTTGCCCACCTTGCAAGTGTCCAGACCCTTGCCCACCTTGCAAGTGTCCAGACCCTTGCCCACCTTGCAAGTGTCCAGACCCTTGCCCACCTAGAAAGTGCCCTGACCCATGCGTGCCTCAGCAGTGCAAGCAGAAATGCCCTCCTGGGGCACCTGTTCAACATTGCTAGCAGAAGTGGCCACCCAAGAGTAGGTAAGAGCTTGAGCTTTTATCTGCATCTGGAAAGGATAAGGACAATCAGCTCAACTAGTTCCAGAGCTCCACCTTCCTCTTCTCTTCAAAGCCTATCATGGATACGGAAGAAGCTTCTCCACCCTTCAGCCTCAATATGCGAGTGGTGCTTCCTGACAGACAGAGGTTTCTTACCTGCGGGTGCTGTACTGCTTCCCTCTGGGAGGTGCCCAAGAAAGCATCGCAGAGCCTCAGAAGGAAGAGCAGCCGCTCTCCTCCTGGGCGCCCTCTGAGGATTCTCTCGCTGTCTTCTGTGTCCGTCGGTCACCTGGGCATGGGTTTCTACCAGCTGAGCAATTGTTACTTATCCTCCACGTCCTGAATAAAATACAGTTCTTTTGTGAGATGGGAAAATATTTTCTTTCTTTGCAAACCTGCGTTTAGCAATATCATATGATAATGTTGCTTGATTTCTATCCTTCTTTGATCCCGAGTTTCAGGCTTTCACAGTCAGTGCTATCTGAATTTTGAGTCGTATCAATGATTATTTCTATACAGTTAAAAATCCAGGTTATTTTCCTAATTATTGCTTGACTCATTTAAGGAACAAGTTTTGTAACTTCTTGGGATTTCAAATCCTTTAATAAACTCTGGGGAAAATCACATATACAGTGCCCACTTGCTTAGCCATAAAAATTACATGAAAGTGTGTCATTTAGTTGGCACAATGCCGAGCATGTAATTGGCATTTGAGAGGTGGCAGATCATCATTGTCCCTGTCATCATCACCGTCACCACCACCAACACCGTCACCACCACCCCCAGGTGCTCCAAGCAGGGGAGTGGCTCTGACATAACTAGTAGAGCAAGCAAGGATATTCTTTAAACTCTATGATCCATTCATATTCTGTGTTGATTTTCTTTACCAGTTTAACTGAATTTTTAATCTGATCCCACAAAATAACCAGTTTGGGAAATTATTGGGATACTCTGTATAAAATTATAATAGTTCTGAAAACACGGGTAGTACAAAAGAAAGGGAATTTAAAGGGACCTTACCAGACAAAGTGCTACCTCTTCCCCATTTGTACAACGTGCTCTTCTTATTGCAAAACTCAACAACCGCAGGGTCTTACTATGATTTCTCACCTCGGAAATTACATTCTTCATTATTTTGACCCCACATTTGAGATACACAGGGGATTCCAATGTTTATCTTGATTTACAAAATGACTGTTACTATGCCACTTGTTTTCCAAGTGCTTAGCTTACTGGTCCAGTAAGCTGTGAAAAGGGATGTGTTCATTAAGCATATCCCTTCTTGTGGTTAGAAGTAAAGGAGTCAAAGATACCAGAACTGCAGAAGCAAACAAATGCCCATGTTACTGTTCAACGCTCACCAGACTGTGTCATGAGTGAAAAATCAACACTGCTATTTGGGAGTTGTCTCTACTGTAGCTACTGTTATTTGACCTGACATAGAAATTAGTTCTTTGAGGTGGGATGCTCCTGTAACAAATCTTAAAAAAATTGTGGCATTGGCTCATGTGTCTGGAGGTGATTGGAAAGGAATCTGATATTGGAAGCCGTAAATGTGGTGCTACATGTTATTCAAAGGCAAAACGTTTGAAGTAATGGTTGTTCATGGTATCTTTAGAGGCAAAGCAATGGTTGCTCACTTGCTGATTTGCCAGGGTATTTCAGGAGATGTATGTTCAGGAAAATCTTTCTGGTTGACAGGCCAGAAATGTAAAGAATGAAAAGAAAAATAATACAGTCCAGAAGTTCAAAACCTTGTTGAATTCGAAAACTCACCGCTTGTAAGTCCTAAAGAGTAAGAGATGCGATTAGAAGTGGTTTTCAACTAGAAGTTCAATTTCAGTGGACTGTTACAACAGGGAAAGTAGACAGAAGTTGTCTTCTTTCCACCTGTGTGCCAGGGAGCCTCAGGGTTGCTGTATTATGTTAGGGGAAAAAGCAGTAATTTAATCAGGCCAGAAAATTCCTTCTACAAAAGGACCTAACTGAGATCTGTAGGACATAGAAGTGATTGGGGGACTGAAATTATATCAGGTGCCTAATAAGTTTCTGAGGGAATTGAGAACTAAATTAACTATGGGCCAAAACGAAAAAGAATGATTTTTAAGATTACTAACGACATTCCCGCGCACCTTTCCCTAATTTCCAACTAGGAAATCAGATATGGTCAGTACAGGTGACTAAAAGGGAATATCCACTCTGAGGTGACTACAAGGACCCCAGAGAATGATGGATAAAGGAAGCTCTCTCAGAGAATAGTATCAGATCCTGAGAGAGCCAAGGAGGAGAAGGAACACAGAGATGCTCAAACATTGTTACTCCATTGTATGATACTTATTCCTTCATGCTTTCCCTCTGGGTTTATTGAGGACTAATTAACAAACGAAATTGTACATATTTACTGTGTATAATGTGATGACTTGACATATGTGTACTTTATGCAGTCATTACCATCATCGGTCACTTAGCACATAAATCACTTCATCAGTAACAATGTAATGTGTGTACGTCTCCCTGTTTCTCTCTCTCTCTGTGTGTGTGTGTGTGTGTCTTTGTATGTGTGTGTGTGATGAGAATGCTTATGGTCTAATTTCCCAGCAACATTCAACTACACAAGTGAGTGCTATTACCTAGATCACCATGCTCTACTGTAGACTCTGAGAACTCATTCATTGTATGATTGCAGGCTTGTACCCGTGGCCAAACATCCGACCTTTCCCCGACCCCTCAGACCCTGCTGACCACCATTCTACTCTCTGTTGCTCTGACATCTGTTAGTTTGGAAACACATTCCAAAATGAACAATGGTACGAAGGAGAAATAAGAAATAAATAGAAAATAACTTGAGATGAACGAAAATGAAAAGAAAACATACAAGAACATTCGGGATAAATGTAATGCAGCACAAAGAGAGCAACCTATGCCTAGAGATATCTATATTACAAAAGATGATCTCAAATCAGTAGCCTGATAGACATGGATGCATGTGTGTGGGTTTATGAAAATTGAAAACTCGTAACACTAAATACAGCAAAGTATCAGCAGTGATTGTTTTTGGCCGTTTAATACACATGCTCATTTTTTAACAGCTTTATGTTTTCCGCATTGTATATTAAATGGTATACCTTCATTTTAATAACAACGTATCATATTGTTAAAAATATATATAGGAGTCAGTGAAGATGTGGCTGAGCTGCAAGCAAAGTTTACGACCTGGTCTTCTGGCACATGCCTAGCTGATGACTTTCACACGATTCAAGTGTCTCCTCTTTCTCCTCCTCTACTCCTCATTTCCCTCTTCCTCCTGCTGTCCCATTATAAAACCCCATTCCTAAGAAGCTTCCTGATTATTCGGCCAAGACAAGTTACTAGGCCAGTTCTTCCTTCTGACTGCAGGAAGAATTATGAAAGGACTATTACTAAATGCATGGGCGATATGTCAAAGTACCAAATTGGACGGTTAAGGGGTAGATATTGGCAGTGAAGATAATATGGCAGGTTGAGGGTTCTGGCACATGAAGAAGAAGACAGAGAATAAACGGTGAACATTTTTTTCAAATTTCTCTCTTCAAAGACCTAAAACATTGTTGGACTGAGTGGAAAAAAGCAAATATATCAGATGTGCCCTAAGTTCACATTTCATCCAGCTGTCAGACCTGTAGTGCTTTGCTTATCTTTCCCCTCCCAGCGTCACTCTGAATCATTTATATGTGATGCTCTGAATCTGAAATGGTACCTTATATCTACTTTTGGTTTCACACAATTGAAACTTCGTATTCACTTCTGGAATACAAGAGATTTATTTCCTGATAAAGGAATTTTAAGCGCAGGACAGCGGTCTAGGGAAGAGTTCACGTAAGCTGAGATGGGATATCCTGATTCCATTAAACATCTGTTCCAACATTCTACAGTATCAAAAAGCGAGATTTGCAACTCTATTTCTAAACCAGACAGGGCCCTCACCAACCATGATCCATCAAAACACTCTTCAGTGCCCATGGCGACAGCATAGAAAAGAGTAGTGTTCATATCCAGGATAGAAGGGAGGAACTTAGAAAATCTGTTAACATCTAAATCACTGAAAAGTCAGAAATGAAATCTTTGGTGGACGTGCTAAGGCAATGGTTCCTGAACTTCAGTTATTTGCTAATAGCTCATTATATTTGTCATAATTCCACACCCCATGTGTCATATTACATTAATATGTTTGGCTTTAAATGCACTTCAAAATACCTTTAAAAATTTTTATTTTAATTGGCCATAGGTAGTCATGTACATGAAATGACAGATGAAATATTCAAATTATATATTACAACCTGTAGGTACGTATATACATACAGAAATATGTTACAGAAACTGGGACAAGGACAGAGAGAGAGAGATTAAAATGTCTGGAACACACAAAATCTGCAGAGCTGAAACTCCTAGAAGTCCATCTGACAGAGGAATATTCTTTTACCTGAGGGAATGTCAGCCTTGTTCTATTCAGGCCATCAGTGCATTGGATGAGAACTTCCCATGTTATAGAGGGCAACCGACTTAACTCAGGCTACTGATTTCAATAATACTCTCATCCAAAATCATCTTTACAGAAACACACAGAATAATGTTTGTCCAGTAAACGGGGGACCTGTGCCAGTGAATCTGACCCATAAATTAACCATCAAACCTTCCTTCCAGCACATTGACAAATTGTATGAAGAAAGTACAGCACGATATAGGTTTATTTGACACATGCTCCACCGTGACCTAAATGGAAAATGCAAAACATAGGTTTAAAATATAACAAAATTCTTATTAATGATTAAGAAGTTGTACATGAATGGCAATGAACTTCAGTGACTGCATTTTTAATCAAGTGATTTCAACTTTCTCATGAATTTACCCTAGATTTGATGGGAAACAATATGTGTTTAAATAATTCATAAGTATTAAATACATACAAAATTAGTTGCGTGAATGGCATTGCATAACACATTGGGTTTCCCAATAATTTTACAGCGACAGGAAGCCAGAAAATTTGAACAATCCTCTGAGATTTCTTCAAAAATTGAAGACATCCGAAGAGGTCAGTTGGAGAAATTGGATTGGAGCATGTGTTATGTCCCTTTGGGAGGTATGAGCAAAAAGCTTCACTTCTGTTGTAAGTCTTGGGTCTGAGCTGCCAGCTCATCTCAGTTATGGTAGGGGATGCTATGTGCCTAGTGGATTCCTTGTGGCAGGAAGTAAAACAGATTTATAAAGGTCACAGGCATCTGACTGCTGGATGTTCTTTATTTGAAGGAGCAAACAGTGAAAGGAGGACCGTAGTGGTCAACACTTTACTACACGTTTCCAAGTGTCAAGATAGGGAATCATATGAGATGATCTGCAAATTTCCCTCAGACCATTTTCGAAGACGAAACGAGACTTTGTTTAGCAAGCCATGAATCAAACCGAAATGAATTGAAAGAAAGACTTGAGGTAAAGTGACATGTGTCACCAGGTAGCGAGGCCCATTTCAACCCAGTATGTACAACAAACTTGCCACCAGATCAAGTGCAACTAGGCAGGCAGTTTTAGAGTCAAGGATGGTGAAAGATACGAAAGGGTCATCCTCCCCAGTCAAGGAATGGAACGTTTGACTCCAAGTTAGAGGACACTCCAAGTGCTCCCACTGCCTTAAACGACTGAAACTGAGAGCTAAGGCAGGGACTCTGTGAGTCATGAGAACATAATCCAGTGAGGAGATCCGGGATCAGGATATTTCCTGTTTTCAGAGTCCCTGCCAAGCCAGTTATGGATGGATTTGCATTTGGGTTGGGAAATGATTGGACCAGGCCAAGTTTGGTAGTTCCGCTTCCCCCTGGGTGGGGCAGTAAGCGCCAATAAATAGGTCCTCTGCTGCACGACAGCTATCCTCCTGCCACTCGAGTTCTGACTGACTTTGGAGAACCTGGTGAGTCTTATTCTTCATTTCAACTTTGTTCATGGACACCCAAATGTTGAGTTTATGCTGCACTCAACAAGCTTGATGGGTCCAAAATTATGATCATGGGTATAATGTTACTTAGTGGATGAGAACTTAGAAGCTGGGCACAATATTGTATTGTATATACTAGATTACTGATACCTAGTTTGAATTCCTCTATTGAAAAAGAAATTAACAGGAAATATTGATATGAAGGGATAAAGAGCAAAGTATTTACCTTCTGCTATGCCTTTCTCTTGGACCTCTGCTGTGATTTCAGAGGCATTTATCTTAGAAGGTGTGAGACCCTTACACTCATCCTGATTGCCCTTTGCTCTGGATATAAGTCATCCTGTCTGGACGTCATGAGAGGAAATGTTGATACAAATTGCTTGTGAGCTTGCCCATGATTTTAGAACATGTGAGGGCCTTTTCTGAAGATGTCGTTTTCATTAAAAAGAAAAAAGGAAAGAAGGAAAGAAAGAAAGAAAGAAACCAAAAGAGAAAACATTGCATGTTTCTTCAAAACAAAGATATTTTCTTTAGAAAAGCTGTATGAGAAAAGGCAAGGTTTTCTCTGGGCTGATGTAACGATTTTCTGAAGAGCGAGAGAGAAGTCAGAAATTCATTAAAAAGTATTTAACAGATTAAAGCACATACTTAGAGATTGGTGAGATACTATCTGTTGTTATTCCACAAGATTTTGCTGTTTTCCCTATAGGAATTCCTTGTTGTGAACACGGTCATATACTTTCTTTCAGATATTAAGACTGCAGAAAGATGTCTTCTCAACATCAGCAGTGCAAGCAGCCCTGCCAGCCACCACCAGTGTGCACACCAAAATGCCATGACCCTTGCCCACCTTGCAAGTGTCCAGACCCTTGCCCACCTTGCAAGTGTCCAGACCCTTGCCCACCTTGCAAGTGTCCATACCCTTGCCCACCTAGAAAGTGCCCTGACCCATGCGTGCCTCAGCAGTGCAAGCAGAAATGCCCTCCTGGGGCACCTGTTCAACATTGCTAGCAGAAGTGGCCACCCAAGAGTATGTAAGAGCTTGAGCTTTTATCTGCTTCCTGACAGACAGAGGTTTCTTACCTGAGGGTGCTGTATTGCTTCCCTCTGGGAGGTGCCCAAGAAAACATCACAGAGCCTCAGAAGGAAGAGCAGCCGCTCTCCTCCTGGGCACCCTCTGAGGATTCTCTCGCTGTCTTCTGTGTCGGTCGGTCACCTGGGCATGGGTTTCTACCAGCTGAGCAATTGTTACTTATCCTCCACTTCTTGAATAAAATACAGTTCTTTTGTGAGATGGGAAAATATTTTCTTTCTTTGCAAACCTGCTTTTAGCAATATCATATGATAATGTTGCTTGATTTCTGTCCTTCTTTGATCCCGAGTTTCAGGTTTTCACAGTCAGTGATATCTGAATTTTGAGTCGTGTCAATGATTATTTCTATACAGTTAAAAATCCAGGTTATTTTCCTAATTATTCCTTGACTCATTTAAGGAACAAGTTTTGTAACTTCTTGGGATTTCAAATCCTTTAATAAACTCTGGGGAAAATCACATATACAGTGTCCACTTGCTTAGCCATAAAAATTACATGAAAGTGTGTCATTTAGTTGGCAAAATGCCGAGCATGTAATTGGCATTTGAGAGGTGGCAGATCATCATTGTCCCTGTCATCATCACCATCACCACCACCAACAACGTCACCACCACCCCCAGGTTCTCCGAGCAGGGGAGTGGCTCTGACATACCTACTAGAGCAAGCAAGGAGATTCTTAAACTCTATTACCCATTCATATTCCGTGTTGTTTTCCTTTTCCAATTTAACCGAATTTTTAATCTGACACCACAAAATAACCAGTTTGGGAAATTATTGGGATACTCTGTATAAAATTATAATAGTTCTGAAAACATGGGTAGTACAAAAGAAAGGGAATTTAAAGGGACCTTACAAGACAAAGTGCTACCTAATATCCATGTGTAAAAAGTGCTCTTCCTATGGCAAAACTGAACAACCACAGGGTCTTATTATATTTTTTCACCTTGGAAATTATATTCTTGTTTATTTTGGCCCCACCTTTGAGATACACTGTGAATTCCAATGTTTATCTTGATTTACAAAATGACTGTTGCTATGCCGCTTGTTTTCCAAGTGCTTAGGTTACTGGTCCAGTAAGTTGTGAAAATGGATGTGTTCATTAAGCATATCCCTTCTTGTGGTTAGAAGTAAAGGAGTCAAAGATGTCAGAACTGCAGAAGCAAAAAGATGCCCATGTTACTGTTCAACGCTCACCAGACTGTGTCATGAGTGAAAAATCAACACTGCTATTTGGGAGTTGTCTCTACTGTAGCTACTGTTATTTGACCTGATATAGAAATTAGTTCTTTGAGGTGGGATGCTCCTGTAACAAATCTTAAAATTATGGCATTGGCTTATGTGTCTGGAGGTGGTTGGAAAGGAATCTGATATTGGAAGCCGTAAATGTGGTACTACATGTTATTTAATGGCAAAATGTTTGCAGTAATTGTTGTCCATGGTGTGTTTAGAGGCAAACCAAAGGTTGCTCATTTGGTGATTTGCACAGGGTATTTCAAGAGATGTATTTTCAGGAAAATCTTTCTGATTGACAGGCCAGAAATGTAAAGAATCAAAAGAAAAATAATACAGTCCAGAAATTCAAAACCTTTTTGAATTAGAAAACTCACCGCTTGTAAGTCCTAAAGAGTAAGAGGTGAGATTAGAAGTGGTTTTCAACTAGAAGTTCAATTTCAGTGGACTGTTACAACAGGGATAAGAGACAGAAGGTGTCATCTTTCCACCTGTGTGCCAGGGAGCCTCATGGTTGCTGTATTATGATAGGGGAAAAGGCAGTAATTTAATCAGGCCAGAAAATTCCTTCTGCAAAAGGACCTAACTGAGATCTGTAGGACATAGAAATGATTGGGGGACTGAAATTATATCAGGTGCCTAATAAGTTTCTGAGGGAATTGAGAACTAAATTAACTATGGGCTAAAACGAAAAGAATGATTTTTAAGATTACTAACGACATTCCCGTGCACCTTTCCCTAATTTCCCACTAGGAAATCAGATATGGTCAGTACAGGTGACTGAAAGGGAATATCCACTCAGAGGTGACTACAAGGACCCCAGAGAATGATGGATAAAGGAAGCTCTCTCAGAGAATAGTATCAGATCCTGAGAGAGCCAAGGAGGAAAAGGAACACAGAGATGCTCAAACATTGTGACTCCGTTGTATGATACTTATTCCTTCATGCTTTCCCTCTGGGTTTATTGAGGAATAATTAACAAACGAAATTGTACATATTTACTGTGTATAATGTGATGACTTGACATATGTGTACTTTATGCAGTCATTACCATCATCGGTCACTTAGAACATAAATCACTTCATCAGTAACAATGTAATGTGTGTATGTCTCCCTGTTTCTCTCTCTCTGTGTGTATGTGTGTGTGTTTGTGTGTGTGTGTGTGATGAGCATGCTTATGGTATAATTTCCCAGCAAGATTCAACTACACAAGTGAGTGCTATTACCTAGATCACCATGCTCTACTGTAGACTCTGAGAACTCATTCATTGTATGATTGCAGGCTTGTACCCGTGGCCAAACATCCGACCTTTCCCCGACCCCTCAGACCCTGCTGACCACCATTCTACTCTCTGTTGCTCTGACATCTGTTAGTTTGGAAACACATTCCAAAATGAACAATGGTACGAAGGAGAAATAAGAAATAAATAGAAAATAACCTGAGATGAACGAAAATGAAAAGAAAACATACAAGAACTTTCGGGATAAATGTAATGCAGCACAGAGAGCAACCTATACCTAGAGATATCTATATTACAAAAGATGATCTCAAATCAGTAGCCTGATAGACATGGATGCATGTGTGTGGGTTTATGAAAATTGAAAACTCGTAACACTAAATACAGCAAAGTATCAGCAGTGATTGTTTTTGGCCGTTTAATACACAGGCTCCTTTTTTAACAGCTTTATGTTTTCCCCATTATATATTAAATGGTACACCTTCATTTTAATAACAACGTATCATATTGTTAAAAATATATATAGGAGTCAGTGAAGATGTGGCTGAGCTGCAAGCAAAGTTTACGACCTGGTCTTCTGGCACATGCCTAGCTGATGACTTTCACACGATTCAAGTGTCTCCTCTTTCTCCTCCTCTACTCCTCATTGCCTTCTTCTTCCTGCTGTCCCATTATAAAACCCCATTCCTAAGAAGCTTCCTGATTATTTGGCCAAGACAAGTTACTAGGCCAGTTCTTCCTTCTGACTGCAGGAAGAATTATGAAAGGACTATTACTAAATGCATGGGCGATATGTCAAAGTACCAAATTGGACGGTTAAGGGGTAGATATTGGCAGTGAAGATAATATGGCAGGTTGAGGGTTCTGGCACGTGAAGAAGAAGACAAAGAATAAACGGTGAACATTTTTTTCAAATTTCTCTCTTCAGAGACCTAAAACATTGTTGGACTGAGTGGAAAAAAGCAAATATATCAGATGTGCCCTAAGTTCACATTTCATCCAGCTGTCAGACCTGTAGTGCTTTGCTTATCTTTCCCCTCCCAGCGTCACTCTGAATCATTTATATGTGATGCTCTGAATCTGAAATGGTACCTTATATCTAGTTTTGGTTTCACACAATTGAAACGTCGTATTCACTTCTGGAATACAAGAGATTTATTTCCTGATAAAGGAATTTTAAGCTCAGGACAGCGGTCTAGGGAAGAGTTCACGTAAGCTGAGATGGGATATCCTGATTCCATTAAACATCTGTTCCCACATTCTACAGTATCAAAGCGAGATTTGCAACTCTATTCCTAAACCAGACAGGGCCCTCACCAACCATGATCCATCAAAACACTCTTCAGTGCCCATGGCGACAGCATAGAAAAGAGTAGTGTTCATATCCAGGATAGAAGGGAGGAACTTAGAAAACCTGTTAACATCTAAATCACTGAAAAGGCAGAAATGAAATCTTTGGTGGACGTGCTAAGGCAATGGTTCCGGAACTTCAGTTATTTGCTAATAGCTCATTCTATTTGTCGTAATTCCACACCCCATGTGTCATATTACATTAATATGTTTGGCTTTAAATTCACTTCAAAATACCTTTGAAAATTTTTATTTTAATTGGCCATAGGTAATCACGTACATGAAATGACAGATGAAATATTCAAATTATATATTACAACCTGTAGGTACGTATATACATACAGAAATATGTTACAGAAACTGGGACAAGGACAGAGAGAGAGAGATTAAAATGTCTGGAACACGCAAAATCTGCAGAGCTGAAACTCCTAGAAGTCCATCTGACAGAGGAATATTCTTTTACCTGAGGGAACGTCAGCCTTGTTCTATTCAGGCCGTCAGTGGATTGGATGAGAACTTCCCACGTTATAGAGGGCAACCGACTTAACTCAGGCTACTGATTTCAATAATACTCTCATCCAAAATCATCCTTACAGAAACACACAGAATAATGTTTGTCCAGTAAACAGGGGACCTGTGCCAGTGAATCTAACCCATAAATTAACCATCAAACCTTCCTTCCAGCACATTGACAAATTGTATGAAGAAAGTACAGCACGATATAGGTTTATTTGACACATGCTCCACCATGACCTAAATGGAAAATGCAAAACATAGGTTTAAAATATAACAAAATTCTTATTAATGATTAAGAAGTTGTACATGAATGGCAATGAACTTCAGTGACTGCATTTTTAATCAAGTGATTTCAACTTTCTCATGAATTTACCCTAGATTTGATGGGAAACAATATGTGTTTAAATAATTCATAAGTATTAAATACATACAAAATTAGTTGCGTGAATGGCATTGCATAATACATTGGGTTTCCCAATAATTTTACAGCGATAGGAAGCCAGAAAATTTGAACAATCCTCTGAGATTTCTTCAAAAATTGAAGACATCCGAAGAGGTCAGTTGGAGAAATTGGATTGGAGCATGTGTTATGTCCCTTTGGGAGGTATGAGCAAAAAGCTTCATTTCTGTTGTTAGTCTTGGGTCTGAGCTGCCAGCTCATCTCAGTTATGGTAGGGGATGCTATGTGCCTAGTGGATTCCTTGTGGCAGGAAGTAAAACAGATTTATAAAGGTCACAGGCATCTGACTGCTGGATGTTCTTTATTTGAAGGAGCAAACCATGAAAGGAGGACCGTAGTGGTCAACAATTTACTACACGTTTCCAAGTGTCAAGATAGGGAATCATATGAGATGATCTGCAAATTTCCCTCAGACCATTTTCGAAGACAAAACGACACTTTGTTTAGCAAGCCATGAATCAAACCGAAATGAATTGAAAGTAAGACTTGAGGTAAAGTGACATGTGTCACCAGGTAGCGAGGCCCATTTCAACCCAGTATGTACAACAAACTTGCCACCAGATCAAGTGCAACTAGGCAGGCAGTTTTAGAGTCAAGGATGGTGAAAGATAGGAAGGGGTCATCCTCCCCAGTCAAGGAATGGAACTTTTGACTCCAAGTTAGAGGACACTCCAAGTGCTCCCACTGCCTTAAATGACTGAAACTGAGAGCTAAGGCAGGGACTCTGTGAGTCATGAGAACATAATCCAGTGAGGAGATCCGGGATCAGGATATTTCCTGTTTTCAGAGTCCCTGCCAAGCCAGTTATGGATGGATTTGCATTTGAGATGGGAAATGATTGGACCAGGCCAAGTTTGGTAGTTCCGCTTCCCCCTGGGTGGGGCAGTAAGCGCCAATAAATAGGTCCTCTGCTGCACGACAGCTATCCTCCTGCCACTCGAGTTCTGATTGACTTTGGAGAACCTGGTGAGTATTATTCTTCATTTCAACTTTGTTCATGGACACCCAAATATTGAGTTTATGCTGGACTCAGCAAGCTTGATGGGTCCAAAATTATGATCATGGGTATAATGCTACTTAGTGGATGAGAACTTGGAATCTGGGCACAATGTTGTATTGTATTTACTAGATTACTGATACCTAGTTTGAATTCCTCTATTGAAAAAGAAATTAACAGGAAATATTGACATGAAGGGATAAAGAGCAAAGTATTTACCTTCTTCTATGCCTTTCTCTTGGACCTCTGCTGTGATTTCAGAGGCATTTATCTTAGAAGGTGTGAGACCCTTACACTCATCCTGATTGCCCTCTGCTCTGGATATAAGTCATCCTGTCTGGACGTCATGAGAGGAAATGTTGCTACAAATTGCTTGTGAGCTTGCCCATGATTTTAGAATATGAGAGGACCTTTTCTGAAGATGCCGTTTCCATTAAAAGGAAAAAAGGAAAGAAGGAAAGAAAGAAAGAAAGAAACCAAAAGGGAAAACATTGCATGTTTCTTCAAAACAAAGATATTTTCTTTAGAAAAGCTGTATGAGAAAAGGGAAGGTTTTCTCTGGGCTGATGTAACGATTTTCTGAAGAGTGAGAGAGAAGTCAGAAATTCATTAAAAAGTGTTAAACAGATTAAAGCACATACTTAGAGATTGGTGAGATACTATCTG
Source organism: Grampus griseus (assembly GCF_964374135.1). Lineage (NCBI taxonomy): Eukaryota > Metazoa > Chordata > Mammalia > Artiodactyla > Delphinidae > Grampus > Grampus griseus. The sequence goes on along the minus strand of NW_028133180.1, from coordinate 28,891 downwards.
TTGTTATTCCACAAGATTTTGCTGTTTTCTCTATAGGAATTCCTTGTTGTGAACACGGTCATATACTTTCTTTCAGATATTAAGACTGCAGAAAGATGTCTTCTCAACATCAGCAGTGCAAGCAGCCCTGCCAGCCACCACCAGTGTGCACACCAAAATGCCATGACCCTTGCCCACCTTGCAAGTGTCCAGACCCTTGCCCACCTTGCAAGTGTCCAGACCCTTGCCCACCTAGAAAGTGCCCTGACCCATGCGTGCCTCAGCAGTGCAAGCAGAAATGCCCTCCTGGGGCACCTGTTCAACATTGCTAGCAGAAGTGGCCACCCAAGAGTATGTAAGAGCTTGAGCTTTTATCTGCATCTGGAAAGGATAAGGACAATCAGCTCAACTAGTTCCAGAGCTCCACCTTCCTCTTCTCTTCAAAGCCTATCATGGATACGGAAGAAGCTTCTCCACCCTTCAGCCTCAATATGCGAGTGATGCTTCCTGACAGACAGAGGTTTCTTACCTGCGGGTGCTGTACTGCTTCCCTCTGGGAGGTGCCCAAGAAAGCATCGCAGAGCCTCAGAAGGAAGAGCAGCCGCTCTCCTCCTGGGCGCCCTCTGAGGATTCTCTCGCTGTCTTCTGTGTCCGTCGGTCACCTGGGCATGGGTTTCTACCAGCTGAGCAATTGTTACTTATCCTCCACGTCCTGAATAAAATACAGTTCTTTTGTGAAATGGGAAAATATTTCCTTTCTTTGAAACCTGCTTTTAGCAATATCATATGATAATGTTGCTTGATGTCTATCCTTCTTTGATCCCGAGTTTCAGGCTTTCACAGTCAGTGTTATGTGAATTTTGAGTCGTATCAATGATTATTTCTATACAGTTAAAAATCCAGGTTATTTTCCTAATTTTTGATTGATTCATTTAAGGAACAAGTTTTGTAACTTCTTGGGATTTCAAATCCTTTAATAAACTCTAGGCAAAATCACATATACAGTGCCCACTTGCTTAGACATAAAAATTACATGAACGTGTGTCATTTAGTTGGCTCTATACCGAGCATGTAATTGGCATTTGAGAGGTGGCAGATCATCATTGTCCCTGTCATCATCACCGTCACCACCACCAACACAGTCACCACCACCCCAGGTGCTCCAAGCAGGGGACTGGCTCTGACATACCTAGTAGAGCAAGCAAGGATATTCTTTAAACTTTATGATCCATTCATATTCTGTGTTGATTTTCTTTACGAGTTTAACTGAATTTTTAACCTGACCCCACAAAATAACCAGTTTGGGAAATTATTGTGATACTCTATATAAAATTATAGTAGTTCTGAAAACATGGGTAGTACAAAAGAAAGGGAACTTAAAGGGACCTTACCAGACAAAGTGCTACCTCTTCCCCATTTGTACAACATGCTCTTCTTATTGCAAAACTCAACAACCTAAGGGTCTTATTATGTTTTTTCACCTCGGAAATTACATTCTTCATTATTTTGACCCCACATTTGTGATACACGGGGGATTCCAATGTTTATCTTGATTTACAAAATGACTGTTACTATGCCGCTTGTTTTCCAAGTGCTTAGCTTACTGGTCCAGTAAGTTGTGAAAAGGGATGTGTTCATTAAGCATATCCCTTCTTGTGGTTAGAAGTAAAGGAGTCAAAGATGCCAGAACTGTAGAAGCAAACAAATACCCACGTTACTGTTCAACACTCACCAGACTGTGTCATGAGTGAAAAATCAACACTGCTATTTGGGAGTTGTCTCTACTGTAGCTACTGTTATTTGACCTGACATAGAAATTAGTTCTTTGAGGTGGGATGCTCCTGTAACAAATCTTAAATTTGTGGCATTGGCTTATGTGTCTGGAGGTGGTTGGAAAGGAATCTGATATTGGAAGCCGTAAATGTGGTGCTACATGTTATTCAAAGGCAAAACGTTTGAAGTAATGGTTGTCCACGGTACCTTTAGAGGCAAAGCAATGGTTGCTCACTTGCTGATTTGCCAGGGTATTTCAGGAGATGTATGTTCAGGAAAATCTTTCTGGTTGACAGGGCAGAAATGTACAGAATGAAAGAAAAATAATACAGTCCAGAAGTTCAAAACCTTGTTGAATTCGAAAACTCACCGCTTGTAAGTCCTAAAGAGTAAGAGATGCGATTAGAAGTGGTTTTCAACTAGAAGTTCAATTTCAGTGGACTGTTACAACAGGGAAAGTAGACAGAAGTTGTCTTCTTTCCACCTGTGTGCCAGGGAGCCTCAGGGTTGCTGTATTATGTTAGGGGAAAAAACAGTAATTTAATCAGGCCAGAAAATTCCTTCTACAAAAGGACCTAACTGAGATCTGTAGGACATAGAAGTGATTGGGGGACTGAAATTATATCAGGTGCCTAATAAGTTTCTGAGGGAATTGAGAACTAAATTAACTATGGGCCAAAACGAAAAAGAATGATTTTTAAGATTACTAACGACATTCCCGCGCACCTTTCCCTAATTTCCAACTAGGAAATCAGATATGGTCAGTACAGGTGACTAAAAGGGAATATCCACTCTGAGGTGACTACAAGGACCCCAGAGAATGATGGATAAAGGAAGCTCTCTCAGAGAATAATATCAGATCCTGAGAGAGCCAAGGAGGAGAAGGAACACAGAGATGCTCAAACATTGTTACTCCGTTGTATGATACTTATTCCTTCATGCTTTCCCTCTGGGTTTATTGAGGCATAATTAACAAACGAAATTGTACATATTTACTGTGTATAATGTGATGACTTGACATATGTGTACTTTATGCAGTCATTACCATCATCGGTCACTTAGCACATAAATCACTTCATCAGTAACAATGTAATGCGTGTATGTCTCCCTGTTTCTGTGTGTGTGTGTGTGTGTCTTTGTATGTGTGTGTGTGATGAGAATGCTTATGGTCTAATTTCCCAGCAAGATTCAACTACACAAGTGAGTGTTATTACCTAGATCACCATGCTCTACTGTAGACTCTGAGAACTCATTCATTGTATGATTGCAGGCTTGTACCCGTGGCCAAACATCCGACCTTTCCCCGACCCCTCAGACCCTGCTGACCACCATTCTACTCTCTGTTGCTCTGACATCTGTTAGTTTGGAAACACATTCCAAAATGAACAATGGTACGAAGGAGAAATAAGAAATAAATAGAAAATAACTTGAGATGAACGAAAATGAAAAGAGAACATACAAGAACATTCGGGATAAATGTAATGCAGCACAAAGAGAGCAACCTATGCCTAGAGATATCTATATTACAAAAGATGATCTCAAATCAGTAGCCTGATAGACATGGATGCATGTGTGTGGGTTTATGAAAATTGAAAACTCGTAACACTAAATACAGCAAAGTATCAGCAGTGATTGTTTTTGGCCGTTTAATACACATGCTCATTTTTTAACAGCTTTATGTTTTCCGCATTGTATATTAAATGGTATACCTTCGTTTTAATAACAACGCATCATATTGTTAAAAATATATATAGGAGTCAGTGAAGATGTGGCTGAGCTGCAAGCAAAGTTTACGACCTGGTCTTCTGGCACATGCCTAGCTGATGACTTTCACACGATTCAAGTGTCTCCTCTTTCTCCTCCTCTACTCCTCATTCCCCTCTTCTTCCTGTTGTCCCATTATAAAACCCCATTCCTAACAAGCTTCCTGATTATTTGGCCAAGACAAGTTACTAGGCCAGTTCTTCCTTCTGACTGCAGGAAGAATTATGAAAGGACTATTACTAAATGCATGGGCGATATGTCAAAGTACCAAATTGGACGGTTAAGGGGTAGATATTGGCAGTGAAGATAATATGGCAGGTTGAGGGTTCTGGCACGTGAAGAAGAAGACAAAGAATAAACGGTGAACATTTTTTTCAAATTTCTCTCTTCAAAGACCTAAAAAATTGTTGGACTGAGTGGAAAAAAGCAAATATATCAGATGTGCCCTAAGTTCACATTTCATCCAGCTGTCAGACCTGTAGTGCTTTGCTTATCTTTCCCCTCCCAGCATCATTCTGAATCATTTATATGTGATGCTCTGAATCTGAAATGGTACCTTATATCTACTTTTGGTTTCACACAATTGAAACGTCGTATTCACTTCTGGAATACAAGAGATTTATTTCCTGATAAAGGAATTTTAAGCGCAGGACAGCGGTCTAGGGAAGAGTTCACGTAAGCTGAGATGGGATATCCTGATTCCATTAAACATCTGTTCCCACATTCTACAGTATGAAAAAGCGAGATTTGCAACTCTATTCCTAAACCAGACAGGGCCCTCACCAACCATGATCCATCAAAACACTCTTCAGTGCCCATGGTGACAGCATAGAAAAGAGTAGTGTTCATATCCAGGATACAAGGGAGGAACTTAGAAAACCTGTTAACATCTAAATCACTGAAAAGGCAGAAATGAAATCTTTGGTGGACGTGCTAAGGCAATGGTTCCTGAACTTCAGTTATTTGCTAATAGCTCATTATATTTGTCATAATTCCACACCCCATGTGTCATATTACATTAATATGTTTGGCTTTAAATTCACTTCAAAATACCTTTGAAAATTTTTATTTTAATTGGCCATAGGTAATCACGTACATGAAATGACAGATGAAATATTCAAATTATATATTACAACCTGTAGGTACGTATATACATACAGAAATATGTTACAGAAACTGGGACAAGGACAGAGAGAGAGAGATTAAAATGTCTGGAACACGCAAAATCTGCAGAGCTGAAACTCCTAGAAGTCCATCTGACAGAGGAATATTCTTTTACCTGAGGGAACGTCAGCCTTGTTCTATTCAGGCCGTCAGTGCATTGGATGAGAACTTCCCACGTTATAGAGGGCAACCTACTTAACTCAGGCTACTGATTTCAATAATACTCTCATCCAAAATCATCCTTACAGAAACACACAGAATAATGTTTGTCCAGTAAACGGGGGACCTGTGCCAGTGAATCTGACCCATAAATTAACCATCAAACCTTCCTTCCAGCACATTGACAAATTGTATGAAGAAAGTACAGCACGATATAGGTTTATTTGACACATGCTCCACCGTGACCTAAATGGAAAATGCAAAACATAGGTTTAAAATATAACAAAATTCTTATTAATGATTAAGAAATTGTACATGAATGGCAATGAACTTCAGTGACTGCATTTTTAATCAAGTGATTTCAACTTTCTCATGAATTTACCCTAGATTTGATGGGAAACAATATGTGTTTAAATAATTCATAAGTATTAAATACATACAAAATTAGTTGCGTGAATGGCATTGCATAATACATTGGGTTTCCCAATAATTTTACAGTGATAGGAAGCCAGAAAATTTGAACAATCCTCTGAGATTTCTTCAAAAATTGAAGACATCCGAAGAGGTCAGTTGGAGAAATTGGATTGGAGCATGTGTTATGTCCCTTTGGGAGGTATGAGCAAAAAGCTTCATTTCTGTTGTTAGTCTTGGGTCTGAGCTGCCAGCTCATCTCAGTTATGGTAGGGGATGCTATGTGCCTAGTGGATTCCTTGTGGCAGGAAGTAAAACAGATTTATAAAGGTCACAGGCATCTGACTGCTGGATGTTCTTTATTTGAAGGAGCAAACAGTGAAAGGAGGACCGTAGTGGTCAACACTTTACTACACGTTTCCAAGTGTCAAGGTAGGGAATCATATGAGATGATCTGCAAATTTCCCTCAGACCATTTTCGAAGACGAAACGAGACTTTGTTTAGCAAGCCATGAATCAAACCGAAATGAATTGAAAGAAAGACTTGAGGTAAAGTGACATGTGTCACCAGGTAGCGAGGCCCATTTCAACCCAGTATGTACAACAAACTTGCCACCAGATCAAGTGCAACTAGGCAGGCAGTTTTAGAGTCAAGGATGGTGAAAGATACGAAAGGGTCATCCTCCCCAGTCAAGGAATGGAACTTTTGACTCCAAGTTAGAGGACACTCCAAGTGCTCCCACTGCCTTAAACGACTGAAACTGAGAGCTAAGGCAGGGACTCTGTGAGTCATGAGAACATAATCCAGTGAGGAGATCCGGGATCAGGATATTTCCTGTTTTCAGAGTCCCTGCCAAGCCAGTTATGGATGGATTTGCATTTGGGTTGGGAAATGATTGGACCAGGCCAAGTATGGTAGTTCCGCTTCCCCCTGGGTGGGGCAGTAAGCGCCAATAAATAGGTCCTCTGCTGCACGACAGCTATCCTCCTGCCACTCGAGTTCTGACTGACTTTGGAGAACCTGGTGAGTCTTATTCTTCATTTCAACTTTGTTCATGGACACCCAAATGTTGAGTTTATGCTAGACTCAGCAAGCTTGATGGGTCCAAAATTATGATCATGGGTATAATGCTACTTAGTGGATGAGAACTTGGAATCTGGGCACAATGTTGTATTGTATTTACTAGATTACTGATACCTAGTTTGAATTCCTCTATTGAAAAAGAAATTAACAGGAAATATTGACATGAAGGGATAAAGAGCAAAGTATTTACCTTCTTCTATGCCTTTCTCTTGGACCTCTGCTGTGATTTCAGAGGCATTTATCTTAGAAGGTGTGAGACCCTTACACTCATCCTGATTGCCCTTTGCTCTGGATATAAATCATCCTGTCTGGACGTCATGAGAGGAAATGTTGAAACAAATTGCTTGTGAGCTTGCCCATGATTTTAGAACATGTGAGGGCCTTTTCTGAAGATGTCGTTTTCATTAAAAAGAAAAAAGGAAAGAAGGAAAGAAAGAAACCAAAAGAGAAAACATTGCATGTTTCTTCAAAACAAAGATATTTTCTTTAGAAAAGCTGTATGAGAAAAGGCAAGGTTTTTTCTGGGCTGATGTAACGATTTTCTGAAGAGCGAGAGAGAAGTCAGAAATTCATTAAAAAGTATTTAACAGATTAAAGCACATACTTAGAGATTGGTGAGATACTATCTGTTGTTATTCCACAAGATTTTGCTGTTTTCCCTATAGGAATTCCTTGTTGTGAACACGGTCATATACTTTCTTTCAGATATTAAGACTGCAGAAAGATGTCTTCTCAACATCAGCAGTGCAAGCAGCCCTGCCAGCCACCACCAGTGTGCACACCAAAATGCCATGACCCTTGCCCACCTTGCAAGTGTCCAGACCCTTGCCCACCTTGCAAGTGTCCAGACCCTTGCCCACCTTGCAAGTGTCCAGACCCTTGCCCACCTAGAAAGTGCCCTGACCCATGCGTGCCTCAGCAGTGCAAGCAGAAATGCCCTCCTGGGGCACCTGTTCAACATTGCTAGCAGAAGTGGCCACCCAAGAGTAGGTAAGAGCTTGAGCTTTTATCTGCATCTGGAAAGGATAAGGACAATCAGCTCAACTAGTTCCAGAGCTCCACCTTCCTCTTCTCTTCAAAGCCTATCATGGATACGGAAGAAGCTTCTCCACCCTTCAGCCTCAATATGCGAGTGGTGCTTCCTGACAGACAGAGGTTTCTTACCTGCGGGTGCTGTACTGCTTCCCTCTGGGAGGTGCCCAAGAAAGCATCGCAGAGCCTCAGAAGGAAGAGCAGCCGCTCTCCTCCTGGGCGCCCTCTGAGGATTCTCTCGCTGTCTTCTGTGTCCGTCGGTCACCTGGGCATGGGTTTCTACCAGCTGAGCAATTGTTACTTATCCTCCACGTCCTGAATAAAATACAGTTCTTTTGTGAGATGGGAAAATATTTTCTTTCTTTGCAAACCTGCGTTTAGCAATATCATATGATAATGTTGCTTGATTTCTATCCTTCTTTGATCCCGAGTTTCAGGCTTTCACAGTCAGTGTTTTCTGAATTTTGAGTCGTATCAATGATTATTTCTATACAGTTAAAAATCCAGGTTATTTTCCTAATTATTGCTTGACTCATTTAAGGAACAAGTTTTGTAACTTCTTGGGATTTCAAATCCTTTAATAAACTCTGGGGAAAATCACATATACAGTGCCCACTTGCTTAGCCATAAAAATTACATGAAAGTGTGTCATTTAGTTGGCACAATGCCGAGCATGTAATTGGCATTTGAGAGGTGGCAGATCATCATTGTCCCTGTCATCATCACCGTCACCACCACCAACACCGTCACCACCACCCCCAGGTGCTCCAAGCAGGGGAGTGGCTCTGACATACCTAGTAGAGCAAGCAAGGATATTCTTTAAACTCTATGATCCATTCATATTCTGTGTTGATTTTCTTTACCAGTTTAACTGAATTTTTAATCTGATCCCAGAAAATAACCAGTTTGGGAAATTATTGGGATACTCTGTATAAAATTATAATAGTTCTGAAAACACGGGTAGTACAAAAGAAAGGGAATTTAAAGGGACCTTACCAGACAAAGTGCTACCTCTTCCCCATTTGTACAACGTGCTCTTCTTATTGCAAAACTCAACAACCGCAGGGTCTTACTATGTTTTTTCACCTCGGAAATTACATTCTTCATTATTTTGACCCCACATTTGAGATACACAGGGGATTCCAATGTTTATCTTGATTTACAAAATGACTGTTACTATGCCGCTTGTTTTCCAAGTGCTTAGCTTACTGGTCCAGTAAGCTGTGAAAAGGGATGTGTTCATTAAGCATATCCCTTCTTGTGGTTAGAAGTAAAGGAGTCAAAGATACCAGAACTGCAGAAGCAAACAAATGCCCATGTTACTGTTCAACGCTCACCAGACTGTGTCATGAGTGAAAAATCAACACTGCTATTTGGGAGTTGTCTCTACTGTAGCTACTGTTATTTGACCTGACATAGAAATTAGTTCTTTGAGGTGGGATGCTCCTGTAACAAATCTTAAAAAAATTGTGGCATTGGCTCATGTGTCTGGAGGTGGTTGGAAAGGAATCTGATATTGGAAGCCGTAAATGTGGTGCTACATGTTATTCAAAGGCAAAACGTTTGAAGTAATGGTTGTTCATGGTATCTTTAGAGGCAAAGCAATGGTTGCTCACTTGCTGATTTGCCAGGGTATTTCAGGAGATGTATGTTCAGGAAAATCTTTCTGGTTGACAGGCCAGAAATGTAAAGAATGAAAAGAAAAATAATACAGTCCAGAAGTTCAAAACCTTGTTGAATTCGAAAACTCACCGCTTGTAAGTCCTAAAGAGTAAGAGATGCGATTAGAAGTGGTTTTCAACTAGAAGTTCAATTTCAGTGGACTGTTACAACAGGGAAAGTAGACAGAAGTTGTCTTCTTTCCACCTGTGTGCCAGGGAGCCTCAGGGTTGCTGTATTATGTTAGGGGAAAAAGCAGTAATTTAATCAGGCCAGAAAATTCCTTCTACAAAAGGACCTAACTGAGATCTGTAGGACATAGAAGTGATTGGGGGACTGAAATTATATCAGGTGCCTAATAAGTTTCTGAGGGAATTGAGAACTAAATTAACTATGGGCCAAAACGAAAAAGAATGATTTTTAAGATTACTAACGACATTCCCGCGCACCTTTCCCTAATTTCCAACTAGGAAATCAGATATGGTCAGTACAGGTGACTAAAAGGGAATATCCACTCTGAGGTGACTACAAGGACCCCAGAGAATGATGGATAAAGGAAGCTCTCTCAGAGAATAGTATCAGATCCTGAGAGAGCCAAGGAGGAGAAGGAACACAGAGATGCTCAAACATTGTTACTCCGTTGTATGATACTTATTCCTTCATGCTTTCCCTCTGGGTTTATTGAGGAATAATTAACAAACGAAATTGTACATATTTACTGTGTATAATGTGATGACTTGACATATGTGTACTTTATGCAGTCATTACCATCATCGGTCACTTAGCACATAAATCACTTCATCAGTAACAATGTAATGTGTGTACGTCTCCCTGTTTCTCTCTCTCTCTGTGTGTGTGTGTGTGTGTGTCTTTGTATGTGTGTGTGTGATGAGAATGCTTATGGTCTAATTTCCCAGCAAGATTCAACTACACAAGTGAGTGCTATTACCTAGATCACCATGCTCTACTGTAGACTCTGAGAACTCATTCATTGTATGATTGCAGGCTTGTACCCGTGGCCAAACATCCGACCTTTCCCCGACCCCTCAGACCCTGCTGACCACCATTCTACTCTCTGTTGCTCTGACATCTGTTAGTTTGGAAACACATTCCAAAATGAACAATGGTACGAAGGAGAAATAAGAAATAAATAGAAAATAACTTGAGATGAACGAAAATGAAAAGAAAACATACAAGAACATTCGGGATAAATGTAATGCAGCACAAAGAGAGCAACCTATGCCTAGAGATATCTATATTACAAAAGATGATCTCAAATCAGTAGCCTGATAGACATGGATGCATGTGTGTGGGTTTATGAAAATTGAAAACTCGTAACACTAAATACAGCAAAGTATCAGCAGTGATTGTTTTTGGCCGTTTAATACACATGCTCATTTTTTAACAGCTTTATGTTTTCCGCATTGTATATTAAATGGTATACCTTCATTTTAATAACAACGTATCATATTGTTAAAAATATATATAGGAGTCAGTGAAGATGTGGCTGAGCTGCAAGCAAAGTTTACGACCTGGTCTTCTGGCACATGCCTAGCTGATGACTTTCACACGATTCAAGTGTCTCCTCTTTCTCCTCCTCTACTCCTCATTTCCCTCTTCCTCCTGCTGTCCCATTATAAAACCCCATTCCTAAGAAGCTTCCTGATTATTCGGCCAAGACAAGTTACTAGGCCAGTTCTTCCTTCTGACTGCAGGAAGAATTATGAAAGGACTATTACTAAATGCATGGGCGATATGTCAAAGTACCAAATTGGACGGTTAAGGGGTAGATATTGGCAGTGAAGATAATATGGCAGGTTGAGGCTTCTGGCACGTGAAGAAGAAGACAAAGAATAAACGGTGAACATTTTTTTCAAATTTCTCTCTTCAGAGACCTAAAACATTGTTGGACTGAGTGGAAAAAAGCAAATATATCAGATGTGCCCTAAGTTCACATTTCATCCAGCTGTCAGACCTGTAGTGCTTTGCTTATCTTTCCCCTCCCAGCGTCACTCTGAATCATTTATATGTGATGCTCTGAATCTGAAATGGTACCTTATATCTAGTTTTGGTTTCACACAATTGAAACGTTGTATTCACTTCTGGAATACAAGAGATTTATTTCCTGATAAAGGAATTTTAAGCGCAGGACAGCGGTCTAGGGAAGAGTTCACGTAAGCTGAGATGGGATATCCTGATTCCATTAAACATCTGTTCCCACATTCTACAGTATGAAAAAGCGAGATTTGCAACTCTATTCCTAAACCAGACAGGGCCCTCACCAACCATGATCCATCAAAACACTCTTCAGTGCCCATGGCGACAGCATAGAAAAGAGTAGTGTTCATATCCAGGATAGAAGGGAGGAACTTAGAAAACCTGTTAACATCTAAATCACTGAAAAGTCAGAAATGAAGTCTTTGGTAGATGTGCTAAGGCAATGGTTCCTGAACTTCAGTTATTTGCTAATAGCTCATTATATTTGTCATAATTCCACAGCCCATGTGTCATATTACATTAATATGTTTGGCTTTAAATGCACTTCAAAATACCTTTGAAAATTTTTATTTTAATTGGCCATAGGTAGTCATGTACATGAAATGACAGATGAAATATTCAAATTATATATTACAACCTGTAGGTACGTATATACATACAGAAATATGTTACAGAAACTGGGACAAGGACAGAGAGAGAGAGATTAAAATGTCTGGAACACACAAAATCTGCAGAGCTGAAACTCCTAGAAGTCCATCTGACAGAGGAATATTCTTTTACCTGAGGGAACGTCAGCCTTGTTCTATTCAGGCCGTCAGTGCATTGGATGAGAACTTCCCACGTTATAGAGGGCAACCTACTTAACTCAGGCTACTGATTTCAATAATACTCTCATCCAAAATCATCCTTACAGAAACACACAGAATAATGTTTGTCCAGTAAACAGGGGACCTGTGCCAGTGAATCTGACCCATAAATTAACCATCAAACCTTCCTTCCAGCACATTGACAAATTGTATGAAGAAAGTACAGCACGATATAGGTTTATTTGACACGTGCTCCACCGTGACCTAAATGGAAAATGCAAAGCATAGGTTTAAAATATAACAAAATTCTTATTAATGATTAAGAAGTTGTACATGAATGGCAATGAACTTCAGTGACTGCATTTTTAATCAAGTGATTTCAACTTTCTCATGAATTTACCCTAGATTTGATGGGAAACAATATGTGTTTAAATAATTCATAAGTATTAAATACATACAAAATTAGTTGCGTGAATGGCATTGCATAATACATTGGGTTTCCCAATAATTTTACAGCGATAGGAAGCCAGAAAATTTGAACAATCCTCTGAGATTTCTTCAAAAATTGAAGACATCCGAAGAGGTCAGTTGGAGAAATTGGATTGGAGCATGTGTTATGTCCCTTTGGGAGGTATGAGCAAAAAGCTTCATTTCTGTTGTTAGTCTTGGGTCTGAGCTGCCAGCTCATCTCAGTTATGGAAGGGGATGCTATGTGCCTAGTGGATTCCTTGTGGCAGGAAGTAAAACAGATTTATAAAGGTCACAGGCATCTGACTGCTGGATGTTCTTTATTTGAAGGAGCAAACAGTGAAAGGAGGACCGTAGTGGTCAACACTTTACTACACGTTTCCAAGTGTCAAGGTAGGGAATCATATGAGATGACCTGCAAATTTCCCTCAGACCATTTTCGAAGATGAAATGAGACTTTGTTTAGCAAGCCATGAATCAAACCGAAATGAATTGAAAGAAAGACTTGAGGTAAAGTGACATGTGTCACCAGGTAGCGAGGCCCATTTCAACCCAGTATGTACAACAAACTTGCCACCAGATCAAGTGCAACTAGGCAGGCAGTTTTAGAGTCAAGGATGGTGAAAGATACGAAAGGGTCATCCTCCCCAGTCAAGGAATGGAACTTTTGACTCCAAGTTAGAGGACACTCCAAGTGCTCCCACTGCCTTAAACGACTGAAACTGAGAGCTAAGGCAGGGACTCTGTGAGTCATGAGAACATAATCCAGTGAGGAGATCCGGGATCAGGATATTTCCTGTTTTCAGAGTCCCTGCCAAGCCAGTTATGGATGGATTTGCATTTGGGTTGGGAAATGATTGGACCAGGCCAAGTTTGGTAGTTCCGCTTCCCCCTGGGTGGGGCAGTAAGCGCCAATAAATAGGTCCTCTGCTGCACGACAGCTATCCTCCTGCCACTCGAGTTCTGACTGACTTTGGAGAACCTGGTGAGTCTTATTCTTCATTTCAACTTTGTTCATGGACACCCAAATGTTGAGTTTATGCTGGACTCAGCAAGCTTGATGGGTCCAAAATTATGATCATGGGTATAATGTTACTTAGTGGATGAGAACTTGGAAGCTGGGCACAATATTGTATTGTATTTACTAGATTACTGATACCTAGTTTGAATTCCTCTATTGAAAAAGAAATTAACAGGAAATATTGACATGAAGGGATAAAGAGCAAAGTATTTACCTTCTTCTATGCCTTTCTCTTGGACCTCTGCTGTGATTTCAGAGGCATTTATCTTAGAAGGTGTGAGACCCTTACACTCATCCTGATTGCCCTTTGCTCTGGATATAAGTCATCCTGTCGGGACGTCATGAGAGGAAATGTTGATACAAATTGCTTGTGAGCTTGCCCATGATTTTAGAACATGTGAGGGCCTTTTCTGAAGATGTCGTTTTCATTAAAAAGAAAAAAGGAAAGAAGGAAAGAAAGAAAGAAACCAAAAGAGAAAACATTGCATGTTTCTTCAAAACAAAGATATTTTCTTTAGAAAAGCTGTATGAGAAAAGGGAAGGTTTTCTCTGGGCTGATGTAACGATTTTCTGAAGAGCGAGAGAGAAGTCAGAAATTCATTAAAAAGTATTTAACAGATTAAAGCACATACTTAGAGATTGGTGAGATACTATCTGTTGTTATTCCACAAGATTTTGCTGTTTTCCCTATAGGAATTCCTTGTTGTGAACACGGTCATATACTTTCTTTCAGATATTAAGACTGCAGAAAGATGTCTTCTCAACATCAGCAGTGCAAGCAGCCCTGCCAGCCACCACCAGTGTGCACACCAAAATGCCATGACCCTTGCCCACCTTGCAAGTGTCCAGACCCTTGCCCACCTTGCAAGTGTCCAGACCCTTGCCCACCTAGAAAGTGCCCTGACCCATGCGTGCCTCAGCAGTGCAAGCAGAAATGCCCTCCTGGGGCACCTGTTCAACATTGCTAGCAGAAGTGGCCACCCAAGAGTATGTAAGAGCTTGAGCTCTTATCTGCTTCCTGACAGACAGAGGTTTCTTACCTGAGGGTGCTGTACTGCTTCCCTCTGGGAGGTGCCCAAGAAAGCATCGCAGAGCCTCAGAAGGAAGAGCAGCCGCTCTCCTCCTGGGCGCCCTCTGAGGATTCTCTCGCTGTCTTCTGTGTCCGTCGGTCACCTGGGCATGGGTTTCTACCAGCTGAGCAATTGTTACTTATCCTCCACGTCCTGAATAAAATACAGTTCTTTTGTGAGATGGGAAAATATTTTCTTTCTTTGCAAACCTGCGTTTAGCAATATCATATGATAATGTTGCTTGATTTCTATCCTTCTTTGATCCCGAGTTTCAGGCTTTCACAGTCAGTGTTATCTGAATTTTGAGTCGTATCAATGATTATTTCTATACAGTTAAAAATCCAGGTTATTTTCCTAATTATTCCTTGACTCATTTAAGGAACAAGTTTTGTAACTTCTTGGGATTTCAAATCCTTTAATAAACTCTGGGGAAAATCACATATACAGTGCCCACTTACTTAGCCATAAAAATTACATGAAAGTGTGTCATTTAGTTGGCACAATGCCGAGCATGTAATTGGCATTTGAGAGGTGGCAGATCATCATTGTCCCTGTCATCATCACCGTCACCACCACCAACACCGTCACCACCACCCCCAGGTGCTCCAAGCAGGGGAGTGGCTCTGACATACCTACTAGAGCAAGCAAGGATATTCTTTAAACTCTATTATCCATTCATATTCTGTGTTGATTTTCTTTACCAGTTTAACTGAATTTTTAATCTGACCCCACAAAATAACCAGTTTGGGAAATTATTGGGATACTCTGTATAAAATTATAATAGTTCTGAAAACATGGGTAGTACAAAAGAAAGGGAATTTAAAGGGACCTTACCAGACAAAGTGCTACCTCTTCCCCATTTGTACAACGTGCTCTTCTTATTGCAAAACTCAACAACCGCAGGGTCTTACTATGTTTTTTCACCTCGGAAGTTACATTCTTCATTATTTTGACCCCACATTTGAGATACACAGGGGAATCCAATGTTTATCTTGATTTACAAAATGACTGTTACTATGTCGCTTGTTTTCCAAGTGCTTAGCTTACTGGTCCAGTAAGCTGTGAAAAGGGATGTGTTCATTAAGCATATCCCTTCTTGTGGTTAGAAGTAAAGGAGTCAAAGATACCAGAACTGCAGAAGCAAACAAATGCCCATGTTACTGTTCAACGCTCACCAGACTGTGTCATGAGTGAAAAATCAACACTGCTATTTGGGAGTTGTCTCTACTGTAGCTACTGTTATTTGACCTGACATAGAAATTAGTTCTTTGAGGTGGGATGCTCCTGTAACAAATCTTAAAAAAATTGTGGCATTGGCTCATGTGTCTGGAGGTGGTTGGAAAGGAATCTGATATTGGAAGCCGTAAATGTGGTGCTACATGTTATTCAAAGGCAAAACGTTTGAAGTAATGGTTGTCCATGGTATCTTTAGAGGCAAAGCAATGGTTGCTCACTTGCTGATTTGCCAGGGTATTTCAGGAGATGTATGTTCAGGAAAATCTTTCTGGTTGACAGGCCAGAAATGTAAAGAATGAAAAGAAAAATAATACAGTCCAGAAGTTCAAAACCTTGTTGAATTCGAAAACTCACCGCTTGTAAGTCCTAAAGAGTAAGAGATGCGATTAGAAGTGGTTTTCAACTAGAAGTTCAATTTCAGTGGACTGTTACAACAGGGAAAGTAGACAGAAGTTGTCTTCTTTCCACCTGTGTGCCAGGGAGCCTCAGGGTTGCTGTATTATGTTAGGGGAAAAAGCAGTAATTTAATCAGGCCAGAAAATTCCTTCTACAAAAGGACCTAACTGAGATCTGTAGGACATAGAAGTGATTGGGGGACTGAAATTATATCAGGTGCCTAATAAGTTTCTGAGGGAATTGAGAACTAAATTAACTATGGGCCAAAACGAAAAAGAATGATTTTTAAGATTACTAACGACATTCCCGCGCACCTTTCCCTAATTTCCCACTAGGAAATCAAATATGGTCAGTACAGGTGACTAAAAGGGAATATCCACTCTGAGGTGACTACAAGGACCCCAGAGAATGATGGATAAAGGAAGCTCTCTCAGAGAATAGTATCAGATCCTGAGAGAGCCAAGGAGGAGAAGGAACACAGAGATGCTCAAACATTGCTACTCCGTTGTATGATACTTATTCCTTCATGCTTTCCCTCTGGGTTTATTGAGGAATAATTAACAAACGAAATTGTACATATTTACTGTGTATAATGTGATGACTTGACATATGTGTACTTTATGCAGTCATTACCATCATCGGTCACTTAGAACATAAATCACTTCATCAGTAACAATGTAATGTGTGTATGTCTCCCTGTTTCTCTCTCTCTGTGTGTATGTGTGTGTGTTTGTGTGTGTGTGTGTGATGAGCATGCTTATGGTATAATTTCCCAGCAAGATTCAACTACACAAGTGAGTGCTATTACCTAGATCACCATGCTCTACTGTAGACTCTGAGAACTCATTCATTGTATGATTGCAGGCTTGTACCCGTGGCCAAACATCTGAACTTTCCCCGACCCCTCAGACCCTTCTGACCACCATTCTACTCATTATTGCCTGTCATCTGTTAGTTTGGAAACACATTCCAAAATAAACAATGGTGCGAAGAAGAAATAAGAAATAAATAGAAAATAACTTGAGATGAACGAAAATGAAAAGAAAACATACAAGAACTTTCGGGATAAATGTAATGCAGCACAAAGAGAGCAACCTATGCCTAGAGATATCTATATTACAAAAGATGATCTCAAATCAGTAGCCTGATAGACATGGATGCATGTGTGTGGGTTTATGAAAATTGAAAACTCGTAACACTAAATACAGCAAAGTATCAGCAGTGATTGTTTTTGACCGTTTAATACACATGCTCATTTTTAACAGCTTTATGTTTTCCCCATTATATATTAAATGGTATACCTTCGTTTTAATAACAACGTATCATATTGTTAAAAATATATATAGGAGTCAGTGAAGATGTGGCTGAGCTGCAAGCAAAGTTTACGACCTGGTCTTCTGGCACATGCCTAGCTGATGACTTTCACACGATTCAAGTGTCTCCTCTTTCTCCTCCTCTACTCCTCATTCCCCTCTTCTTCCTGCTGTCCCTTTATATAACCACATTCCTAAGAAGCTTCCTGATTATTTGGCCAAGACAAGTTACTAGGCCAGTTTTTTCTTCTGACTGCAGGAAGAATTATGAAAGGACTATTACTAAATGCATGGGCGATATGTCAAAGTACCAAATTGGACGGTTAAGGGGTAGATATTGGCAGTGAAGATAATATGGCAGTTTGAGGATTCTGGCACGTGAAGAAGAAGACAGAGAATAAACGGTGAACATTTTCTTCAAATTGCTCTCTTCAGAGACCTAAAACATTGTTGGACTGAGTGGCAAAAAGCAAATATATCAGATGTGCCCTAAGTTCACATTTCATCCAGCTGTCAGACCTGTAGTGCTTTGCTTATCTTTCCCCTCCCAGCGTCACTCTGAATCATTTATATGTGATGCTCTGAATCTGAAATGGTACCTTATATCTACTTTTGGTTTCACACAATTGAAACTTCGTATTCACTTCTGGAATACAAGAGATTTATTTCCTGATAAAGGAATTTTAAGCGCAGGACAGCGGTCTAGGGAAGAGTTCGCGTAAGTTCAGATGGGATATCCTGATTCCATTAAACATCTGTTCCAACATTCTACAGTATCATAAAGCGAGATTTGCAACTCTATTTCTAAACCAGACAGGGCCCTCACCAACCATGATCCATCAAAACACTCTTCCGTGCCCATGGCGACAGCATAGAAAAGAGTAGTGTTCATATCCAGGATAGAAGGGAGGAACTTAGAAAACCTGTTAACATCTAAATCACTGAAAAGTCAGAAATGAAGTCTTTGGTAGATGTGCTAAGGCAATGGTTCCTGAACTTCAGTTATTTACTAATAGCTCATTATATTTGTCATAATTCCACACCCCATGTGTCATATTACATTAATATGTTTGGCTTTAAATGCACTTCAAAATACCTTTGAAAATTTTTATTTTAATTGGCCATAGGTAGTCATGTACATGAAATGACAGATGAAATATTCAAATTATATATTACAACCTGTAGGTACGTATATACATACAGAAATATGTTACAGAAACTGGGACAAGGACAGAGAGAGAGAGATTAAAATGTCTGGAACACACAAAATCTGCAGAGCTGAAACTCCTAGAAGTCCATCTGACAGAGGAATATTCTTTTACCTGAGGGAACGTCAGCCTTGTTCTATTCAGGCCGTCAGTGCATTGGATGAGAACTTCCCACGTTATAGAGGGCAACCGACTTAACTCAGGCTACTGATTTCAATAATACTCTCATCCAAAATCATCCTTACAGAAACACACAGAATAATGTTTGTCCAGTAAACAGGGGACCTGTGCCAGTGAATCTGACCCATAAATTAACCATCAAACCTTCCTTCCAGCACATTGACAAATTGTATGAAGAAAGTACAGCACGATATAGGTTTATTTGACACGTGCTCCACCGTGACCTAAATGGAAAATGCAAAGCATAGGTTTAAAATATAACAAAATTCTTATTAATGATTAAGAAGTTGTACATGAATGGCAATGAACTTCAGTGACTGCATTTTTAATCAAGTGATTTCAACTTTCTCATGAATTTACCCTAGATTTGATGGGAAACAATATGTGTTTAAATAATTCATAAGTATTAAATACATACAAAATTAGTTGCGTGAATGGCATTGCATAATACATTGGGTTTCCCAATAATTTTACAGCGATAGGAAGCCAGAAAATTTGAACAATCCTCTGAGATTTCTTCAAAAATTGAAGACATCCGAAGAGGTCAGTTGGAGAAATTGGATTGGAGCATGTGTTATGTCCCTTTGGGAGGTATGAGCAAAAAGCTTCATTTCTGTTGTTAGTCTTGGGTCTGAGCTGCCAGCTCATCTCAGTTATGGAAGGGGATGCTATGTGCCTAGTGGATTCCTTGTGGCAGGAAGTAAAACAGATTTATAAAGGTCACAGGCATCTGACTGCTGGATGTTCTTTATTTGAAGGAGCAAACAGTGAAAGGAGGACCGTAGTGGTCAACACTTTACTACACGTTTCCAAGTGTCAAGGTAGGGAATCATATGAGATGACCTGCAAATTTCCCTCAGACCATTTTCGAAGATGAAATGAGACTTTGTTTAGCAAGCCATGAATCAAACCGAAATGAATTGAAAGAAAGACTTGAGGTAAAGTGACATGTGTCACCAGGTAGCGAGGCCCATTTCAACCCAGTATGTACAACAAACTTGCCACCAGATCAAGTGCAACTAGGCAGGCAGTTTTAGAGTCAAGGATGGTGAAAGATACGAAAGGGTCATCCTCCCCAGTCAAGGAATGGAACTTTTGACTCCAAGTTAGAGGACACTCCAAGTGCTCCCACTGCCTTAAACGACTGAAACTGAGAGCTAAGGCAGGGACTCTGTGAGTCATGAGAACATAATCCAGTGAGGAGATCCGGGATCAGGATATTTCCTGTTTTCAGAGTCCCTGCCAAGCCAGTTATGGATGGATTTGCATTTGGGTTGGGAAATGATTGGACCAGGCCAAGTTTGGTAGTTCCGCTTCCCCCTGGGTGGGGCAGTAAGCGCCAATAAATAGGTCCTCTGCTGCACGACAGCTATCCTCCTGCCACTCGAGTTCTGACTGACTTTGGAGAACCTGGTGAGTCTTATTCTTCATTTCAACTTTGTTCATGGACACCCAAATGTTGAGTTTATGCTGGACTCAGCAAGCTTGATGGGTCCAAAATTATGATCATGGGTATAATGTTACTTAGTGGATGAGAACTTGGAAGCTGGGCACAATATTGTATTGTATTTACTAGATTACTGATACCTAGTTTGAATTCCTCTATTGAAAAAGAAATTAACAGGAAATATTGACATGAAGGGATAAAGAGCAAAGTATTTACCTTCTTCTATGCCTTTCTCTTGGACCTCTGCTGTGATTTCAGAGGCATTTATCTTAGAAGGTGTGAGACCCTTACACTCATCCTGATTGCCCTTTGCTCTGGATATAAGTCATCCTGTCGGGACGTCATGAGAGGAAATGTTGATACAAATTGCTTGTGAGCTTGCCCATGATTTTAGAACATGTGAGGGCCTTTTCTGAAGATGTCGTTTTCATTAAAAAGAAAAAAGGAAAGAAGGAAAGAAAGAAAGAAACCAAAAGAGAAAACATTGCATGTTTCTTCAAAACAAAGATATTTTCTTTAGAAAAGCTGTATGAGAAAAGGGAAGGTTTTCTCTGGGCTGATGTAACGATTTTCTGAAGAGCGAGAGAGAAGTCAGAAATTCATTAAAAAGTATTTAACAGATTAAAGCACATACTTAGAGATTGGTGAGATACTATCTGTTGTTATTCCACAAGATTTTGCTGTTTTCCCTATAGGAATTCCTTGTTGTGAACACGGTCATATACTTTCTTTCAGATATTAAGACTGCAGAAAGATGTCTTCTCAACATCAGCAGTGCAAGCAGCCCTGCCAGCCACCACCAGTGTGCACACCAAAATGCCATGACCCTTGCCCACCTTGCAAGTGTCCAGACCCTTGCCCACCTTGCAAGTGTCCAGACCCTTGCCCACCTAGAAAGTGCCCTGACCCATGCGTGCCTCAGCAGTGCAAGCAGAAATGCCCTCCTGGGGCACCTGTTCAACATTGCTAGCAGAAGTGGCCACCCAAGAGTATGTAAGAGCTTGAGCTCTTATCTGCTTCCTGACAGACAGAGGTTTCTTACCTGCGGGTGCTGTACTGCTTCCCTCTGGGAGGTGCCCAAGAAAGCATCGCAGAGCCTCAGAAGGAAGAGCAGCCGCTCTCCTCCTGGGCGCCCTCTGAGGATTCTCTCGCTGTCTTCTGTGTCCGTCGGTCACCTGGGCATGGGTTTCTACCAGCTGAGCAATTGTTACTTATCCTCCACGTCCTGAATAAAATACAGTTCTTTTGTGAGATGGGAAAATATTTTCTTTCTTTGCAAACCTGCGTTTAGCAATATCATATGATAATGTTGCTTGATTTCTATCCTTCTTTGATCCCGAGTTTCAGGCTTTCACAGTCAGTGTTATCTGAATTTTGAGTCGTATCAATGATTATTTCTATACAGTTAAAAATCCAGGTTATTTTCCTAATTATTCCTTGACTCATTTAAGGAACAAGTTTTGTAACTTCTTGGGATTTCAAATCCTTTAATAAACTCTGGGGAAAATCACATATACAGTGCCCACTTACTTAGCCATAAAAATTACATGAAAGTGTGTCATTTAGTTGGCACAATGCCGAGCATGTAATTGGCATTTGAGAGGTGGCAGATCATCATTGTCCCTGTCATCATCACCGTCACCACCACCAACACCGTCACCACCACCCCCAGGTGCTCCAAGCAGGGGAGTGGCTCTGACATACCTACTAGAGCAAGCAAGGATATTCTTTAAACTCTATTATCCATTCATATTCTGTGTTGATTTTCTTTACCAGTTTAACTGAATTTTTAATCTGACCCCACAAAATAACCAGTTTGGGAAATTATTGGGATACTCTGTATAAAATTATAATAGTTCTGAAAACATGGGTAGTACAAAAGAAAGGGAATTTAAAGGGACCTTACCAGACAAAGTGCTACCTCTTCCCCATTTGTACAACGTGCTCTTCTTATTGCAAAACTCAACAACCGCAGGGTCTTACTATGTTTTTTCACCTCGGAAGTTACATTCTTCATTATTTTGACCCCACATTTGAGATACACAGGGGAATCCAATGTTTATCTTGATTTACAAAATGACTGTTACTATGTCGCTTGTTTTCCAAGTGCTTAGCTTACTGGTCCAGTAAGCTGTGAAAAGGGATGTGTTCATTAAGCATATCCCTTCTTGTGGTTAGAAGTAAAGGAGTCAAAGATACCAGAACTGCAGAAGCAAACAAATGCCCATGTTACTGTTCAACGCTCACCAGACTGTGTCATGAGTGAAAAATCAACACTGCTATTTGGGAGTTGTCTCTACTGTAGCTACTGTTATTTGACCTGACATAGAAATTAGTTCTTTGAGGTGGGATGCTCCTGTAACAAATCTTAAAAAAATTGTGGCATTGGCTCATGTGTCTGGAGGTGGTTGGAAAGGAATCTGATATTGGAAGCCGTAAATGTGGTGCTACATGTTATTCAAAGGCAAAACGTTTGAAGTAATGGTTGTCCATGGTATCTTTAGAGGCAAAGCAATGGTTGCTCACTTGCTGATTTGCCAGGGTATTTCAGGAGATGTATGTTCAGGAAAATCTTTCTGGTTGACAGGCCAGAAATGTAAAGAATGAAAAGAAAAATAATACAGTCCAGAAGTTCAAAACCTTGTTGAATTCGAAAACTCACCGCTTGTAAGTCCTAAAGAGTAAGAGATGCGATTAGAAGTGGTTTTCAACTAGAAGTTCAATTTCAGTGGACTGTTACAACAGGGAAAGTAGACAGAAGTTGTCTTCTTTCCACCTGTGTGCCAGGGAGCCTCAGGGTTGCTGTATTATGTTAGGGGAAAAAGCAGTAATTTAATCAGGCCAGAAAATTCCTTCTACAAAAGGACCTAACTGAGATCTGTAGGACATAGAAGTGATTGGGGGACTGAAATTATATCAGGTGCCTAATAAGTTTCTGAGGGAATTGAGAACTAAATTAACTATGGGCCAAAACGAAAAAGAATGATTTTTAAGATTACTAACGACATTCCCGCGCACCTTTCCCTAATTTCCCACTAGGAAATCAAATATGGTCAGTACAGGTGACTAAAAGGGAATATCCACTCTGAGGTGACTACAAGGACCCCAGAGAATGATGGATAAAGGAAGCTCTCTCAGAGAATAGTATCAGATCCTGAGAGAGCCAAGGAGGAGAAGGAACACAGAGATGCTCAAACATTGCTACTCCGTTGTATGATACTTATTCCTTCATGCTTTCCCTCTGGGTTTATTGAGGAATAATTAACAAACGAAATTGTACATATTTACTGTGTATAATGTGATGACTTGACATATGTGTACTTTATGCAGTCATTACCATCATCGGTCACTTAGAACATAAATCACTTCATCAGTAACAATGTAATGTGTGTATGTCTCCCTGTTTCTCTCTCTCTGTGTGTATGTGTGTGTGTTTGTGTGTGTGTGTGTGATGAGCATGCTTATGGTATAATTTCCCAGCAAGATTCAACTACACAAGTGAGTGCTATTACCTAGATCACCATGCTCTACTGTAGACTCTGAGAACTCATTCATTGTATGATTGCAGGCTTGTACCCGTGGCCAAACATCTGAACTTTCCCCGACCCCTCAGACCCTGCTGACCACCATTCTACTCATTATTGCCTGTCATCTGTTAGTTTGGAAACACATTCCAAAATAAACAATGGTGCGAAGAAGAAATAAGAAATAAATAGAAAATAACTTGAGATGAACGAAAATGAAAAGAAAACATACAAGAACTTTCGGGATAAATGTAATGCAGCACAAAGAGAGCAACCTATGCCTAGAGATATCTATATTACAAAAGATGATCTCAAATCAGTAGCCTGATAGACATGGATGCATGTGTGTGGGTTTATGAAAATTGAAAACTCGTAACACTAAATACAGCAAAGTATCAGCAGTGATTGTTTTTGACCGTTTAATACACATGCTCATTTTTAACAGCTTTATGTTTTCCCCATTATATATTAAATGGTATACCTTCGTTTTAATAACAACGTATCATATTGTTAAAAATATATATAGGAGTCAGTGAAGATGTGGCTGAGCTGCAAGCAAAGTTTACGACCTGGTCTTCTGGCACATGCCTAGCTGATGACTTTCACACGATTCAAGTGTCTCCTCTTTCTCCTCCTCTACTCCTCATTCCCCTCTTCTTCCTGCTGTCCCTTTATATAACCACATTCCTAAGAAGCTTCCTGATTATTTGGCCAAGACAAGTTACTAGGCCAGTTTTTTCTTCTGACTGCAGGAAGAATTATGAAAGGACTATTACTAAATGCATGGGCGATATGTCAAAGTACCAAATTGGACGGTTAAGGGGTAGATATTGGCAGTGAAGATAATATGGCAGTTTGAGGATTCTGGCACGTGAAGAAGAAGACAGAGAATAAACGGTGAACATTTTCTTCAAATTTCTCTCTTCAAAGACCTAAAACATTGTTGGACTGAGTGGCAAAAAGCAAATATATCAGATGTGCCCTAAGTTCACATTTCATCCAGCTGTCAGACCTGTAGTGCTTTGCTTATCTTTCCCCTCCCAGCGTCACTCTGAATCATTTATATGTGATGCTCTGAATCTGAAATGGTACCTTATATCTACTTTTGGTTTCACACAATTGAAACTTCGTATTCACTTCTGGAATACAAGAGATTTATTTCCTGATAAAGGAATTTTAAGCACAGGACAGCGGTCTAGGGAAGAGTTCGCGTAAGTTCAGATGGGATATCCTGATTCCATTAAACATCTGTTCCAACATTCTACAGTATCATAAAGCGAGATTTGCAACTCTATTTCTAAACCAGACAGGGCCCTCACCAACCATGATCCATCAAAACACTCTTCCGTGCCCATGGCGACAGCATAGAAAAGAGTAGTGTTCATATCCAGGATAGAAGGGAGGAACTTAGAAAACCTGTTAACATCTAAATCACTGAAAAGTCAGAAATGAAGTCTTTGGTAGATGTGCTAAGGCAATGGTTCCTGAACTTCAGTTATTTACTAATAGCTCATTATATTTGTCATAATTCCACACCCCATGTGTCATATTACATTAATATGTTTGGCTTTAAATGCACTTCAAAATACCTTTGAAAATTTTTATTTTAATTGGCCATAGGTAGTCATGTACATGAAATGACAGATGAAATATTCAAATTATATATTACAACCTGTAGGTACGTATATACATACAGAAATATGTTACAGAAACTGGGACAAGGACAGAGAGAGAGAGATTAAAATGTCTGGAACACACAAAATCTGCAGAGCTGAAACTCCTAGAAGTCCATCTGACAGAGGAATATTCTTTTACCTGAGGGAACGTCAGCCTTGTTCTATTCAGGCCGTCAGTGCATTGGATGAGAACTTCCCACGTTATAGAGGGCAACCGACTTAACTCAGGCTACTGATTTCAATAATACTCTCATCCAAAATCATCCTTACAGAAACACACAGAATAATGTTTGTCCAGTAAACAGGGGACCTGTGCCAGTGAATCTGACCCATAAATTAACCATCAAACCTTCCTTCCAGCACATTGACAAATTGTATGAAGAAAGTACAGCACGATATAGGTTTATTTGACACGTGCTCCACCGTGACCTAAATGGAAAATGCAAAGCATAGGTTTAAAATATCACAAAATTCTTATTAATGATTAAGAAGTTGTACATGAATGGCAATGAACTTCAGTGACTGCATTTTTAATCAAGTGATTTCAACTTTCTCATGAATTTACCCTAGATTTGATGGGAAACAATATGTGTTTAAATAATTCATAAGTATTAAATACATACAAAATTAGTTGCGTGAATGGCATTGCATAATACATTGGGTTTCCCAATAATTTTACAGCGATAGGAAGCCAGAAAATTTGAACAATCCTCTGAGATTTCTTCAAAAATTGAAGACATCCGAAGAGGTCAGTTGGAGAAATTGGATTGGAGCATGTGTTATGTCCCTTTGGGAGGTATGAGCAAAAAGCTTCATTTCTGTTGTTAGTCTTGGGTCTGAGCTGCCAGCTCATCTCAGTTATGGAAGGGGATGCTATGTGCCTAGTGGATTCCTTGTGGCAGGAAGTAAAACAGATTTATAAAGGTCACAGGCATCTGACTGCTGGATGTTCTTTATTTGAAGGAGCAAACAGTGAAAGGAGGACCGTAGTGGTCAACACTTTACTACACGTTTCCAAGTGTCAAGGTAGGGAATCATATGAGATGACCTGCAAATTTCCCTCAGACCATTTTCGAAGATGAAATGAGACTTTGTTTAGCAAGCCATGAATCAAACCGAAATGAATTGAAAGAAAGACTTGAGGTAAAGTGACATGTGTCACCAGGTAGCGAGGCCCATTTCAACCCAGTATGTACAACAAACTTGCCACCAGATCAAGTGCAACTAGGCAGGCAGTTTTAGAGTCAAGGATGGTGAAAGATACGAAAGGGTCATCCTCCCCAGTCAAGGAATGGAACTTTTGACTCCAAGTTAGAGGACACTCCAAGTGCTCCCACTGCCTTAAACGACTGAAACTGAGAGCTAAGGCAGGGACTCTGTGAGTCATGAGAACATAATCCAGTGAGGAGATCCGGGATCAGGATATTTCCTGTTTTCAGAGTCCCTGCCAAGCCAGTTATGGATGGATTTGCATTTGGGTTGGGAAATGATTGGACCAGGCCAAGTTTGGTAGTTCCGCTTCCCCCTGGGTGGGGCAGTAAGCGCCAATAAATAGGTCCTCTGCTGCACGACAGCTATCCTCCTGCCACTCGAGTTCTGACTGACTTTGGAGAACCTGGTGAGTCTTATTCTTCATTTCAACTTTGTTCATGGACACCCAAATGTTGAGTTTATGCTGGACTCAGCAAGCTTGATGGGTCCAAAATTATGATCATGGGTATAATGTTACTTAGTGGATGAGAACTTGGAAGCTGGGCACAATATTGTATTGTATTTACTAGATTACTGATACCTAGTTTGAATTCCTCTATTGAAAAAGAAATTAACAGGAAATATTGACATGAAGGGATAAAGAGCAAAGTATTTACCTTCTTCTATGCCTTTCTCTTGGACCTCTGCTGTGATTTCAGAGGCATTTATCTTAGAAGGTGTGAGACCCTTACACTCATCCTGATTGCCCTTTGCTCTGGATATAAGTCATCCTGTCGGGACGTCATGAGAGGAAATGTTGATACAAATTGCTTGTGAGCTTGCCCATGATTTTAGAACATGTGAGGGCCTTTTCTGAAGATGTCGTTTTCATTAAAAAGAAAAAAGGAAAGAAGGAAAGAAAGAAAGAAACCAAAAGAGAAAACATTGCATGTTTCTTCAAAACAAAGATATTTTCTTTAGAAAAGCTGTATGAGAAAAGGGAAGGTTTTCTCTGGGCTGATGTAACGATTTTCTGAAGAGCGAGAGAGAAGTCAGAAATTCATTAAAAAGTATTTAACAGATTAAAGCACATACTTAGAGATTGGTGAGATACTATCTGTTGTTATTCCACAAGATTTTGCTGTTTTCCCTATAGGAATTCCTTGTTGTGAACACGGTCATATACTTTCTTTCAGATATTAAGACTGCAGAAAGATGTCTTCTCAACATCAGCAGTGCAAGCAGCCCTGCCAGCCACCACCAGTGTGCACACCAAAATGCCATGACCCTTGCCCACCTTGCAAGTGTCCAGACCCTTGCCCACCTTGCAAGTGTCCAGACCCTTGCCCACCTAGAAAGTGCCCTGACCCATGCGTGCCTCAGCAGTGCAAGCAGAAATGCCCTCCTGGGGCACCTGTTCAACATTGCTAGCAGAAGTGGCCACCCAAGAGTATGTAAGAGCTTGAGCTCTTATCTGCTTCCTGACAGACAGAGGTTTCTTACCTGCGGGTGCTGTACTGCTTCCCTCTGGGAGGTGCCCAAGAAAGCATCGCAGAGCCTCAGAAGGAAGAGCAGCCGCTCTCCTCCTGGGCGCCCTCTGAGGATTCTCTCGCTGTCTTCTGTGTCCGTCGGTCACCTGGGCATGGGTTTCTACCAGCTGAGCAATTGTTACTTATCCTCCACTTCCTGAATAAAATACAGTTCTTTTGTGAGATGGGAAAATATTTTCTTTCTTTGCAAACCTGCGTTTAGCAATATCATATGATAATGTTGCTTGATTTCTATCCTTCTTTGATCCCGAGTTTCAGGCTTTCACAGTCAGTGTTATCTGAATTTTGAGTCGTATCAATGATTATTTCTATACAGTTAAAAATCCAGGTTATTTTCCTAATTATTCCTTGACTCATTTAAGGAACAAGTTTTGTAACTTCTTGGGATTTCAAATCCTTTAATAAACTCTGGGGAAAATCACATATACAGTGCCCACTTACTTAGCCATAAAAATTACATGAAAGTGTGTCATTTAGTTGGCACAATGCCGAGCATGTAATTGGCATTTGAGAGGTGGCAGATCATCATTGTCCCTGTCATCATCACCGTCACCACCACCAACACCGTCACCACCACCCCCAGGTGCTCCAAGCAGGGGAGTGGCTCTGACATACCTACTAGAGCAAGCAAGGATATTCTTTAAACTCTATTATCCATTCATATTCTGTGTTGATTTTCTTTACCAGTTTAACTGAATTTTTAATCTGACCCCACAAAATAACCAGTTTGGGAAATTATTGGGATACTCTGTATAAAATTATAATAGTTCTGAAAACATGGG